>NC_069503.1:552979826-553305227 GCF_027579735.1 Bombina bombina | reverse complement strand
AGCTTCCACATGGGCTTTTAAAAATTATGCTTCTGTTGAACAGATTTGTAAGGCTGCGACTTGGTCGTCGCTTCATACCTTTTCAAAATTTTATAAATTTTCTTCTTCGGAGGCTATTTTTGGGAGAGAGGTTTTGCAAGCAGTGGTGCCTTCCGTTTTAGGTTCCTGTCTTGTCCCTCCCTTCATCTGTGTCCTAAAGCTTTGGTATTGGTATCCCACAAGTTAGGATGAATCCGGGGACTCGGTACATCATGCAAAAGAAAACAAAATTCATGCTTACCTGATAAATTTCTTTCTTTTGCGATGTACCGAGTCCATGGCCCGCCTTGTCTATTCAAGACAGATAGTATTTTTTTAATGTAAACTTCAGTCACCTCTGCACCTTATAGTTTCTCCTTTTCTTCCTTGGCCTTCAGTCAAATGACTGGGGTGTGGAGTTAAGGGGGGAGCTATATAGACAGCTCTGCTGTGGTGCTCTCTTTGCTACTTCCTGTCAGGAAGGACAATATCCCACAAGTTAGGATGAATCTGTGGACTCGGTGCATCGCAAAAGAAAGAAATTTATCAGGTAAGCATACATTTTATTTTTAGAACTCTGTGCTAGTTTCAGGGCTCTTCAGGTTTGTACTCTGTTGAAGAGAGAACTGTTCATTTGTTTTCAGACAGACAATATCACAACTGTGGCATATGTCAATCATCAGGGTGGGACTCAGTCCCCTAGCTATGAAAGAAGTATCTTGGATACTTTCTTGGGCAGTATCCAGCTCTCTTCTAATTTTTGCGGTACATATCCTAGGTGTAGACAATTGGAAAGCGGATTATCTCAGCCGTCATACTTTACATCCGGGGGAGTTGTGGCTCCATCCTTATCTGATTTTTCAGATTGTTCAGATGTGGGGTCTTCCAGAAATAATCTGATGGCTTCACATCTAAACAAGAAACTTCCCAGGTACCTGTCCAGGTTCAGGGATCCTCATGCGGAGGCGGTGGATGCGTTAGCAGTTCCTTGGTTTTACCAACCTGCTTATATCTTCCCGCCTCTAGTTCTTCTTCCAAGAGGGATCTCCAAGATCATCATGGAACAATCGTTTGTGTTTCTGGTAGCACCAGCATGGCCTTACAGGTTCTGGTATGTGGATCTTGTCCGGATGGCCAGTTGCTAACCTTGGCCATTTCCGTTAAGACCAGACCTTCTGTCTCAAGGGCCGTTTTTCCATCAGGATCTCAAATCATTAAATTTGAATGTATGGAAATTGAACGCTTAGTTCTAAGTCATAGAGGTTTCTCTGATTCAGTGATTAATACTATGTTACAAGCTCGTAAATCTGTCTCTAGGAAGATTTATTATAGAGTTTGGAAGACTTACATTTCATGGTGTTCTTCTCATAAATTCTCCAGGCGTTCTTTTAGAATTCATAGAATTTTACAGTTTCTTCAGGATGGTTTGGATAAAGGTTTGTCTGCAAGTTCCTTGAAAGGACAAATCCCTGCTCTTTCTGTTTTATTTCACATAAAGATTGCTAAACTTCCTGCTATTCACTGTTTTGTACAGGCTTTGGGCCGTATCAAGCCTGTCATTAAATCAATCTCTCCTCCTTGGA
The DNA here is from genome assembly GCF_027579735.1 of Bombina bombina. Classification (NCBI taxonomy): domain Eukaryota; kingdom Metazoa; phylum Chordata; class Amphibia; order Anura; family Bombinatoridae; genus Bombina; species Bombina bombina. Next base: position 553,303,626 of record NC_069503.1, on the reverse strand, counting down.
GTCTTAAGTTGGTTTTGAAGGCTTTACAGGCTCCTCCTTTTGAGCCTATGCATTCTTTGGACATTAAACTACTTTATTGGAAAGTGTTGTTCCTTTTGGCTATCTCTTCTGCTAGAAGAGTTTCTGAATTATCTGCTCTTTCTTGTGAGTCTCCTTTTCTGATTTCTTTCATGTAATTAGCAAGAGTCCATGAGCTAGTGACGTATGGGATATACATTCCTACCAGGAGGGGCAAAGTTTCCCAAACCTCAAAATGCCTATAAATACACCCCTCACCACACCCACAATTCAGTTTTACAAACTTTGCCTCCCATGGAGGTGGTGAAGTAAGTTTGTGCTATAGTTGGGCACTTTATATGTAAAGTTCTAAATATATGTGTTTAAACTTATATTTGCCATGATTCAGGATAATCAGTATTCCTTCATTCAGACTGTCAGTTTCATTATTTGGGATAATGCATATGAATAAATATTTTTTTTTTTTCTTTCTTACCTTGAAAATTTTCAATTGACTTTTTTTCCCTGCACAAAATGCCAAAATTTATTGCGTCATTTTTGGCGCAAGATTTTTTTGGGGCAAAATTATGTTCGTTGACGCAAATTCGTCATTTCCTGCGTCTTAGTTGACGCAGAGTCCTTCACAAGGTTGTGTCATCTATGACTCGTGTGTTTCGTTTCCGGGCGTTTTTGGAGCCAAAAAATATTTTTTTGTTTGTTGTGCGTCATACTTGGTGCCAAATATTTTCATTATTTAAAACCCTGTTCCTTTTGCCTCTGGCCTTTTTCTATTTTAGAGGGCTATGCTGTTTGCATTTTTTCCCATTCCTGAAACTGCCGTATAAGGAAATTGATAATTTCTCTTGTAAGATGTATCGAGTCCACAGATTCATGCATACTTGTGGGATATTCTCCTTCCTTACAGGAAATGGCAAAGAGAGCACCCACAGCAGAGCTGTCTATATAGCTCCTCCTTAGCTCCACCCCCCAGTCATTCTCTTTGCCTACTCTAAGTACTAGGAAGGGTAAAGTGAGTGTGGTGACAAAAATGTTAGTTTTTATTTTCTCAAGCGAAAGTTTATTTTAAATGGTACCGGTGTGTACTATTCACTCTCTGGCAGAAAAGGGATGGAGATTTCTGCAAGGAGGATGATGATCTTAGCACTTTGTAACCAAGATCCACTGCTGTTCTCACAAGGGCTGAAGAGTACAGGAAAACTTCAGTTGGGGGAACGGTTTGCATGCTAAGCTGCATTGAGGTATGTTCAGTCAATTGTTTTCTAGACAGACTGTGATAATTCTAGAAAAGGCTGGCAATATCCCCATAAGTGAAGGGTAAGCTGTATTCAGACACTTAGTAGGAATCCCAGCTTGCATAAAGGGCTCATTTGTTACTGGTGACACTGATAGGAAAAAACGTTTTTCTTTCATGTAATTAGCAAGAGACCATGAGCTAGTGACGTATGGGATATACATTCCTACCAGGAGGGGCAAAGTTTCCCAAACCTCAAAATGCCTATAAATACACCCCTCACCACACCCACAAATCAGTTTTACAAACTTTGCCTCCTATGGAGGTGGTGAAGTAAGTTTGTGCTAGATTCTACGTTGATATGCGCTCCGCAGCAGGTTGGAGCCCGGTTTTCCTCTCAGCGTGCAGTGAATGTCAGAGGGATGTGAGGAGAGTATTGCCTATTTGAATTCAATGATCTCCTTCTACGGGGTCTATTTCATAGGTTCTCTGTTATCGGTCGTAGAGATTCATCTCTTACCTCCCTTTTCAGATCGACGATATACTCTTATTTATATACCATTACCTCTATTGATTCTCGTTTCAGTACTGGTTTGGCTTTCTACTACATGTAGATGAGTGTCCTGGGTTAAGTAAGTCTTATTTTTGTGACACTCTAAGCTATGGTTGGGCACTTTTTTATATAAAGTTCTAAATATATGTATTCAAACATTTATTTGCCTTGACTCAGGATGTTCAACGTTCCTTATTTCAGACAGTCAGTTTCATATTTGGGATAATGCATATGAATCAATCATTTTTTTTTTTTTCTTACCTTAAAATTTGACTTTTTCCTGTGGGCTGTTAGGCTCGCGGGGGCTGAAAATGCTTCATTTTATTGCGTCATTCTTGGCGCAGACTTTTTTGGCGCAAAATTTTTTTTTCTGTTTCCGGCGTCATACGTGTCGCCGGAAGTTGCGTCATCTTTGACGTTTTTTGCGCCAAAAGTGTCGGCGTTCCGGATGTGGCGTCATTTTTGGCGCCAAATAATGTGGGCGTCTTGTTTGGCGCTAAAAAATATGGGCGTCACTTTTGTCTCCACATTATTTTAGGCTCATTATTTATTGCTTCTGGTTGCTAGAAGCTTGCTCACTGGCATTTTTTCCCATTCCTGAAACTGTCATTTAAGGAATTTGATCAATTTTGCTTTATATGTTGTTTTTTCTATTACATATTGCAAGATGTCCCAGATTGACACTGAGTCAGAAGATACTTCTGGAAAAACGCTGCCTGGTGCTGGATCTACCAAAGTTAAGTGTATCTGTTGTAAACTTGTGGTATCTGTTCCTCCAGCTGTTGTTTGTAATGAATGTCATGACAAACTTGTTAATGCAGATAATATTTCCTTTAGTAATGTTACATTACCTGTTGCGGTTCCGTCAACATCTAATACTCAGAGTGTTCCTGTTAACATAAGAGATTTTGTTTCTGAATCCATTAAGAAGGCTATGTCTGTTATTCCCCCTTCTAGTAAACGTAAAAGGTCTTTTAAAACTTCTCATTTTTCAGATGAATTTTTAAATGAACATCATCATTCTGATTCTGAAAGTGGTTCCTCTGGTTCAGAGGATTCTGTCTCAGAGGTTGATGCTGATAAATCTTCATTTCTTTCATGTAATTAGCAAGAGTCCATGAGCTAGTGACGTATGGGATATACATTCCTACCAGGAGGGGCAAAGTTTCCCAAACCTCAAAATGCCTATAAATACACCCCTCACCACACCCACAATTCAGTTTTACAAACTTTGCCTCCGATGGAGGTGGTGAAGTAAGTTTGTGCTAGATTCTTCGTTGATATGCGCTCCGCAGCAAGTTGGAGCCCGGTTTTCCTCTCAGCGTGCAGTGAATGTCAGAGGGATGTGAGGAGAGTATTGCCTATTTGAATGCAGTGATCTCCTTCTACGGGGTCTATTTCATAGGTTCTCTGTTATCGGTCGTAGAGATTAATCTCTTACCTCCCTTTTCAGATCGACGATATACTCTTTTATATATACCATTACCTCTGCTGATTCTCGTTTCAGTACTGGTTTGGCTTTCTACAAACATGTAGATGAGTGTCCTGGGGTAAGTAAATCTTATTTTCTGTGACACTCTAAGCTATGGTTGGGCACTTTGTTTATAAAGTTCTAAATATATGTATTCAAACATTTATTTGCCTTGACTCAGAATGTTCAACATTCCTTATTTTTCAGACAGTCAGTTTCATATTTGGGATAATGCATTTGAATTAATCATTTTTTCTTACCTTCAAAAATTTGACTCTTTTTCCCTGTGGGCTGTTAGGCTCGCGGGGGCTGAAAATGCTTCATTTTATTGCGTCATTCTTGGCGCGGACTTTTTTGGCGCAAAAAATCTTTTCCGTTTCCGGCGTCATACGTGTCGCCGGAAGTTGCGTCATTTTTTGACGTTATTTTGCGCCAAAAGTGTCGGCGTTCCGGATGTGGCGTCATTTTTGGCGCCAAAAGCATTTAGGCGCCAAATAATGTGGGCGTCTTGGCGCTAAAAAATATGGGCGTCGCTTTTGTCTCCACATTATTTAAGTCTCATTTTTCATTGCTTCTGGTTGCTAGAAGCTTGTTCTTTTGCATTTTTTCCCATTCCTGAAACTGTCATTTAAGGAATTTGATCAATTTTGCTTTATATGTTGTTTTTTCTCTTACATATTGCAAGATGTCTCACGTTGCATCTGAGTCAGAAGATACTACAGGAAAATCGCTGTCTAGTGCTGGATCTACCAAAGCTAAGTGTATCTGCTGTAAACTTTTGGTAGCTATTCCTCCGGCTGTTTGTATTAATTGTCATGACAAACTTGTTAATGCAGATAATATTTCCTTTAGTAAAGTATCATTGTCTGTTGCAGTTCCTTCAACATCTAAGGTGCAGAATGTTCCTGATAACCTAAGAGATTTTGTTTCTGAATCCATAAAGAAGGCTATGTCTGTTATTTCTCCTTCTAGTAAACGTAAAAAATCTTTTAAAACTTCTCTCCCTACAGATGAATTTTTAAATGAACATCATCATTCTGATTCTGATGACTCTTCTGGTTCAGAGGATTCTGTCTCAGAGATTGATGCTGATAAATCTTCATATTTATTTAAAATGGAATTTATTCGTTCTTTACTTAAAGAAGTACTAATTGCTCTAGAAATAGAGGATTCTGGTCCTCTTGATACTAATTCTAAACGTTTGGATAAGGTATTTAAATCTCCTGTGGTTATTCCAGAAGTTTTTCCTGTTCCTAATGCTATTTCTGCAGTAATTTCCAAAGAATGGGATAAATTGGGTAATTCATTTACTCCTAAACGTTTTAAGCAATTATATCCTGTGCCGTCTGACAGATTAGAATTTTGGGACAAAATCCCTAAAGTTGATGGGGCTATTTCTACCCTTGCTAAACGTACTACTATTCCTACGTCAGATGGTACTTCATTTAAGGATCCTTTAGATAGGAAAATTGAATCCTTTCTAAGAAAAGCTTATCTGTGTTCAGGTAATCTTCTTAGACCTGCTATATCTTTGGCTGATGTTGCTGCAGCTTCAACTTTTTGGTTGGAAACTTTAGCGCAACAAGTAACACATCATGATTCTCATGATATTATTATTCTTCTTCAGCATGCTAATAATTTTATCTGTGATGCCATTTTTGATATTATCAGAGTTGATGTCAGGTTTATGTCTCTAGCTATTTTAGCTAGAAGAGCTTTATGGCTTAAGACTTGGAATGCTGATATGGCTTCTAAATCAACTCTACTTTCCATTTCTTTCCAGGGTAACAAATTATTTGGTTCTCAGTTGGATTCTATTATCTCAACTGTTACTGGTGGGAAAGGAACTTTTTTACCACAGGATAAAAAATCTAAAGGTAAAAACAGGGCTAATAATCGTTTTCGTTCCTTTCGTTTCAACAAAGAACAAAAGCCTAATCCTTCATCCTCAGGAGCAGTTTCAGTTTGGAAACCATCTCCAGTCTGGAATAAATCCAAGCCTGCTAGAAAGGCAAAGCCTGCTTCTAAGTCCTCATGAAGGTGCGGCCCTCATTCCAGCTCAGCTGGTAGGGGGCAGGTTACGTTTTTTCAAAGAAATTTGGATCAATTCTGTTCACAATCTTTGGATTCAGAACATTGTTTCAGAAGGGTACAGAATTGGTTTCAAGATGAGGCCTCCTGCAAAGAGATTTTTTCTTTCTTTACATTTAGCAGAATCTCATATGAATCGTCTTGTGTTGTTGTTGCTAATATGAAAGAAATGAATTTATCAGGTAAGTTCTTACATAAATTATGTTATTTGTTCAAAATGGAATTTATTCGTTCTTTACTTAAAGAGGTCTTAATTGCATTAGAAATAGAGGATTCTGGTCCTCTTGATACTAAATCTAAACGTTTAAATAAGGTTTTTAAATCTCCTGTAGTTATTCCAGAAGTTTTTCCTGTCCCTGATGCTATTTCTGAAGTAATCTCCAGGGAATGGAATAATTTGGGTAATTCATTTACTCCTTCTAAACGTTTTAAGCAATTATATCCTGTGCCATCTGACAGATTAGAATTTTGGGACAAAATCCCTAAGGTTGATGGGGCTGTCTCTACTCTTGCTAAACGTACTACTATTCCTACTCCTTCACCCACAGGAGCGGTATCAGTTTGGAAACCATCTCCAGTCTGGAATAAATCCAAGCCTTTTAGAAAACCTAAGCCAGCTCCCAAGTCCACATGAAGGTGCGGCCCTCATTCCAGCTCAGCTGGTAGGGGGCAGATTACGATTTTTCAAAGAAATTTGGATCAATTCAATTCACAATCTTTGGATTCAAAACATTGTTTCAGAAGGGTACAGAATTGGCTTCAAAATAAGGCCTCCTGCAAAGAGATTTTTTCTTTCCCGTGTCCCAGTAAATCCAGCGAAGGCTCAAGCATTTCTGAAATGTGTTTCAGATCTAGAGTTGGCTGGAGTAATTATGCCAGTTCCAGTTCTGGAACAGGGGCTGGGGTTTTATTCAAATCTCTTCATTGTACCAAAGAAGGAGAATTCCTTCAGACCAGTTCTGGATCTAAAAATATTGAATCGTTATGTAAGGATACCAACATTCAAAATGGTAACTATAAGGACTATCCTGCCTTTTGTTCAGCAAGGGCATTATATGTCCACAATAGATTTACAGGATGCATATCTGCATATTCCGATTCATCCAGATCACTATCAGTTTCTGAGATTCTCTTTCCTAGACAAGCATTACCAGTTTGTGGCTCTGCCGTTTGGCCTAGCAACAGCTCCAATAATTTTTACAAAGGTTCTCTGTGCCCTTCTGTCTGTAATCAGAGAACAGGGTATTGTGGTATTTCCTTATTTGGACGATATCTTGGTACTTGCTCAGTCTTCACATTTAGCAGACTCTCATACGAATCGACTTGTGTTGTTTCTTCAACATCATGGTTGGAGGATCAATTTACCGAAAAGTTCATTGATTCCTCAAACAAGGGTAACCTTTTTAGGTTTCCAGATAGATTCAGTGTCCATGACTCTGTCTCTGACAAGAGACGTCTAAAATTGATCTCAGCTTGTCGAAACCTTCAATCACAATCATTCCCTTCGGTAGCCTTATGCATGGAAATTCTAGGTCTTATGACTGCTGCATCGGACGCGATCCCCTTTGCTCGTTTTCACATGCGACCTCTTCAGCTCTGTATGCTGAACCAGTGGTGCAGGGATTACACGAAGATATCTCAAGTAATATCTTTAAAACAGATTGTACGACACTCTGACGTGGTGGACAGATCACCATCGTTTAGTTCAGGGGGCTTCTTTTGTTCTTCCGACCTGGACTGTAATTTCAACAGATGCAAGTCTGACAGGTTGGGGAGCTGTTTGGGGGTCTCTGACAGCACAAGGGGTTTGGGAATCTCAGAGGTGAGATTACCAATCAATATTTTGGAACTCCGTGCAATTTTCAGAGCTCTTCAGTCATGGCCTCTTCTAAAGAGAGAATCGTTCATTTGTTTTCAGACAGACAATGTCACAACTGTGGCATACATCAATCATCAAGGAGGGACTCACAGTCCTCTGGCTATGAAAGAAGTATCTTGAATACTGGTATGGGCGGAATCCAGCTCCTGTCTCTGCGGTTCATATCCCAGGTATAGACAATTGGGAAGTGGATTATCTCGGTCGCCAAACGTTACATCCGGGCGAATGGTCTCTTCACCCAGAGGTTTTTCTTCAGATTGTTCAAAGGTGGGGACTTCCAGAAATAGATCTGATGGCTTTCCATCTAAACAAGAAACTTCCCAGGTATCTGTCCAGATCCAGGGATCCTCAAGCGGAAGCAGTGGATGCATTGTCACTTCCTTGGAAGTATCATCCTGCCTATATCTTTCCGCCTCTAGTTCTTCTTCCAAGAGTTATCTCCAAGATTCTGAAGGAATGCTCGTTTGTTCTGCTGGTGGCTCCAGCATGGCCTCACAGGTTTTGGTATGCGGATCTTGTCCGGATGGCCTCTTGCCAACCGTGGACTCTTCCGTTAAGACCAGACCTTCTGTCGCAAGGTCCTTTTTTCCATCAGGATCTCAAATCCTTAAATTTAAAGGTATGGAGATTGAACGCTTGATTCTTAGTCAAAGAGGTTTCTCTGACTCTGTGATTAATACTATGTTACAGGCTCGTAAATCTGTATCTAGGAAGATATATTATAGAGTCTGGAAGACTTACATTTCTTGGTGTCTTTTTCATCACTTTTCCTGGCATTCTTTTAGAATTCCGAGAATTTTACAGTTTCTTCAGGATGGTTTGGATAAAGGTTTGTCTGCAAGTTCCTTGAAAGGACAAATCTCTGCTCTTTCTTTTCTTTTTCATAGAAAGATTGCTAATCTTCCTGATATTCATTGTTTTGTACAAGCTTTGTTTCGTATAAAACCTGTCATTAAGTCAATTTCTCCTCCTTGGCGTTTGAATTTGGTTCTGGGGGCTCTTCAAGATCCTCCGTTTGAACCTATGCATTCATTAGACATTAAATTACTTTCTTGGAAAGTTTTTTGTTTCTTTTGGCCATCTCTTCTGCTAGAAGAGTTTCTGAATTATCTGCTCTTTCTTGTGAGTCTCCTTTTCTGATTTTTCATCAGGATAAGGCGGTGTTGCGAACTTCTTTTAAATTTTTACCTAAGGTTGTGAATTCTAACAACATTAGTAGAGAAATTGTGGTTCCTTCATTATGTCCTAATCCTAAGAATTCTAAGGAGAGATCATTGCATTCTTTGGATGTAGTTAGAGCTTTGAAATATTATGTTGAAGCTACTAAGAATTTCCGAAAGACTTCTAGTCTATTTGTTATCTTTTCTGGTTCTAGGAAAGGTCAGAAGGCCTCTGCCATTTCTTTGGCATCTTGGTTGAAATCTTTAATTCATCATGCTTATGTCGAGTTGGGTAAAACTCCGCCTCAAAGGATTACAGCTCATTCTACTAGGTCAGTTTTTACTTCCTGGGCGTTTAGGAATGAAGCTTCGGTTGATCAGATTTGCAAAGCAGCAACTTGGTCTTCTTTGCATATTTTTACTAAATTCTACCATTTTGATGTGTTTTCTTCTTAAGCAGTTTTTGGTAGAAAAGTACTTCAGGCAGCTGTTTCAGTTTGATTCTTCTGCTTATAATTTCAGTTTTTTTCATTATAAGATTTAAACTTTATTTTGGGTGTGGATTATTTTTCAGCGGAATTGGCTTTATTTTATCCCTCCCTCTCTAGTGACTCTTGCGTGGAAGATCCACATCTTGGGTAGTCATTATCCCATACGTCACTAGTTCATGGACTCTTGCTAATTACATGAAAGAAAACATAATTTATGTAAGAACTTACCTGATAAATTCATTTCTTTCATATTAGCAAGAGTCCATGAGGCCCACCCTTTTTTGTGGTGGTTATGATTTTTTTGTATATAGCACAATTATTCCAATTCCTTATATTTATGCTTCGCACTTTTTTCTTATCACCCCACTTCTTGGCTATACGTTAAACTGATTTGTGGGTGTGGTGAGGGGTGTATTTATAGGCATTTTGAGGTTTGGGAAACTTTGCCCCTCCTGGTAGGAATGTATATCCCATACATCACTAGCTCATGGTCTCTTGCTAATATGAAAGAAATGAATTTATCAGGCAAGTTCTTACATAAATTATGTTTTTTATTGAAAACATAACGTTTTTTTGAGGGACTTTAAGGGGTCATTGTGGCTTATTTAAGGGTTATTAATCCACATGGCTAGTTTAGAAACACTCTGGTGTGTTTCTTTTAGGCCCCACTAACATCGAGTGAGGTGGGAGGGGCCTATTTTCGTGCCTCAGTTGCGCAGTTTCTTTTACTGTGGCAAGATGCTGAACTTTTTTTTTTACCGTTTTTTGACGTTTTGTCAATCCGGTTTTTACATTAAGGGGTTTATCGTTTATTTGTCTGGCTGTGCATAAGGCTTTATGATGCTACTGTAAAAATTTCGTGAAGTTTACTGCTTTTTTACACTTTTTTGCAGACTTTGTGCATCTTTTTTTCTCTTAAAGGCACAGTACCGTTTTTTTTTCTAAGTATTATTTGCTTTGATTAAAGTTTTTTCCAAGCTTGCTTGTTTCATTACTAGCCAGTTTAACATGTCTGACATCAAGGAAAATCCTTGTTCAATGTGTTTAGAAGCCATTGTGGAACCCCCTCTTAGAATGTGTCCCACTTGCACTGATATGTCTATAAATTATAAAGAGTATATTTTAGCACTTAAAAATATAGCAATAGATGATTCTCAGACAGAAGGAAATGAGGGTTTGCCATCTAGCTCTCCCCAAGTGTCACAACCAGTAATGCCCACACAAGTGACGCCAAGTACCTCTAGTGCGTCGAATTCATTTACTTTACAAGACATGGCCACAGTTATGAATACAACCCTTACTGAGGTTTTATCTAAACTGCCTGGTTTACAAGGAAAGCATGACAGCTCTGGGTTAAGAACAAATGCTGGGCCGTCTGACGCTTTAGTAGCCATATCCGATATACCCTCACAATGTTCTGAAGTAGGGGTAAGGGATTTGTTATCTGAGGGAGAGATTTCTGATTCAGGAAAGACGCTCCCTCAGACAGATTCTTTAAATTTAAGCTTGAACACCTCCGCTTGTTGCTCAGGGAGATATTAGCGACTCTAGTTGATTTTGACCCTATAGTGGTCCCAGAGAAATTGTGTAAAATGGACAAATACTTAGAGGTTCCTGTTTACACTGATGTTTTTCCAGTCCCTAAGAGGATTGTGAATATTGTTACTAAGGAGTGGGATAGACCAGGTATACCGTTCGCTCCCCCTCCTGTCTTTAAGAAAATGTTCCCCATATCTGACACCATGCGGGACTCGTGGCAGACGGTTCTTAATGTGGAGGGAGCTATTTCTACTCTTGCTAAGCGTACAACTATAACTATTGAGGACAGTTGTGCTTTCAAAGATCCTATGGATAAAAAATTAGAGGGTCTCCTGAAGAAAATTTTTGTTCATCAAGGTTTTCTTCTCCAACCTATTGCATGCATTGTTCCTGTAACTACTGCAGCTGCTTTCTGGTTCGAGGCTCTAGAAGAGGCTTTTCAGATGGAGACTCCATTAGAGGATATTATGGATAGAATTAAGGCCCTTAAGTTGGCTAATTCTTTCATTACAGATGCCGCTTTCCAACTGACTAAATTAGCGGCAAAGAATTCAGGTTTTGCTATTTTAGCACGCAGGGCGTTATGGCTTAAGTCCTGGTCTGCTGATGTGTCATCAAAATCTAAACTTTTGAACATCCCTTTCAAAGGAAAGACCCTGTTCGGGCCTGAACTGAAAGAGATTATTTCAGACATCCCTGGAGGGAAAGGCCATGCCCTCCCTCAGGATAAAACAAAAATGAGGATCAAACAAAATCATTTTCGTTCCTTTTGGAACTTCAAGGGTGGTCCCACTTCAGCTTCCCCTGCTGCAAAGCACGAGGGGAACTTTGCCCAATCTAAGTCAGTCTGGAGACCTAACCAGGCTTGGAACAAGGGTAAACAGTCCAAGAAGCCTGTGCTGCCTCTGAGTCAGCATGAAGGGGTAGCCCCCGATCCGGGACCGGATCTAGTAGGGGGCAGACTCTCTCTCTTCGCTCAGGCTTGGGCAAGAGATGTTCACAATTCCTGGGCTGTTGAAATTGTGTCCCAGGGATATCTTCTGGACTTCAAAGACTCCCCCCAAGGGGGAGATTTCACATTTCTCAATTGTCTGCAAACCAGACAAAGAGAGAGGCTTTCTTACGCTGTGTAGAAGACCTACATACCATGGTAGTGATCTGCCCAGTTCCAAAAGAGGAACATGGGCTAGGGTTTTACTCAAACCTGTTTGTGGTTCCCAAAAAAGAGGGAACTTTCAGACCAATCTTGGATCTCAAAATTCTAAACAAGTTCCTCAAAGTTCCATCATTCAAGATGGAGACTATTCGGACTATTCTACCTCTGATCCAGGAGGGTCAATATATGACTACCGTGGACTTAAAGGATGCATATCTACACATCCCTATTCACAGAGATCATCATCAATTCCTCAGATTCGCCTTTCTGGACAGGCATTACCAGTTCGTGGCCGTTCCCTTCGGGTTGGCCACGGCTCCCAGAATTTTCACAAAGGGGCCTAGGGTCCCTTTTGGCGGTTCTAAGACCGCAGGGCATAGCAGTGGCGCCTTATCTAGACGACATCTTAATTCAGGCGTCGACTTTCCAACTAGCCAAGTCTCACACGGACATCGTGTTGGCTTTTCTGAGTTCTCACGGTGGAAGGTGAACATAAAAAAGAGTTCTCTCTTCCCTCTCACAAGAGTTTCCTTCCTAGGGATTCTGATAGACTCGGTAGAAATGAAAATATTTCTGACAGAGGTCAGAAAATCAAAACTCTTAACCACTTGCCGAGCTCTTCATTCCATTCCTCGGCCATCAGTGGCTCAGTGTATGGAGGTAATCGAACTCATGGTAGCGGCAATGAACATAGTTCCTTTTACCCGCCTACACCTCAGACCACTGCAACTATGCATGCTCAAACAGTGGAATGGGGATTATGCAGATTTATCTCAACTGCATCTAGAGTAGGAGACCAGAGATTTTCTTCTCTGGTGGTTGTCTCAGGACCACCTGTCTCAGGGAGTGTGTTTCCACAGGCCAGAGTGGCTCATAGTAACGACAGACACCAGCCTGCTAGGCTGGGGTGCAGTCTGGAACTCCCTGAAAGCACAGGGCTTATGGTCTCGGGAGGAAACTCTCCTCCCGATAAACATTCTAGAACTGAGAGCGATATTCAATGCGCTTCAGGCGTGGCCTCAGCTAGCTGCGGCCAAATTAATCAGATTTCATTCGGACAACATCACAACTGTAGCTTATATCAATCATCAAGGAGGAACACAGAGTTCTCTAGCGATGATGGAGGTAGCCAAAGTAATCCGATGGGCAGAGGATCACTCTTGCCATCTCTCAGCAATCCATATCCCAGGGGTAGAGAACTGAGAGGCTGATTTCCTAAGTCGTCAGACTTTTCATCCGGGGGAGTGGGAGCTGCATCCAGAGGTATTTGCCCAGCTGACTCAGCTATGGGGCACACCAGAATTCAATCTGATGGCGTCCCGTCAGAACGCCAAACTTCCTTGTTACGGGTCTAGGTCCCGGGATCCCCAGGCGGTACTGATAGATGCTCTAGCAGTGCCCTGGTCCTTCAATCTGGCCTATGTATTTCCACCGTTTCCTCTCCTCCCACGTCTGGTTGCCAGAATCAAGGAGGAGAGAGCTTAGGTGATTCTGATGGAACCTGCGTGGCCACGCAGGATTTGGTATGCAGACCTAGTGGACATATCATCTGTTCCACCGTGGACTCTGCCAATGAGGCAGGACCTTCTAATCCAAGGTCCATTCAAGCATCCAAATCTAATTTCTCTGCGTCTCACTGCTTGGAGATTGAATGCCTGATTCTATCAAAGCGTGGTTTCTCTGAGTAGGTCATTGATACCCTGATTCAAGCTAGAAAGCCTGTCAGCAGGAAGATCTATCATAAGATTTGGCGCAAATATCTTTATTGGTGTGAATCTAAGGGTTACTCATGGAGTAAGATTAGGATTCCTAGAATATTGTCTTTTCTCCAAGAAGGATTGGAGAAGGGATTTTCAGCTAGTTCCTTAAAAGGACAGATATCTGCTTTGTCTATTCTTTTACACAAACGTCTGGCAGATGTCCCAGACGTTCATACGTTTAGTCAGGCTTTAGTCAGGGTCAAGCCTGTATTTAAACCCGTTGCTCCGCCATGGAGCCTAAACTTAGTTCTTAAAGTTCTTCAAGGGGTTCCGTTTGAACCTATGCATTCCATAGATATTAAGATTCTATCTTGGAAAGTTTTGTTTTTAGTAGCTATCTCTTCGGTTTGTGAGTTATCTGCTTTACAGTGTGACTCACCTTACCTTGTTTTCCATGCAGATAAGGTGGTTTTGCGTACCAAACCTGGATTCCTTCCTAAGGTTGTTTCTAATAGGAATATCAATCGGGAAATTGTTGTTCCTTCACTGTGTCCTAATCCTTCATCAAAGAAGGAGCGTCTGTTGCACAATCTTGATGTGGTGCGTGCTTTAAATTTCTACTTACAAGCAACTAAGGATTTCCGTCAAACATCTTCATTGTTTGTTGTTTTATCTGGTAAGCGGAGAGGTCAAAAGGCTACGGCTACCTCTTTCTTTTTGGCTGAAAAGCATCATCCGTTTGGCTTATGAGACTGCTGGCCAGCAGCCTCCTGAAAGAATTACTGCTCATTCTACTAGAGCAGTGGCTTCCACATGGGCTTTTAAAAATGAGGCTTCTGTTGAACTGATTTGTAAGGCGGTGATTTGGTCTTCGCTTCATACTTTTTCCAAATTTTACGAATTCGATACTTTTGCTTCTTCGGAGGCTATTTGTGGGAGAAAGGTTCTACAAGCAGTGGTGCCTTCCGTTTAAGGTCCCTGTCTTGTCTCTCCCTTCATCCGTGTCCTAAAGCTTTGGTATTGGTATCCCACAAGTATGGATGAATCCGTGGACTCGATAAATCTTACAAGAGAAAACAGAATTTATGCTTACCTGATAAATTTCTTTCTCTTGTGATATATCGAGTCCATGGCCCGCCCTGTTTATTTAAGACAGGTAGTATATTTCTATTTAAAAAAAAAACAAAAAAACTTCAGTCACCTCTGCACCCTATAGTTTTGCCTTTTTCTTCCTAGCCTTTGGTCGTATGACTGGGGGGTGGAGCTAAGGGAGGAGCTATATAGACAGCTCTGCTGTGAGTGCTCTCTTTGCCACTTCCTGTAAGGAAGGAGAATATCCCACAATTATGGATGAATCTGTGGACTCGATACATCACAAGAGAGAAATTTATCAGGTAAGCATAAATTCTGTTTTTGCTTTAGATGTTGTTTTTTTTTTTCTTACATTTGCAATATGTCTCAATCTGACCCTGTCTCAATTTACTGCTTGATCCCTGCTGCCTGATAACAGTTCTACCAAAGCTAAGTGCATTTGTTGTAAACTTGTGGAGATTGTACCTACAGCTTTGGTTTGTAATAGTTGTCATGATAAACTTTTATATGCAGAAAATGTTTCCATCAGTAGTAGTTCATTACTTGTTGCTGTTCCCTCAACATCTAATGCACAAGATATACCTGTAATTTTAAAATAATTTATTTCTGATTCTATACAGAAGGCTTTGTCTGCCATTCCGCCTTCTAATAAACGTAAAAGGTCTTTTAAAACTTCTCATAGAGTTGATGAAATTTCAAATGACCGGCAATATACTGATTTGTCTTTCTCTGATGAGGATCTGATTCAGAAGATCCTGCCTCAGATATTGACACTGACAAATCCTCTTATTTATTTAAAATAAAGTATATTCGTTCTTTATTAAAAGTGTTGATTACATTAAATATGGAGGAAACTAGTCCTCTTGATATTAAAACTAGTAAACGTTTAAATCCTGTTTATGAACCTCCTGTGGTTATTCCAGATGTTTTTCCAGTTCCTGATGCTATTTCAGATATGACTTCTAAGGAATGGAATAGGCCTGGTACTTCTTTTATTCCTTCTTCAAGGTTTAAAAAATTGTATCCTTTGCCAATTGATAGATTGGAATTTCGGGAAAAGATCCCCAAAGTTGATGGGGCTATCTCTACTCTTGCTAAACGTACTACTATTCTTACGGAAGATAGTACTTCTTTTAAAGATCCTTCAGATTGAAAACTTGAATCTTATCTAAGGAAGACTTATTTATATTCAGGTCATCTTCTTAGGCCTGCAATTTCTTTGGCTGATGTTGCAGTTGCTTCAACTTTTTGGTTGGAAACTTATCGGATCATGATTTTTCTAGCATTGTTAAATTAATTCAACATGCAAATAATTTCATTTGTGATGCCATTTTTGATATCATCAAAATTGATGTTCGATATATGTCTTTAGCTATTTTAGCTAGAAGAGCTTTATGGCTTAAATCTTGGAATGCTGATATGACTTCTAAGTCCAGATTGCTATCTCTTTCTTTCCAAGGTAATAAATTATTTGGTTTTCAGATGGATTCAATAATTTCAACTGTCACTGGGGGAAGGGAGTCTTTTTGCCTCAGGATAAAAAAACCTAAAGGTAAATCTAAAGCTTCTAACCATTTTTGTTCCTTTCGACTTAATAAGGAACAGAAATCTAATCCTTCTCCTAAGGAATCTGGTTCCAATTGGAAGCCTTCCTCAAATGAGGGTGCGGCCGTCATTGCAGCTCAGCTGGTAGGGGGCAGATTAAATTTTTTCAAGGATGTTTGGATCAATTCAGTCCAAAATCATTGGATTCAGAGTATTGTCTCTCAGGGGTACAGAATAGGTTTCAGAGTAAGACCGCCTGTGAGATTTTTTCTTTCACACATTCCAGCGAAGTGTGTTTCAGACCTAGAGTTTTCAGGGGTAATCATGCCAGTTCCGTTTCAGGAACAGGGTCTGGGGTTTTATTCAAATCTATTCATTGTCCCAAAGAAAGAAAATTCATTCAGACCAGTTCTGGATCTAAAGATTTTGAATTGATATGTAAGAGTACCAACTTTCAAAATGGTGACTATAAGGACTATTCTGCCTTTTGTTCAGCAATGTCCACAATAGACTTACAGGATGCATATTTTCATATTCCGATTCATCCGGATCACAATCAGTTCCTGAGATTCTCTTTTCTAGACAAGCATAACCAATTTGTTGCTCTTCCTTTTGGCCTAGCGACAGCTCCAAGAATCTTTTCAAAGGTTCTCGGTGCCCTACTCTCTGCAATCAGAGAGCGGGGTATTGCGGGGTTTCCTTATTTGGACGATATCTTGGTACTTGCTCAGTCTTTACGTTCTACAAAATCTCACACAAATCAACTAGTGTTGTTTCTTCAAAGACATGGTTGGAGGATCAATTTACCAAAATGTTATTTGATTCCTCAGACACGGGTAACCTTTTTAGGTTTCCAGATAGATTCATTGTCCATGACTTTGTCTCTAACAGACAAGAGACGTTTAAAATTGGTTTCAGCCTGTCGGAACCTTCAGTAGCTATGTGCATGGAAGTTTTAGGTCTCATGACTGCAGCATCGGACGCGATCCCCTTTGCTCGTTTTCATATGAGACCTCTCCAGCTTTGTATGCTGAACAAATGGTTCAGGGATTATACAAGGATATCACAATTGATATTCTTAAATCCCAATTGTTCGACTTTCTCCGACTTGGTGGTTAGATCACCATCGTATAATTCTAGGGACCTCTTTCGTTTGTCCGACCTGGACTGTGATCACAGCAGATGTGAGTCTTTCAGGTTGGGGAGCTGTCTGGGGATCTCTGACAGCACAAGGGGTTTGGAAACCTCAAGAGGCGAGGTTACCAATCAATATTTTAGAACTCCGTGTGATTCTCAGGGCTCTTCAGTTTTGGCCTCTGTTGAAGAGAGAATCGTTAATTTGTTTTGAGACAATATCACAACTGTGGCATATGTCAATCATCAGGGTGGGACTCAGTCCTCAAGCTATGAAAGATGTATCCCGGATATTTGTTTGGTCGGAATCCAGCTCTTGTCTAATTTCTGAGGTTCATATCCCAGGTATAGACAATTGGGAAGCGGATTATCTCAGTCGTCAGACTTTACATCCGGGAGAATGGTCTCTTCACCCAGATGTGTTTTCTCAAATTGTTCAGATGTGGGGGCTTCCAGAAATAGATCTGATGGCATCTCATCTAGACATGAAACTTCTCAGGTACCTGTACAGGTCCAGGGATCCTCAGGCGGAAGCAGTGGATGCGTTGACACTTCCTTGGTGTTATCAACCTGCTTATATTTTCCCGCCTCTAGTTCTTCTTCCAAGAGTGATCTCGAAAATCATCATGGAGCAATCGTTTGTGCTGCTGGTGGCTCCAGCATGGCCTCACAGGTTTTGATATGCGGATCCTGTTCGGATGTCCAGTTGCCAACCTTGGCCACTTCCCTTAAGGCCAGACCTTCTATCTCAAGGCCCGTTTTTCCATAAGGATCTCAAATAATTGAATTTGAAGGTATGGAAATTGAACTCTTAGTGCTTAGTTATAGAGGTTTCTCTGACTCTGTGATTAATACTATGTTACAGGTTTGTAAACCTGTTTCTAGAAAGATTTATTATCAAGTTTGGAAGACTTACATTTCATGGTTTTCTTCTCATAAATTTTCTTGGCATTCTTTTAGAATTCCTAGAATTTTACAGTTTCTTCAGGATGGTTTGGATAAATATTTGTCTGCAAGTTCCTTGAAAGGACAAATCTCTGCTCTTTCTGTTTTATTCCACAGAAAAATTGCTAAACTTCCTGATATTTACTGTTTTGTACAGGCTGTGGTTCATATCAAGCCTGTCATTAAATCAATCTCGCCTCCCTGGATTCTTAATTTGGTTCTGAAGGCTTTACAGGCTCCTCCATTTGAGCCTATGCTTTCTTTGGACATTAATCTACTTTCTTGGAAAGTGTTGTTCCTTTTGGCCATCTCTTCTGCTAGAGTTTCTGAATTATCTGCTCTCTTGTGAGTCTCCTTTTCTAATTTTCCATCTGGATAAGGCAGTTTTGCGGACTTCATTTAAATTCTTACCTAAGGTTGTGAATTCTAACAACATTAATAGAGAAATTGTTGTCCCTTCTTTGTGTCCTAATCCTAAGAATTCTTTGGAGAGATCTTTACATTCTTTGGATGTGGTGAGAGCTCTGAAATATTATGTTGATGCTACTTAAGATTTCAGGAAGACTTCTAGTCTATTTGTTATCTTTTCTGGTTCTAGGAAAGGTTGAGAAGGCTTCTGCTGTTTCTTTGGCATCGTGATTAAGCTTTTAATTCTTCAAGCTTATTTGGAGTCGGGTAAAACCCTGCCTCAGAGAATTACAGCTCATTCTACTAGATCAGTTTCCACTTCTTGGGCTTTTAAGAATGAAGCTTAGTTGATCAGATTTGCAAAGCAGCATCTTGATCTTCTTTGCATACTTTTACTAAATTCTACCATTTTGGTAGAAAAGTTCTTCAGGCAGCTGTTTCAGTTTGATTCTTCTGCTTCTAATTTAAGTTTTTTCTTTTTAACTATGAGACTAAACTTATGATTTGGTTTGTGGATTAATTTTTTTCAGCTGAATTGGCTGTTTTTATTTTTTATCCCTCCTTCTCTAGTGACTCTTGCGTGGAGTTCCAAATCTTGGGTATTGCTATCCCATACATCACTAGCCGATGGACTCTTGCCAATTACATGAAAGAAAACATAATTTATGTAAGAACTTACCTGATGAATTCATTTCTTTCATATTGGCAAGAGTCCGTGAGGCCCACCCTTATTTTGGTGGTTATGTTTTTTTTTTTTGTATAAAGCACTATTTTTTCCAAATTCCTTTGACGCTTTTTACTCCTTTCTTTCTCACCCCACTTCTTGGCTATTCGTTAAAATGAATTGTGGGTGTGGTGAGGGGTGAATTTATAGGCATTTTGAGGTTTCGAAAACTTTGCCCCTCCTGGTAGGATTGTATATCCCATACGTCACTAGCTCATGGACTCTTGCCAATTACATGAAAGAAATTAATTTATCAGTTAAGTTCTGCCAGTGCAGAGAAAATAGTTCCTTTTTGTTTATGTATGGTGGGAATCTAGCGAATGGGGAGACAGATGAAAAACTCTTTAAGAAGTACAACCTGATACTATAGAACACTCTTATGCTTATTTATATTGTTTCACAGACGTGGCTTACATTTTTCATAACCTAACTACTATGGGCATACAGAGGTTTCAGATAACTCAGAATGAGGAAGAAGGGCGGTCCTTCCATGCCGTTCAGCTATTTTCAGATCTGAAAATTATTCTTGTGAAACAGCAACACACTAAAATCTGGATTTGCACAGATTTCAGTGTGTTGCTATTTCACAAGATTAAATTTAGCTCATAAAATAGCCAATATTTTTTATCCCTCCTTCTCTAGTGACTCTTGCGTGGAGTTCCACATCTTGGGTATTGCTATCCCATACGTCACTAGCCCATGGACTCTTGCCAATTACATGAAAGAAAACATAATTTATGTAAGAACTTACCTGATAAATTAATTTCTTTCATATTGGCAAGAGTCCATGAGGCCCACCCTTATTTTGGTGGTTATGATTTTTTTTTTGTATAAAGCACAATTATTTCCAAATTCCTTTGTTGATGCTTTTTACTCCTTTCTTTATCACCCCACTTCTTGGCTATTCGTTAAACTGAATTGTGGGTGTGGTGAGGGGTGAATTTATAGGCATTTTGAGGTTTCGAAAACTTTGCCCCTCCTGGTAGGATTGTATATCCCATACGTCACTAGCTCATGGACTCTTGCCAATTACATGAAAGAAATGAATTTATCAGGTAAGTTCTTACATAAATTATATTTTTCCTACCTGACTGTTTCATCTTTTATGTATTAAATTATTTCTATTTCTTCTGATGTTTGAAAACCAAAATTTAGATCTGGTTAGTAGTTTTTGAAAAAATAATTCCAGTTATGTTTTCAACATTTTACATGCCTGTTTTAGATTCTTAGATTTTGTTTATTTGTAGCATGCTTCCGATCTGGTGAAAACAGCGGCATCACGTTATGACGAATATGTTAATGTAAAGGACTTGGCCGATAAAATCAACCGTGCCCTAACAGCTGCAAAGAAGGACAATGATTTTATTTATCATGATAGAGTACCAGACCTAAAGGATCTTGAACCTATTGGAAAGGCTTCTCTTGTAAAGCCTACTGCTATCACATTCCCTCTAAGCCAGAAATACAATGGTAAGTATGCCATCATGTATTACATTGTTAGCATTTTAGCAGGTATGAGGAACTATTTTAAGGGGAGTTGAAACCCAAATATTTTCTTTCAGGATTTAGATAGAATATACAGTTCTAAACAACTTTCAAATGTACTTCTAGTCAAATTTTCTTCATTCCCTTGATATCCTTTACTAAAGGAGCAGCAATGCACTACTGGGAGTAAGCGGAACACATCTAGTCAGCCAAATGTGTGCAGGCAGCAATCACCAGCTAGCACCCACTAGTGTAGGATATGTACACATTATTTTTCAACAAGTGTTACCAAGAGAATAGAGTAGATGTGAAAACAGAAGTGAATTTTAAAGTCTCTAAAATTACATACTCTGTCTGAATCATGCAAGTTTAGTTTTCACTTTTCTATCCCTTTTAAAAATACTTTCACTTGCTGGTCCATGGTTCAAATTTTAAAAATTCTATGAATCAAAATGAACATATACTTGTTTTACATGTAAACAAACCTACAACAGTATATATTGTATTCAGATATCATGGAATATGCCAGTGCAGAGAAAATAGTTCCTTTTTTGTTTATGTATGGTGGGAATCCAGCGAATGGGGAGACAGATGGAAAAACTCTTTAAGAAGTACAACCTGATACTATAGAACACTCTTATGCTTATTTATATTGTTTCACAGATGAAGCTTACATTTTTCATAATCTAACTACTATGGGCATACCGAGGTTTCAGATAACTCAGAATGAGGAAGAAGGGCGGCCCTTCCATGCCGTTCAGCTATTTTCAGATCTGAAAATTATTCTTGTGAAACAGCAACACACTAAAATCTGGATTTGCACAGATTTCAGTGTGTTGCTATTTCACAAGATTAAATTTAGCTCATAAAATAGCCGAACGACACAAAGGTCCGCCTACTTTCGCATTTGTAGGTATCCTAAACCTTCAAATGCCAAAACCTACTAAATTGGGTCTTTGACATTTCAAGTAGCAACACTGGATAGGACCAATGAAACATTGACATTTTTTACTAGCCACTATATTTTTATACTTCTTGAGATGGTGTGTAAAAACAGTTTATATGAGGATGCAAAAGATACCACAAGAGCTTTGAATCCCTCTCACTTCCCATGACCATCAGTCCTTTTCCTTTGCCTCCTTGATGAGGTGTGAGGAACAAGCTGACATGCAGATCTACTCGTAGTTGAGAGGAGTCCTCAAACTGATCTAAGCCCATTTCCTCCTAGCAGTAGCATGTATTTTCTCAGTGAGAAATGTTATATACCTCCCATGTGAAATGTGGGCTTGTCCTCCAATCCCGCTGGGTTGTAGATGCTGTTACCTTTTTATTTTCTTGGCATTGTTTTCGAACTGCCTAGGATGGAATTTTCTACTGCAAATAAGTTGCTCCAGCTGAGGTAAGCACAGTAAACAAAGCTGCTGAAAGGTACTCTGGGGACATATTTGTATACCATCCATTATATATTAGCAGTTTTTAACACTTTAGGACACTTTTAGTTTTTATTAAAGGTTACGGTTTGCTTTAAATTTATTGATGTAGCAGAGTACGTTCAGAAGCTACATCTGAGTTGTACACAGTTTATTTTTCTTTACCTGTGTTAAGTTTTAGCTTGTTTCCTTAAGGTTGTTGGCTTTAGTGCTCACTAGGTGGTGTAAGGGTTCACCATTTAACTGAGCTTTTTAGTAGACGTGTGCGCAGAGGAAATAATAATTTCGGACCGATTCAGATTTTTTTCGAATTTCGTATCGATTCGGATACATTCGAATGTATTTGTTTTGGCTTCATTCGGATTCAAATAAATTCGGATGTATTCATTTCGGATTTGATTCCTAAATTCGGAAGTTCGATATGTTATGTTGATTCAGATGGTTCAAAGTTACACAAACGGAATTATTTCACTGTTCTATCTCACTAAATTTAATTTTTATACTGAATTGTGATTAGTCCATGGCCATTCGAATGTAACGAATAAATCCAAACTAATTTGGATTTATTCGTTACAAATGCATTCAAATTAGTTTAGTTTCGTTGTTAGGGTTATTCGGAAATTTGATTTGTCCGAATTTCGATTCGGAATGAAAGGAAACGCACGTGTCTACTTTTTAGCACACCTTTATTGAGATTATCCTTAATTGTTTGTTTGTTGCTGTATACTAATTAAGAATGTGAGGATGATGTGTTTCAGTACTGGTTTGGCTGTTTGCTTCTTAAAGGACAAGTGTCTGCATTCAGCGAAGTATGAATATTTTTTAGACACTCACAGCTATGAATGGGGCACTTATATTTAAGTTTTCGCTGTATAAAATTTGTATAGAGGCCCATGGGATAGGCAATATTCCCTTGTGTTTTATTTTAAATTGTTGTTTACCTCAATAGATAAGGGGAGGAAAATTAGGCACTAAACATGTCTAGCTGGGTAACAAATAAGAGCGCATGCTCCACACCACAACCTTTTTTATGTATATGTGCGTGACATCATGATGCGCCGATGTTCCGATTGTCTCACCAAAATCGCAGGTATTAAATGCTCTGCCCCATCATTCCAATGTCCCTGCCAAAATCACGGTATTTAGCTCCACCCCATTGCGATTTTCCCACCAAAATCACAGGTATTTAAGCTCTGCCCCTCCCTACAATATGCCTTCAAACAGTAAGGGCCCCTTGTTTTAAAATAAGCCCACAATGTACCTGTGAAAGAGATTACTTTATAATATAATATAGAGGGGAAAACGACTGATTTTTTCCAAACCTCAAAATTGGTATTGTTGTTCATTATTGCATTTTCTTTTATATTTTGCCATATTGGAGCAGCACCACCCTGTCCCTGAAACAAGCATGGAAACTAAGTAGACTGAACAACTTTCTACAAAAGATAAGTGTGCTTATTACAAATAGTCTTAAATAGCTTCTTCAGCTCATTTATATGTGTCATGTCTAGATTATTTGTCACGTTTTAAACAACTTGATGTTTCCATATATGCAGAAACTCCTACTGTTTTCACATAAACAGTCGGATGCAGATGACGTACCCACAGCACTGATAAGGCCCTGGCTGCACTGCCGACTTCAAATAAACTCAAAAGGGCAGCCTATTTTTTCCCCTAACACTAGTAATATTTGTAATGACCAACAGAATACTGAATTATCCACTGATGATGATGATGATTCCTCTGATTCAGAGATTCCTTCATCAGACATAGAACCTGTCAATCCCTCCTTTATGTTTAAAATTGAATGTATCTATTCTTTTAAAAAAAAAGTCTTAGTCACTTTAGGGATTTGCAGAGAATAATCCTGTTGCTAATAAACCCTGTAGTCGTTTAAATTCAGTATATAAAACCCTGAGATTTTTCCTGTACCTGATGCTATCTCTGACATGATTGCTAAGGAATGGTCTAAATCATGTACCTTCTTTAACCCCTCTGCAAGGTTTAAAAATGTGTACCCTTTACCTATTACTAACTTAGAACTGTGGGAAACAGTCCCCAAGGTTGATGGGGCCATTTCCACTCTTGCTAAATATACTACTATTCCTTTGGAAGATGGTACTTCTTTCAAAGATCCTCTAGATAGGAAACTTGAATCTTATCTAAGAAGGACTTATTTACATACAGGCTATATTCTTAGAACAGCCATATCCATTGCTGACATAGTTTCAGCTTCTTCCTTTTGGTTAACCAATCTTGCTCAGCAGTTATCTTCTGACCCTTAATATACCAACATTTTAAATATACTGCAACATGCAAATTTTATTTGCCAAGCAGTTTTTGACAAATTTAGATTAACATCAAACTGTCTAACTATTCTAACTAGAAGCGCCCTTTGGCTCAAATCGTGGAATGCTGATATGGTATCTAAATCCAGACTACCATTTCTTTCTTTCCAACTATAGAATTTATTTGGATCCCAACTGGATTCTATTATTTCTTCTATTACTGGAGGTAAGGGTTCTTTCCTTCCTCGAGACAAAAAAAATAAAGCCCCAGGCTTTTCTGATATTAGTTTCATACCTAGAACCTTTGGGAGTAGGTTTCCCAGTATCTTTACTGGAACAGGGCCGGGGTTTTTATTCAAATCTCTTCATTGTTCCAAAAACAGTAGATTTTCAGACCTATTCTAGATGTGAAAACTCTCTAAACAGATTTGTGAAATTGCCATCTTTCAAAATGGACACTATAAGGACTATTCTACCCTTTATTCAGCAACGTCATTTTATGTCCACAATAGACACAATAGACTTATAGGATGTGTAACTTCACACACAGAACACCATCAATTTCTGAGGTTCTCCTTTTTTTAGAAAAATATTACCAATTTGTTGCTCTCCTGTTTGGCCTAGCAACAGCTCCAAGAAATTTTACAAAGGTGCTCTTCTATCTGTAATCAGAGCTGGGTATTGCTGTGTTTCCTTATTTGGGTTAGGGTTTCACCAATACCGTTTTTTTAAGACCGAGTACAAGTACCAATACCTTTTTTCAAATACTCACCGATACCAATTACCGTCATGTGACACAGAATAACACACAGACACACTCAAAAAGTCAGTCAGAGAGTGAAAACAGAGAGAGAGCTAACAGAGGGAGAGTGAGCTAAGAGGAAGGGAGAGAGGGATAACCCAAAAAAGCAGTGTATAATGCACATATGTTTATAGTGCACATCTGTATTTAGCGGGTGAGGCTCAGTCACAACATTGTATGCTTATTTATATATAGTACACATCTGTATATAGCAGTGGAAGCTCTGTCACAACAGTGTATAATGCACATCTGTACATAGAGCTTATCTATATATAGTACACATCTGTATATAGCAGTGGAAGCTCTGTCACAACAGTGTATAATGCACATCTGTACATAGTGCTTATCTGTATATCTATGTCGATATATACTAGTGCACATCTGTATACAGTTCATATCTGTATAGTCACATCTTTATATAGCAGGGAGGCTGTGTCACTGCAGTTTATTATGCTCATCTGTATATAGTGCACATCTATTCTGTATAAAACAGGGGAGGCTGTATCACAGCAGTGTATAATGCATATATACATCTGTATATAGCAGGGGAGTCTGTGTCACTCACAGCATTGTATAAGCACGTCTGTATATAATGGAGAGGCTGTGTGACAGCACTGTATAATGCACATCTGTATATAGTGCACACTTGTATTCAGTGCGTATCTGTATATAGTGAACAACATCAGCAGGGGAAGTTGTGTCACAGCAGCATACTCACAAACTTTAAAAAATATATGTATTTGAATAAATAAAGCCCCAGGTAAGATTACCAATTTCATAAGAGTTTATGCAGTTATACTGCATAAACTGGCGTGTTAGTGTGACTCTGGTGACCAGGCTCCCTGTAATTACGCTCTCTCACTGTATCCTCTCCCCCCCTCTACTGTAGCACGCTCTCTTGTAATTAAAAAAATAGATTCCCGGGTACGTGCAGCTCTGGGCGCACTAAGGGCAGAAGCTCCCTCGTGTCGTGTCCCTCCTTCCCTCACAGCACTGCCTAGAAGTATCTGTGTAGGTATTGGAGCATTTTGCATGAGTACGAGTACTCGTGCAAGTGCTCAGTATCGGCACTGATACCAATACTAGTATCGGTATCGGTGCATCCCTAATTTGGATTATATATTGGTACTAACTCAATCTTATCTTTTAGCAGAATCTCATACAACCCAACTGCTTTTGTTTCTGCAAAAACATGTTTGGAGGATTAATTTACCTAAGCGTTCCTTGATTCCTCAGACAAAGTTCACCTTTTTAGGTTTCCAGAAAGATTGAGTGTCCATGACACTTTACTTAACAGAAAAGAGACAACTAAAATAAGTTTAATCTTGAAAAAACCTTCAATCTCTATAATTCCCTTCAGTGGCTATGTGCATGGAGGTGTACTTGGCCTCATGATTGCAGCATCAAACGCATTCCACTTTGCTCCTTTTCATATGAGACCCTTCCAACTTTGCATACTACACCAATGTTGCAGGGATTATACCGGAATATAAGAACTGATATTCGTATATCCCAATACACGATTTTCTCTGACTTGATGGTTAAACCACTACTTTATATTTTAAGGGTCTTCCTTTGCACAACCAACCTGGTCTGTGATCACCACAGATGCAAGTCTTACAGGTTGGGTAGCTGTATGGGGGTCTCTAACAGCACAGGGAGTCGTGAAACCTTGCTAAATGAGGTTACCAATCAATTTATTAGACCTATGTGCTCTCTTCAGAACCCTTCAGGCCTAGCCTCTTTTGAAAAAACATAATTTATGCTTACCTGATAAATTTATTTCTCTTGTAGTGTATCCAGTCCACGGATCATCCATTACTTATTGAATATATTCTCCTTCCCAACAGGAAGCTGCAAGAGTCCACCCACAGCAAAGCTGCTATATAGCTCCTCCCCTAACTGCCATATTCAGTCATTCGACCGAAAACATGCAGAGAAAGGAAAAACCATAGGGTGCAGTGGTGACTGTAGTTCAAATGAAAAAATACCTGCCTTAAAGTGACAGGGCGGGCCGTGGACTGGATACACTACAAGAGAAATAAATTTATCAGGTAAGCATAAATTATGTTTTCTCTTGTTAAGTGTATCCAGTCCACGGATCATCCATTACTTATGGAATACCAATACCAAAGCTAAAGTACACGGATGATGGGAGGGACAAGGCAGGTACTTAAACGGAAGTTACCACTGCCTGGAAAAAACCCTTTCTCCCAAAAATAGCCTCCGAAGAAGCAAGGTATCAAATTTGTTAAATTTGAAAAGTATGAAGCGCAGACCAAGACTCCGTCTTGTAAATCTGTTCAACAGAAGCCACATTTAAAAAAGGTCCAAGTGAAAACCACAGCTCTAGTAGAATGAGCTGTAATCCCTTCAGGAGGCTGCTGTCCAGCAGTCTCATAAGCTAAATGAATTATGCTTTTTAACCAAAAAGACAGAGAGGCTGCTGAAGTCTTTTGACCTCTCCTCTGTCCAGAATAGACAACAAACAAGGTGAACGTTTGATGAAAACTGTAGTAGCTTGTAAGTAAAACTTTAAAGCACAAACCACGTCCAATATTGTGTAATAGACGTTCCTTCTTTGAGGAAGGATTAGGATACAAGCATGGAACAACTATCTCTTGAGTGATGTACTTGTTAGATACCACCTTAGGAAAAAACCCAGGTTGGTACGCAGGACTACCTTATCCGTACGAAGGACCAGATAAGGAGAATCACATTGTAACACAGATAACTTGGAGACTCTACGAGTCGAGGAATTAGCTACCCAAAAGGAACTTTCCAAGATAAAGATTGATATCTATGGAACAAAAAAGGTTCAAACGGAACTTCTTGAAGAACCTTAAGAATCAGGTTTAAGCTCCATGGCGGAGCAACAGTTTTAAACACAGGCTTGGATCTAACCAAAGCCTGACCAAATGCCTGAACATCTAGAATACCTGCCAGACGCTTGTGCAAAAAAATAGACAGAGTAAAAATCTGTCCCCTTTTAAGGAATTAGCTGACAACCCTTTTCTCAAAAACATCTTGGAGAAAAGATAATATCCTGGGAATCCAGACTTTACTCCATGAGTAACCCTTGGATTCATAACAATCAGATATTTACACCATATCTATGTTCAATTTTCCTAGAGACAGGCTTTCATGTCTGTATTAAGGTATCAATGACTGACTCGGAGAAGCCATGCTTTGATAACATCAAGCGTTCAGTCTCCAGGCAGTCCATCTCAGATTGATTCTATTTAGATGGTTGAAAGGACCCTGAGGTAGAGGGACCTGTCTCTGAAGCAGAGACCGTGATGGAAAGGATGACATGTCCACCAGATCTGCATACCAGGTCCTGCGTGGCTACGCAGGCGCTGTCAAAAACACCAAAGCCCTCTCCTGCTTGGTCTTGACCTCCGGAGGAAATCCCGCTCCCCCGGAAGAAAAGTCTGACGACTTAGAAAATCCACCTCCCAGTTCTCAACACCTGGGATATGGATAGCTGATAGACAAGAGTGAGTCTCTGTCCAGTAAATTATTGTAAGACTTCTAACATCGCTAGGGAACTTCTGTTCCCCCTTGATGGCTGATGTAAGCCACAGTCGTGTATATTGTCCGACTGAGTATGATGTACCTCAGAGTTGCTAACTGAGGCCAAGTCTGAAGAGCATGGAATATCACTCCCAGTTCCAGAATATTTATTAGGAGGAGGGTCTCCTCCTAAGTCCACTATCCCTGAGCCTTCAGGGAGTTCCAGACTGCATCCCAACCTAAAAGGCTGGCATCTATTGTAACAATTGTCCCATCTGACCTGCGGAAGGTCATACCCTTGGACAGATGGACCCGACATAGTCACCAGAGAAGAGAATCTCTGGTCTCTTGGTCCAGGTTTAACAGGGGGACAAATCTGTGTAATCCCCGTTCCTCTGACTGAGCATGCATAGTTGCAGCGGTCTGAAATGTAGACGTGCAAACAGTACTATGTCCCTTGCCGCTACCATTAAGCCGATTTCATTCATGTACTGAGCCACCGAAGGGCGCGGATGGGATGAAAAAAACACGGCAGAAATTTAGAAACTTTGACAACCTGGACTCCGTCAGGTAAATTTTCATTTCTACAGAATCTATCAGAGTCCCTAGGAGGGAAACCCTTGAGATTGGGGATAGAGAACTCTTTCCTTGTTCACTTTCCACCCATGTGATCTCAGAAATGCCAGTACTACGTCCGTATGAGACTGGGCAATTTGGATGTTTGACGCCTGTATCAGGATGTCGTCTAAATAAGGGGCCACTTCTATGCCCCGCGGTCTAAGGACCGCCAAAGCGACCCCAGAACCTCCATAAAGATTCTTGGGGCTGTAGATATCCCAAAGGAAAGAGCTACAAACTGGTAATGCCTGTCTAGAAAGGCAAACCTGAAAAACGATGGTGATCTTTATGCATCACAATGTGAGGATAAGCATCCTTCAAATCCATTGTAGTCCTCTATTGACTCTCCTGGATCATAGTTAAGATGGTACGAATAGTTTCCATCTTAAATGACAAAATTCTGAGGAATTTGTTTAAGATCTTTAGATCCAAAATAGGTCTGAAGGTTCCCTCTCCTTGGGAACCACAAACAGATTTGAGTAAAAACTCTGTCCCTGTTCCTCTCTTGGAACTGGATGGATCTCGTACACAATGTAAGAATGCCTCCTTCTTTATCTGGTTTGCAGATAATTGTGAAAGGCGAAATCTCCCCTTTTTTTGGGGGGGAATCTTTGAAATCCAGAAGATATCTCTGGGATATAAATTCCAATGCCTAGGGATCCTGGGCATCTCTTGCCCACGCCTGGGCAAAGAATGAAAGTCTGCCCCCTATAGGATCCGTTACCGGATAGGGGTCCGTTCCTTCATGCTGCCTTAGAGGCAGCAGCAGGCTCCTTGGCCTGCTTATCTTTGTTCCAGGTCCGATTGTCTCCAGACCGCCTTGGACTGAGCAAAAATTCCCTCTTGTTTTGCCTTAGAGGAAGAGGATGCCACACCTGCCCTGAAGTTTTTAAAAGGTACGAAAATTAGATTTTTTTTTTTTTTTTTTTGCCCTTGATTTAGACCTATCCTGAGGAAGGGCATGACCTTTTCCTCCAGTGATATAAGCAATAATCTCCTTCAAACCAGGCCCGAATAGGGTCTGCCCCTTGAAGGGAAGTTAAGTAGCTTATTTATTAAAGTCACGACAGCTAACCATGATATAAGCCATAGTGCTCTGCGCGCCAGTATAGTAAAAAACAGAATTCTTAGCCGTTAGTCTAGTCAAATGAACAAGGCATCAGAAAACAAAGGAATTGGCTAGCATAAGCTTGTCAAATATATTCATCCAATGGAGTCGCTTAACTGTAAAGCCTCATCAAGAGACTCAACCCAGAACGCCGCAGCAGCAGTGACAGAAGCAATGTATGCAAGGGGCTGCAGGATAAAACCCTGTTGAATAAACATTTTTTATCCATTGGATCTAAAAAGCACAACTGTCCTCGTCAGAGGTAGTGGTACGCTTAGCTAGAGTAGAAACTCTTCTCTCCACCTTAGGAACTGTCTGCCAGAAGTCCCGTGTGGTGGTAACTATTAGAAAACATTCTTCTAAAAAATAGGAGGGGAAGAGAACGGCACACCTGGTCTATCCCATTCCTTATTAAAAAATTTTTTTTGTAAACCTCTTTATGTATTGGAAAAACATCAGTACACACCGGCACTGCATATTATTTATCCAGTCTACACAATTTCTCTGGCCCTGCGATTGTACACATTCATTCAGAGCAGCCAAAGCCTCCCTGAGCAACAAGTGGAGGTTCTCAAGCATAAATTTTAAATGTAGAAATATCAGAATCAGGTTAAATCATCTTCCCTGAGTCAAAAAAAAAAATCACCCACAGACTAAGCATATTGTGAGGTAGTATCATACATGGTTCTTAAAGCGTCTGTATGCTCTGTATCTACCCCCAGAGCTAACTGCTTTCCTTTAATTTCAGGTAGTCTGACTAATACTGCTGCCAGAATATTATTCACCACCTTCGCCATGTCTTGTAAAATAAACACTATGGGCGCCCTTGATGTACTTGGCGCCATTTGAGCGTGAGTCCCTGAAGCGGGAGTCGAAGGGTCTGACACGTGGGGAGAGTTAGTCGGCATAACTTTCCCCTCGACAGAATCCCCTGGTAAAGAAACGCTATGGGTGCCCTTGATGTACTTGGCGCCATTTGAGCGTGAGTCCCTAAAGCGGGAGTCAAAAGGTCTGACACGTGGGGAGAGATAGTCGGCATAACTACCCCCACGACAGAATCCTCTGGTGATAATGTTTTTAAAGACAAAAAATGATCTTTATTGTTTAACATGAAATCAGTACATCTGGTACACATTCTAAGATGGGGTTCCACCATGGCTTTAAAACATAATGAACACAGAGCTTCCTCTATGTCAGACATGTTAGAACAGACTAATAATGAGACTAGTAAGCTTGGAAAACACTTTAAATCAAGTTAACAAGCAAATATATAAAACGTTACTGTGCCTTTAAGAGAAACAAATTTTGCCAAAATTTGAAATAACAGTGAAAAAAAGGCAGTTAAACTAACAAAATTTTTACAGTGTATGTAACAAGTTAGCAGAGCATTGCACCCACTTGCAAATGGATGATTAACCCCTTAATACAAAAAACAGATTAACAAAACGAAAAATATGTTTTAAACAGTCATAACAGCTCCTACTTTTGAAGCCCTTTTGAGCCCTTCAGAGATGTCCTATAGCATGCAGGGGACTGCTGAGGGAAGCTGAATGTCACTGTTTGTAATTTTAACTGCACCAACTGTAACTTTTATACTATAACAGTGGAAATTGTTTCTATGCAAAATTTAAGCCAGCCATGTGGAAAAAACTTAGGCCCCAATAAGTTTTATCACCAAACATATGTTAAAAAACGATTAAACATGCCAGCAAACGTTTTAAAACACATTTTTACAAGAGTATGTATCTCTATTAATAAGCCTGATACCAGTCGCTATCGCTGCATTTATGGCTTTACTTACATTACTTCGGTATCAGCAGTATTTTCTTAGTCAATTCCATTCCTAGAAAAATATTTTACTGCACATACCTTATCTGCAGGAAAACCTGCACGCCATTCCCCCTCTGAAGTACCTCACTCCTCAGAATGTGTGAGAACAGCAAATGGATCTTAGTTACGTCTGCTAAGATCATAGAAAAACGCAGGCAGATTCTTCTTCCAAATACTGCCTGAGATAAACAGCACACTCCGGTGCCATTTAAAAATAACAAACTTTTGATTGAAGAATAAACTAAGTAGAAAGCACCACAGACTCTCACAACCTCCTATCTATGTTGAGGCTTGCAAGAGAATGACTGAATATGGCAGTTAGGGGAGGAGCTATATAGCAGCTTTGCTGTGGGTGGACTCTTGCAGCTTCCTGTTGGGAAGGAGAATATATTCAATAAGTAATGGATGATCCGTGGACTGGATACACTTAACAAGAGAAAGGAGTCTTATCTCCTTTTCCAGACAGACAATATCAAAGCAGTAGTTTGTCAATTACCAAGGGGGAACCCACAGTTCCTAGCCATGACAGAGGTATCCTAAATCCTCTCTTGGGCAGAAACCAACACCTGCTTAATTTCTGTGATTCACATCCCAAGTGTAAACAACTTGGAGGTAGATTATCTCAGTCATCAGACCTTACATCCGGGAGAGTAGTCTCTCCATCAAGATGTATTCATTCGGATTGTACTACTTTGGGGCCTTCCAGAAATAGATCTGATGGCCTCTTGTTTAAACAAGAAAATTCCCAGGTATCGTGCGAGAACCAGGGACCCTCAGGTGGTAGCTCTAGCAGTGCCCTGGCTTTACAAGTCAGCTTATCTGTTTCCTCCTCTGAAATCACTCTAGGAAGTAGGACCAAAGATAAAAGGGAACAGTCTTCATTAATCTTGATAGCCCCAGCGTGGCCTCACAGGATTTGGTAAGCAGAGCTAATTTGAATGTCTACTTGCCCGCCTTGGACTCTTCCTCTAAGGCCAGACTTTCTATCTCAAAGTCCTTTTCTTTCATGTAATTGGCAAGAGTCCATGAGCTAGTGACATATGGGATATACAATCCTACCAGAAGGGGCAAAGTTTCCCAAACCTCAAAATGCTTATAAATACACCCCTCACCACACCCACAATTCAGTTTTACAAACTTTGCCTCCTATGGAGGTGGTGAAGTAAGTTTGTGCTTGGATTTCTACGTTGATATGCGCTTCTCAGCATTGTTGAAGCCCGATTCCTCTCAGAGTACAGCGAATGTCAGAGGGATGTGAAGGGAGTATCACTTATTTGAATACGATGATTTCCCTAACGGGGGTCTATTTCATTGGTTCTCTTATCGGTCGTAGAGATTCATCTCCTACCTCCCTTTTCAGATCGACTCTATACTCTCAATTTACCATTACCTCTACTAATAACTGTTTTAGTACTGGTTTGGCTATCTGCTATATGTGGATGGGTGTCTTTTGGTAAGTATGTTTTCATTACTTAAGACACTCTCAGCTATGGTTTGGCACTTTATGCATTTATATAAAGTTCTAAATATATGTATTGTACTTATATTTGCCATGAGTCAGGTTCATGTATTTTCTTCTGCAGACTGTCAGTTTCATATTTGGGAATGTAAACATTTTTAAGAAATTTATTTCTTACCTGGGGTTTAGTCTTTTTTCAATTGACTACGTCTTGTAGGCCCACGGGTGCGTCAAATGCTAAACTTTATTGCGTCATTCTTGGTGCGAAATTTTTTTTGGCGCGAAAAAGTAAGTATATGACGCAACTTCGTCATTTCCGGCGTCATACGTGACGCCGAGACCTTTCACACGGCGGCATCATTAGTGACGCAAGTGTGTCATTTCCGGTCATTTTTGGCGCCAAAAAAGACTTTGCGTTACGTTGTGCGTCATACTTGGCGCCAAATTTTTTTCATTATTTCAATACCCCTTGTTTGTTCGCCTCTTGCTTTTTGCTTTCAGAGGCCTATGCTATTGCATTTTTTTCCCATTCCTGAAAATGTCATATAAGGAAATAGATAATTTTGCTTTATGTTGTTTTTTCTCTTACATTGTGCAAGATCTCCCAATCTGATCCTGCCTCAGAAGTTTCTGCTGGAACATTGCTGCCTGACATTGGTTCTACCAAAGCTAAGTGCATTTGTTGTAAAGTTCTATAAATTATTCCACCGAATGTCATTTGTAATAGTTGTCATGAT
The DNA here is from genome assembly GCF_027579735.1 of Bombina bombina. Taxonomy (NCBI): domain Eukaryota; kingdom Metazoa; phylum Chordata; class Amphibia; order Anura; family Bombinatoridae; genus Bombina; species Bombina bombina. The sequence goes on along the minus strand of NC_069503.1, from coordinate 553,269,216 downwards.
AAACTTTTACATTCAGATAGTGTTTCCATCAGTAATATTACATTGCCAGTTGCAGTTCCTTCAACTTCTAATGTGCATGATATACCTGTAAATTTTAAAGAATTTGTTTCTGAATCTATTATGAAGGCTTTGTCTGCATTTCCACCTTCTAATAAACGTAAAAGGTCTTTTAAAACTTCTCATTTAGCTGATGAAATTTCAAATGACCAACAACATAATAATTCATCCTCTTCTGATGAGGATCTATCTGAAACAGAAGATCCTTCCTCAGATATTGACACTGACAAATCTACTTATTTATTTAAAATAGAGTATATGCGTTCTTTATTAAAAGAAGTGTTAATTACTTTGGATATTGAGGTAACCAGTCCTATTGACGTTCAGTCTAATAAACTTTAAATGCCGTTTTAAACCTCCTGTGGTTTCCCCAGGGGTTTTTCTCATTCCTGAAGCTATTTCTGATATGATTTCTAGGGAATGGAATAAGCCAGGTACTTATTTTATTCCTTCTTCAAGGTTTAAAAAATTGTATCCTTTACCAGCAAAATCTATAGAGTTTTGGGAAAAAATCCCTAAAGTTGATGGGGCTATTTCTACTCTTGCTAAACGTACCACTATTCCTATGGAAGATAGCACTTCCTTTAAGGATCCTTTAGATAGGAAGCTTGAATCTTATCTAAGGAAGGCCTATTTATATTCAGGTCATCTTCTCAGACCTATTTCTTTGGCTGATGTTGCGGCTGCATCAACTTTCTGGTTGGAAAATTTAGCGCAGCACGAATTGGATTCTGACATATCTAGCGTTGTTCGCTTACTGCAACATGCTAATCATTTTATTTGTGATGCCATTTCTCTTGTTAAGTGTATCCAGTCCACGGATCATCCATTACTTATGGAATATATTCTCCTTCCCAACAGGAAGCTGCAAGAGTCCACCCACAGCAAAGCTGCTATATAGCTCCTCCCCTAACTGCCATATTCAGTCATTCTCTTGCAAGCCTCAACATAGATAGGAGGTTGTGAGAGTCTGTGGTGCTTTCTACTTAGTTTATTCTTCAATCAAAAGTTTGTTATTTTTAAATGGCACCGGAGTGTGCTGTTTATCTCAGGCAGTATTTGGAAGAAGAATCTGCCTGCGTTTTTCTATGATCTTAGCAGACGTAACTAAGATCCATTTGCTGTTCTCACACATTCTGAGGAGTGAGGTACTTCAGAGGGGGAATGGCGTGCAGGTTTTCCTGCAGATAAGGTATGTGCAGTAAAATATTTTTCTAGGAATGGAATTGACTAAGAAAATACTGCTGATACCGAAGTAATGTAAGTAAAGCCTTAAATGCAGCGATAGTGACTGGTATCAGGCTTATTAATAGAGATACATACTCTTGTAAAAATGTGTTTTAAAACGTTTGCTGGCATGTTTAATCGTTTTTTAACATATGTTTGGTGATAAAACTTCTTGGGGCCTAAGTTTTTTCCACATGGCTGGCTTAAATTTTGCATAGAAACAGTTTCCTGAGGCTTTCCACTGTTATAGTATAAAAGTTACAGTTGGTGCAGTTAAAATTACAAACAGTGACATTCAGCTTCCCTCAGCAGTCCCCTGCATGCTATAGGACATCTCTGAAGGGCTCAAAAGGGCTTCAAAAGTAGGAGCTGTTATGACTGTTTAAAACATATTTTTCGTTTTGTTAATCTGTTTTTTGTATTAAGGGGTTAATCATCCATTTGCAAGTGGGTGCAATGCTCTGCTAACTTGTTACATACACTGTAAAAATTTTGTTAGTTTAACTGCCTTTTTTCACTGTTATTTCAAATTTTGGCAAAATTTGTTTCTCTTAAAGGCACAGTAACGTTTTATATATTTGCTTGTTAACTTGATTTAAAGTGTTTTCCAAGCTTACTAGTCTCATTATTAGTCTGTTCTAACATGTCTGACATAGAGGAAGCTCTGTGTTCATTATGTTTTAAAGCCATGGTGGAACCCCATCTTAGAATGTGTACCAGATGTACTGATTTCATGTTAAACAATAAAGATCATTTTTTGACTTTAAAAACATTATCACCAGAGGATTCTGTTGTGGGGGTAGTTATGCCGACTAACTCTCCCCACGTGTCAGACCTTTTGACTCCCGCTTTAGGGACTCACGCTCAAATGGCGCCAAGTACATCAAGGGCACCCATAGCGTTTCTTTACCAGGGGATTCTGTCGAGGGGAAAGTTATGCCGACTAACTCTCCCCACGTGTCAGACCCTTCGACTCCCGCTTCAGGGACTCACGCTCAAATGGCGCCAAGTACATCAAGGGCGCCCATAGCGTTTATTTTACAAGACATGGCAAAGGTGGTGAATAATATTCTGGCAGCAGTATTAGTCAGACTACCTGAAATTAAAGGAAAGCAGTTAGCTCTAGGGGTAGATACAGAGCATACAGACGCTTTAAGAACCATGTATGATACTACCTCACAATATGCTTAGTCTGTGGGTGATTTTTTTTTTTTTTTTTTTTTGACTCAGGGAAGATGATTTAACCTGATTCTGATATTTCTACATTTAAAATTTATGCTTGAGAACCTCCACTTGTTGCTCAGGGAGGCTTTGGCTGCTCTGAATGAATGTGTACAATCGCAGGGCCAGAGAAATTGTGTAGACTGGATAAATAATATGCAGTGCCGGTGTGTACTGATGTTTTTCCAATACCTAAAGAGGTTTACTAAATTTTTTTTTAATAAGGAATGGGATAGACCAGGTGTGCCGTTCTCTTCCCCTCCTATTTTTTAGAAGAATGTTTTCTAATAGTTACCACCACACGGGACTTCTGGCAGACAGTTCCTAAGGTGGAGAGAAGAGTTTCTACTCTAGCTAAGCGTACCACTACCTCTGACGAGGACAGTTGTGCTTTTTAGATCCAATGGATAAAAAATGTTTATTCAACAGGGTTTTATCCTGCAGCCCCTTGCATACATTGCTTCTGTCACTGCTGCTGCGGCGTTCTGGGTTGAGTCTCTTGATGAGGCTTTACAGTTAAGCGACTCCATTGGATGAATATATTTGACAAGCTTATGCTAGCCAATTCCTTTGTTTTCTGATGCCTTGTTCATTTGACTAGACTAACGGCTAAGAATTCTGTTTTTTACTATACTGGCGCGCAGAGCGCTATGGCTTATATCATGGTCAGCTGTCGTGACTTTAATAAATAAGCTACTTAACTTCCCTTCAAGGGGCAGACCCTATTCGGGCCTGGTTTGAAGGAGATTATTGCTTATATCACTGGAGGAAAAGGTCATGCCCTTCCTCAGGATAGGTCTAAATCAAGGGCAAAAAAAAAAAAAAGTCTAATTTTCGTACCTTTTAAAAACTTCAGGGCAGGTGTGGCATCCTCTTCCTCTAAGGCAAAACAAGAGGGAATTTTTGCTCAGTCCAAGGCGGTCTGGAGACAATCGGACCTGGAACAAAGATAAGCAGGCCAAGGAGCCTGCTGCTGCCTCTAAGGCAGCATGAAGGAACGGACCCCTATCCGGTAACGGATCCTATAGGGGGCAGACTTTCATTCTTTGCCCAGGCGTGGGCAAGAGATGCCCAGGATCCCTAGGCATTGGAATTTATATCCCAGAGATATCTTCTGGATTTCAAAGATTCCCCCCCAAAAAAAGGGGAGATTTCGCCTTTCACAATTATCTGCAAACCAGATAAAGAAGGAGGCATTCTTACATTGTGTACGAGATCCATCCAGTTCCAAGAGAGGAACAGGGACAGAGTTTTTACTCAAATCTGTTTGTGGTTCCCAAGGAGAGGGAACCTTCAGACCTATTTTGGATCTAAAGATCTTAAACAAATTCCTCAGAATTCCGTCATTTAAGATGGAAACTATTCGTACCATCTTAACTATGATCCAGGAGAGTCAATAGAGGACTACAATGGATTTGAAGGATGCTTATCCTCACATTGTGATGCATAAAGATCACCATCGTTTTTCAGGTTTGCCTTTCTAGACAGGCATTACCAGTTTGTAGCTCTTTCCTTTGGGATATCTACAGCCCCAAGAATCTTTATGGAGGTTCTGGGGTCGCTTTGGCGGTCCTTAGACCGCGGGGCATAGAAGTGGCCCCTTATTTAGACGACATCCTGATACAGGCGTCAAACATCCAAATTGCCCAGTCTCATACGGACGTAGTACTGGCATTTCTGAGATCACATGGGTGGAAAGTGAACAAGGAAAGAGTTCTCTATCCCCAATCTCAAGGGTTTCCCTCCTAGGGACTCTGATAGATTCTGTAGAAATGAAAATTTACCTGACGGAGTCCAGGTTGTCAAAGTTTCTAAATTTCTGCCGTGTTTTTTTCATCCCATCCGCGCCCTTCGGTGGCTCAGTACATGAATGCTAATGGTAGCGGCAAGGGACATAGTACCGTTTGCACGTCTACATTTCAGACCGCTGCAACTATGCATGCTCAGTCAGAGGAACGGGGATTACACAGATTTGTCCCCCTGTTAAACCTGGACCAAGAGACCAGAGATTCTCTTCTCTGGTGACTGTCGGGTCCATCTGTCCAAGGGTATGACCTTCCGCAGGTCAGATGGGACAATTGTTACAATAGATGCCAGCCTTTTAGGTTGGGATGCAGTCTGGAACTCCCTGAAGGCTCAGGGATAGTGGACTTAGGAGGAGACCCTCCTTCTAATAAATATTCTGGAACTGGGAGTGATATTCCATGCTCTTCAGACTTGGCCTCAGTTAGCAACTCTGAGGTACATCATACTCAGTCGGACAATATACACGACTGTGGCTTACATCAGCCATCAAGGGGGAACAGAAGTTCCCTAGCGATGTTAGAAGTCTTACAATAATTCACTGGACAGAGACTCACTCTTGTCTATCAGCTATCCATATCCCAGGTGTTGAGAACTGGGAGGTGGATTTTCTAAGTCGTCAGACTTTTCTTCCGGGGGAGTGGGATTTCCTCCGGAGGTCAAGACCAAGCAGGAGAGGGCTTTGGTGTTTTTGACAGCGCCTGCGTAGCCACGCAGGACCTGGTATGCAGATCTGGTGGACATGTCATCCTTTCCATCACGGTCTCTGCTTCAGAGACAGGTCCCTCTACCTCAGGGTCCTTTCAACCATCTAAATAGAATCAATCTGAGATGGACTGCCTGGAGACTGAACGCTTGATGTTATCAAAGCATGGCTTCTCCGAGTCAGTCATTGATACCTTAATACAGACATGAAAGCCTGTCTCTAGGAAAATTGAACATAGATATGGTGTAAATATCTGATTGTTATGAATCCAAGGGTTACTCATGGAGTAAAGTCTGGATTCCCAGGATATTATCTTTTCTCCAAGATGTTTTTGAGAAAAGGGTTGTCAGCTAATTCCTTAAAAGGGGACAGATTTTTACTCTGTCTATTTTTTTTGCACAAGCGTCTGGCAGGTATTCTAGACGTTCAGGCATTTGGTCAGGCTTTGGTTAGATCCAAGCCTGTGTTTAAAACTGTTGCTCCGCCATGGAGCTTAAACCTGATTCTTAAGGTTCTTCAAGAAGTTCCGTTTGAACCTTTTTTGTTCCATAGATATCAATCTTTATCTTGGAAAGTTCCTTTTGGGTAGCTAATTCCTCGACTCGTAGAGTCTCCAAGTTATCTGTGTTACAATGTGATTCTCCTTATCTGGTCCTTCGTACGGATAAGGTAGTCCTGTGTACCAACCTGGGTTTTTTCCTAAGGTGGTATCTAACAAGTACATCACTCAAGAGATAGTTGTTCCATGCTTGTATCCTAATCCTTCCTCAAAGAAGGAACGTCTATTACACAATATTGGACGTGGTTTGTGCTTTAAAGTTTTACTTACAAGCTACTACAGTTTTCATCAAACGTTCACCTTGTTTGTTGTCTATTCTGGACAGAGGAGAGGTCAAAAGACTTCAGCAGCCTCTCTGTCTTTTTGGTTAAAAAGCATAATTCATTTAGCTTATGAGACTGCTGGACAGCAGCCTCCTGAAGGGATTACAGCTCATTCTACTAGAGCTGTGGTTTTCACTTGGGCCTTTTTTAAATGTGGCTTCTGTTGAACAGATTTACAAGACGGAGTCTTGGTCTGCGCTTCATACTTTTCAAATTTAACAAATTTGATACCTTGCTTCTTCGGAGGCTATTTTTGGGAGAAAGGGTTTTTTCCAGGCAGTGGTAACTTCCGTTTAAGTACCTGCCTTGTCCCTCCCATCATCCGTGTACTTTAGCTTTGGTATTGGTATTCCATAAGTAATGGATGATCCGTGGACTGGATACACTTAACAAGAGAAAACATAATTTATGCTTACCTGATAAATTTATTTCTCTTGTAGTGTATCCAGTCCACGGCCCGCCCTGTCACTTTAAGGCAGGTAATTTTTTCATTTGAACTACAGTCACCACTGCACCCTATGGTTTTTCCTTTCTCTGCATGTTTTCGGTCGAATGACTGAATATGGCAGTTAGGGGAGGAGCTATATAGCAGCTTTGCTGTGGGTGGACTCTTGCAGCTTCCTGTTGGGAAGGAGAATATATTCCATAAGTAATGGATGATCCGTGGACTGGATACACTACAAGAGAAATAAATTGATCAGGTAAGCATAAATTATGTTTTTTTATATTATCAAAATTGATGTTAGATCCATGTCTTTAGCTATTTTAGCTAGAAGAGCTTTGTGGCTTAAATCTTGGAATGCTGATATGACATTGAAATCTAGATTACTATCTCTTTCTTTCCAAGGTAATCATTTATTTGGTTCTCAGTTGGATTCTATTATTTCAACTATCACTGGGGGAAAAGGAGTTTTTTTGCCTCAGGATAAAAAACCTAAGGGTAAATCTAAGGCTTCTAACCGTTTTTGTTCCTTTCTTCAGAATAAAGAACAAAAACTCAATCCTTCCCACAAGGAATCTGCTTCCAATTGGAAGCCTTCCTCAAATTGGAATAAATCCAAGCCATTTAGGAAACCAAAGTCAGCCCCTAAATCCGCATGAAGGTGCGGCCCTCATGCCAGCTCAGCTGGTAGGGGGCAGATTAAGGTTTTTCAAGGATTTTTGGATAAAATCTGTCCAAAATCATTGGATTCAGAGCATTGTCTCTCAAGGGTATCGAATAGGATTCAAAGTAAGACCTCTTGTGAGAAGATTTTTTCTCTCACGCATCCCTGTAAATCCAGTAAAAGCTCAGGCTTTTCTGAAGTGTGTTTCAGACCTGGAGTCTTCAGGGGTGATCATGCCAGTTCCTCCTCAGGAACAAGGTTTGGGTTTCTTTGGATGTAGTAAGAGCTTTGAAATATTATGTTGAAGCTACTAAAGATTTCAGAAAGACTTCTAGTCTATTTTTTATCTTTTCTGGTTCTAGGAAAGGTCAGAAGGCTTCTGCCATTTCTTTGGCGTCTTGGTTAAAGCTTTTGATTCATCATGCTTATGTGGAGTCAGGTAAATCCCCGCCTCAAAGGATTACGGCTCATTCTACTTGGTCAGTTTCTACTTCCTGGGCTTTTAAGAATGAAGCTTCTGTTGATCAGATTTGCAAAGCAGCAACCTGGTCTTCTTTGCATACTTTTACTAAATTCTACCATTTTGATGTGTTTTCTTCTTCAGAAGCAGTTTTTGGTAGAAAAGTACTTCAGGCAGCTGTTTCAGTTTGATTCTTCTGCTTATAATTTCAGTTTCTCCAACATTGGTGTGTCCGGTCCACGGCGTCATCCATTACTTGTGGGAAATATTCTCCCCCACAGGGAAAGGCAAGGAGAGCACACAGCAAGAGCTGTCCATATAGCTCCCCCTCTGGCTCCGCCCCCCAGTCATTCTCCTTGCCGCTCTGAACAAGTAGCATCTCCACGGGGATGGTGAGGAGTTTGTGGTGTTAGTTGTAGTTTTTTATTCTTCTATCAAGAGTTTGTTATTTTAAAATAGTGCTGGCTTGTATTATTTACTCTACAACAGAAAAGTGATGAAGATTTCTGTTTAAGAGGGCTATGATTTTAGCACAAGTAACTAAAATCCATTACTGTTACCTCGCAGGACTGTTGAAACCAGAGAACTTCAGTTGGGGGTAACAGTTTGCAGACTCATCTGCTTCAGGTATGACTAGTCTCCTTCTAACAACACAGGCTAATGCTAGATGACAGTCATTTTTCCCCTCAGGGAAAACGGTAAGCCATTTTTCTTTCACCTCAGTAAAAAAGATAACAGGCTTCCCCTTTTTGATTTTTATGCTGGTAGACACTGTTAGGGGCCAAATCGATTGGTTTTTATTACAATATGATGGCAATTGAAATGTTTTATAAGCTCATTTACACTTGGGGACGTTTTTTATTGATCTGGCTTGCTTTAGACACCTAAATCTAGTCAGGAAGGCCCCTTCACTCTAGTGTACTGAGGGAGGAGGCCTCATTTTAGCACTTCAGCTATGCAGTAGATTTTAAGGCAGTGCATGCAGTCTTATGTGAGAGGGTCCTGTGGCTCAGAAAGTGACTCCAGAAGGCTTATTTCTGTGGATGGTTGACCCCTAAGGAAGGTAAAAAGCTACAGCATGCTGTAGCTGGGATTGTGGTGTATAAAAATGGTTAAATCCAACATTTAGCTCCGGTTTGCTTGTTTTAAGAGCTAGAGTCTCCATATTTGCTGTGCAATACTTTCTACGCATTAAGACACTGGGGTCCAAATTTCAGAAAAATCGGATATTGCCTTCATAGTTTTTTGAACATTCAGAAATAAAGTGTGTCATTTTATTATTTAAAGAGACAGTAACGTTTTTGTTTAAAATCGTTTTTATTGCATTGTTTGCCTGCCTAAATCTGTTTAACATGTCTGTGCCATCAGATAACCTATGTTCTGTGTGTGTAGAGACAAATGTGGTTCCCCCTTCGAGTGTTTGTGATAATTGTGCCATAGCGTCCAAACAAAATGAGGACAGCTCTGTTACATTTCATAATGTTGCCCAAGATGATTTATCTAATGAAGGTAGTGGGGATAGTTCTACATCCTCTCCTTCTGTGTCTACACCAGCTTTGCCCGCGCAGGCGACACCTAGCGCGCCAGTGCTTATTTCTATGCAACAATTAACAGCAGTAGTGGATAATTCTATAGCAAATCTTTTATCCAAACTGCCAGCATTTCAGAGAAAGCGTGATTGTTCAGTTTTAAATACAGATAAAAGGGATGAACAATCAGACGCTGACGATGCTTTATCTATTTTACCCTCACATCAATCAGAATTGGCTGTGAGGGAAGGGCTGTCTGAGGGTGAAATTTCAGACTCAGGAATAATTTCTCAACAGGCAGAACCTGATATAGTAGCATTTAAGTTTAAGCTAGAACATCTCTGCGCTTTGCTATAGGAGGTATTAGCTACTCTGGATGACTGTGATTCTATGGTAGTACCAGAGAAGTTGTGCAAATTGGACACTTTTTTTTTTTTTTTGAAAACAGCTTTATTCAAATGAAAGAGTATTGAAATTACAGCGGTGTGGAGACGCAGCTCCAACTTGTCATATCACAGGAAAAAGAAAGGATAAAAGTAAAACAAACAAAGCTGTTTCCTTTTAACTTCTATTAACACATAAATATTACTTAGTCCAACCGGAGGGCTCCTCCCACTGAAAGTCCTTGTCCGTTATCCTCTCTCAGCACCAGACCTTGAGTAGCAGGGAGAGATGTTAAATGATATCCATCCTAGTGGGGAGTCAGGTGTCTATAGCGTGTGTTACTACGGGGTCCAACTGTGGGGAGGTAATGTTCGGTGTCATGTATGTCACCTTCATTTCGGCATACACATCCATCCTCTCTGTTTGCATGTAATGAAACTCCTTTAGGTCCAGACTCTCCGTTACCCTCAATTTCCACATTGATAAGAGTGGGGCATCTTTGCTCTTCCAGTTTTTAACTATTAAGAATTTAACACTATTGGTCATGATGTAAAACAGTTTTTTGTGTGGTTTATGTTTAATCCTGGGGGGTTTGTTAAGCAACCAAATTAAGGGGTTTAATGGAAATGTTGTTTCGAAAATTTTCTCTATTTCTGTGATTGTCTCTCTCCAAAAATTCTGGACTGAGGAGCACCACCACCATATGTGGGCCATGTCGCTGCCAACATGTCCGCAACGCCAGCAGAAGTTCGGAGAGTTTGGGAATATTCTATTTATTCTGCGGGGTGTATAGTACCATCTATGCAGAATCTTCAGATTCAGCTCGAGTGATGCGGATGAGGAAGATGATTTAAGTGTGGACTGTATGATTTGAGAGCTCGTTTGTGGTAAAATTATTAGTCCCAAGTCTCTCTCCCATCTCTCAATGTATGGCAGAGTGTGGCCTGGTTGTAACTGGGTTAGTATTTTATAGATCAATGAAATTGTATGTCTTGGAGGGGAGGATCTAATGAACAGACTTTCGAAGTTAGTGAGAGGTCTAGTCATGTTTGGAGAATGTGGGTGTGTGTTTAAGAGGTTATATACTCTATGGTAGGTAAACCATTGTTCAAAACATGTAAGACCCTGAGTAATCAGATCGTGCTGTGGTTTTAGTTTTTCATTTTGAAGGAGATAGTGCAAAGGTATGTCTGCGCTATATAGGGTCGCATCATCTTGTGCCAAGTGAGTGCCAAGGTCTAACATTACGTTTTCTATCAATGATGTAAGTGGGGACGGTTTAGAAGAGATGAATGGGTAATGTAGCAAATTAAGTTCCCAATTTTTAAAGGTCTCTAATATGAGCGGATTGGCCGTATATGTGGAGACTTCCTTCTTCGTGAGGGTCCAGCAAAAGGAGCTAATGAGTTTAGTTCGCAAGATTCTAAGTTCAATCGTGACCCGTGCTTTGTGTGTATTATTCATATATAAGTCTAGGATGCGTTGTAAGAAGATTGCGCTTCGGTATATTTTAAGATTGGGTAATCCCAGGCCCCCTTGAGTCTTGGGGGATGTCATTATGTGTTTTTAAATCCTAGGGTGCCTCTTGCTCCATGTGAAATCGCTGAATGCTTTCTGTAATGAATCTAAGTAGTGGTCTGGGACTGGGATCGGGAGAGTTTGTAGTAGGTATAATACACGGGGGAATATTTTCATTTTTATTTTATTTATTCTTCCCAGCCAGGAGATATTTTTATTTTTCCACCTTGATAAGTCGTTTATTATGTTCTCCTTTAGGGGTGCGAAGTTGTATCTAAATAGTTGATCTAAGGTAGGTGTAATGTTAGTTCCTAAATACTTTATGTACGTTGAACGCCATGAAAATGGGGAAACCCTTTTGACTCTGAGTAGCGTTGATTGGTCTAGTGTAATATTCAGCATTTCAGATTTAGTTGAGTTTATTAGGAAATTAGAAAGATATTTAAACGTCTGAAATTCAGTTACCAAAAGCGGAATAGACAATTCAGGGTTTGTTAATGTAAACATAATGTCATCCGCATAAAGGGAGATCGTGTATTGTCTCGGGCCTATTACAATTCCTTCTATTTGGGGGTTTTGCCGAATTTTGGCTGCCAGCGTCTCTATGACACAAGCAAAAAGTATAGGGAAAAGAGGACACCCTTGTCTGGTTCCGTTGGAAATATGAAATGGGTCCGAAAGGATGCCATTAAGAAGGATTCTAGCGGAGGGGCGGGTATAGAGTGCAAATATACGTTGAATCATTAATTTCCCGAAACCCATATGTGTAAGCTTACTGTGTAAGTAATCCCATGCCACCCGATCGAAAGCTTTTTCAGCATCGGTGGATAGAAGAACTAGGGGGATGTCTTGTTCCCGGGCCTGATGAAGATTCAAGATCCTTACAGTATTGTCTTTTGCTTCCCGGCCCGGGACAAAGCCGACCTGATCCGAATGAATAATATCTGGGAGAATGTTGTTTATCCTGTTAGCTAAGATTTTTGCGTAGATCTTTACATCTGCGTTCAAAAGTGAGATGGGACGATAATTGGCCAGTTGGTCTAATGATTTTCCGGGCTTGGGGATCACTATGATGTGTGCTTCCAAGGCGTGTTTGGGAAAGGGATGCTCCTCATCTATAGCATTAAAATAAGCGACTAAGGGTGAGAGTAGTATTTCTTGGAATTTAGAATAATAAGTGTATGTAAAGCCGTCAGGGCCAGGTGATTTACCTGTGGGGAGGTTTTTTATCGTGTTTTGGATCTCTATGGAGGTGATGGGTTCCTCTAATTTTTCTTTTTGATCCTGTGTTAGTGTGTTCAGTTTTAATTTGGAAAGGAATTGCTCCACTCGTGCCAATCTTTGCGACCGGGAAAGACGGTTTTGGGGGGACGTTCCCGATAGATTATAGAGGTCGCTATAAAACGATTGGAAAACTTTCGCTATAGCATGTGATGAGTGGTGTTTGCGTTGGTGATTATCTGAGATCTGGAGAATGTAGTTGGTTTTACCCCTTTTCCCTAAGTATCTTGCTAGAGAGCGACCTGGTTTGTTATGGGTGTCAAATGCCTGTTTCTTAAGGAAAAGGCATCGACGTTTGAAGTCTTTATTTAGAATGGATGCTAGTTCTATACGTTTCCTAGAGAGGGAGTCTAAGATGTCGGAGTTAGGGGGGTTAGATTTATGCACTGTTTCTAATTGGTCTATTTCGTGAATAAAGGTTGCAGTTTTCTCCCTTCTTATTTTATTCTGTTTAGCTTTCAGTGCTATCAGGTCTCCTCTTATTACACTCTTGTGTGCCTCCCAGTTAATTTGTGGGGAGGTATCCGAGTTTGTATTGAACTGAAAGAATTCTGTAATACGAGTCTCTAATGTTGTGTGTATCTCAGGGTCTGTGAGGAGTCTATCGTCTAATTTCCATATAAAGTTAGTTATCGGCTTAGAAGGCCAGATAAGTGTGGCGTGTACTAACGCGTGATCTGACCAGACCACAGACGATATATCGGTCGCCCTAAACATTCCCATCCCCGTGACATCAGTAAAGATATAATCAATTCTCGTGTATAGTTTGTGGGGAAAGGAATAAAAGGTGTAATCTTAGATTCGGGTTAAGTGTTCTCCAAATGTCTTTAATGGCTAATTGCTTAAGTATTTTGTTAGTTCTTGTAATGACTTTAGTCGGAGTAGAAGTGTGTCGCAGTGAGCAGTCTAAGTCAGGATTTAGTGGGATATTCAGGTCTCCACCCATTATCAGAGTGCCTTTACCGTGTTCCATGATTTCTTCTGAAAGTTTCCTAACAAATAGGTGTTGTTTGGTTTGTGGGGCATAGAAGGCTATAAGGGTGATGGGTCTGCCATATAGCAGGCCCATTATTAGAATGTATCTTCCCTCCCTGTCCCGTACAGTTTTAAGTTCCTGGAAGGGGTATACCTGCTTTGATTAAGATTCCTACTCCCTGAATTTTGCGAGTGGGGTGTGATGCATAGTAAGAAGTGCCATATTTGAAATGGAAGGTTTTGGGTTCCCTCCCTTTTATAAAGTGTGTTTCATGAATCAGAGTGATATCCCCTTTATGTCTCTGAATATCATGCAAAACCATACTCCTCTTCCTTGGTGAGTTAAGCCCCTTTGTATTGATAGTGATTACTCGTAGAGAGTGGTCTGGCTTTGCTAGTCTATGACCTAATGACATTATTGTCGGTGAGGGAGGAGAAATCTGATGTATAATCTCGGTAGGGCATTTTGTGAGGGTTGGTCGGCAAGGCAATTGTATGGAAAGAGAGGTAAGATGCGTGTGGACCCCCCCGGTTGGACAACAAAGGGTCAAGCAGTACAAAACATACAAACAAAATTAAACATACATATAATCTGTTACACAGTGGAATATAAACCATCATACACCCACTGTGTCTCTAACTAGGGGGAAGTTACTTCCCAACATCTCTGAACAATAAATGATAGGCAGTGCTTATTAGACTTGTATGGATCGTATAGTAGAAGGTCTTCTGCCTATCTAAAGTTTATCGTAATGGCTACATTTTATCTAAAAGTCTGTGTCCTTCTTTTAGCTCGTGAGGGAATACCTGGCACAGTTAGTTGCATAATGAAACATTTGAACTTTTGGAGAAGACACAGAAACAAACAAACCTGTAAATGACATCATTGGCGACCTAAGACAGGTCGATTATTGAATCTAAAATTGGGTTTTCTGGTAACAGAGGATACTCCTTTAAGCCAGAGGGTTGTCGGCCCTTGTAAGTATTTTAACGAGAGCAACAATGCATTTACATTTTTATGTCCTTCTTATAATTTATGAGAAAATGCGTGGAACAAATGGTATGTTTGTATCACAATAAAACAACAATGACTATTAAAACTATCATTAACCATGCAAAGAATATTTAGAGTAATTAAACTGAAGCTAAGCTTCAAGGCAGCAGAAAATATAACGATGTAACCCCCTCGCCTAAGAAGTTCTCTGGGTGGAACCGGGATTCACCCAGTCTCTAGTGTTTCCAATTAGTCCTCTCTTTTATATATTAGAGTCAGTATTATATGAGGAACTTGGTTCAAGAAAACATGTGAAAATAACTAGTAAGGTATCGATGATACTTAGCTGCTAGGAAGTGTCTCTTCTTTTACCGTCCTTATTCAGGCTCTGTGTGGGCTGGGAGAAGGTGTTTCCTCTTTCTTTGTACTGTAATCCACTGAGACCTTTGGGGTTTGGGATGTGACGTCGTGGAGATAGAGGGGTTGTCAGGGCCAGTGTCCATCAAATCTTGTGGAGGTTTAAGATTGGTGTTGAGGAATTTAGAAAGGGAGTCTAAATCTGTTGTATCTCTGTAAGTGAATTGACTTCCATCTTTGGTGATAATGATACAGAAGGGGAAACCCCCATCTGTATTTGACCTTCTTTTCTTGCAAAACCGTTGTAATAAATTTGGCTGCTTTCCTTCTCTCTATTGTTGTCGGGCAAAGGTCCTGGTAGAATTGGAGCTCCATGTCCAGGTGCTTGAAGGATCTGGTGGTGCGTGCTGCAGACCATATGGAATCTTTGTCTTTATAATGCAATAGACGTACTATCACATCTCTTGGTGGGGCAGGTGGGGAAGGCTTGGGCCTCAATGCCCTATGTGCTCTCTCAATCAAGGCTTCAGTAAAATGTGTAGAATGAGTTAGGGAATTAAATAAATCCACCAAATAAGGTTGGAGTTTATCTGGTGTTATCTCTTCAGTTAGTCCTCGGATCCTTAAGTTATTGCGCCTACTTCTATTCTCAAGGTCCTCGACCTTATCTTGCAGTGTTGAGATAGAAGAGGCGTGTTGTGCTAGACAGTTTTCGGTTGAGGAAAGCATTGTGTTAATAGTGTCTTGGGTTACTTCCAGATCTTCAATTCTAGACCCTAGGTCAGTAATATCTTTCCTCGCCGCGGTCATTTCAGATTTAATAAACACCTTAAGATCCCCTATGTCAGATTTAGAAGGGAGTTTTTCTATAATAGCTTGTATATATGTCAGCTGATTTTGAGATGTCAAGGCTTCTTGAGCGGACTGTGATTGGGACTCAGTGTCATCCATTATAGATTGGGAAAGATCGCTATCTGGTTGTTCTCTTGTAGTGAAGAACGTAGAGAGAGTGGAGGACTGAGTCAGCAGTTTGCTGTTTTTCTCCCCTTTTGATTTCTGTCTGGAAGTCATTTTCTTGGTTAGTTATGTTTATGCAGCGTAGGTCTGGTTAAGGGGTGAGTTTCTAGACATGCAGGTCTTTCCTACTGCTATTTATTGGGTTCCCCAGATATATACTGTGCCCTTGTCTGAACAAGTCAATAGCCGTTAAAGATCTTGTCACGTGGTGCGAAAGGGAAAATGGCGTAGCTGTTTAATGCCTGGGAAGTATAACAATAAAGTTAAAACCCCATTGTGTCCTGGATTATCTCCCTTCTAAATTATAGTGACTTCCTCTTAGTTAGATACCACGCTCCCCCTTGCTGATATTGGGTGTAACTTTGAGTGTGGTCTGACCTGGGCTAGCATTAAATGAGCGGCGCTGTAAGTGGTCGGATCTTGTCCGCTGTCGGGTTGCGCGTGTATGGTGTACACGTGTTACTTACTGAAGATGGGGTATATCTTGCGTCCTAATTGACCGGCACCCGGCTCTCCTTAACTTGTTAGCCGCCGGAGGGTTGCGTAAAGGCTGCTTAGTAATTTATCTGTGGTAGTAGCTCAATAGGTGGATCGTGTGGGTATGGGGATCAGATCCCTCCTGAGTAGGCCTCCGTTCTGTACCAGCTCGTTTTAAGGTAGTCTGTCTGTTCCTCTGTCACCGATCCACTCCCTTTACAATGCGGTAACCGTATAACAGACCAGCATCATTTGTTTTCCTTGTTGTAGCCTAATATCGGGCGATATTGGGAAAATAGCTACGGAGCTTGCTTACAAAGCTGCCATGTTCCTGCACAGCGTAGCTCCGCCCCCCACAAGTTGGACACATTTTTAGAGGTCCCAGTGCACGACGACGCCTTTCCAATACCCAAAAGGGTAGCGAACATAGTGGAAAAGGAGTGGGAGAAGCCAGGGGTACCCTTTGCCCCACCTCCTATATTTAAGAAAATGTTTCCCATAGTAGACCTTAGAAGGGACGCATGGCAGACGGTCCCGAAGGTTGAGGGAGCTGTTTCAACACTAGCGAAGCGCACCACTATTCCTATAGAGGACAGCTGCGCTTTCAAAGATCCTATGGATAAAAAATTGGAAGGATTGCTTAAAAAGATTTTTGTTCAGCAAGGGTTCATCCTTCAACCAGCTACGTGTGTTATTACTGTCACTTCAGCGGCGTCCTTTTGGTTCGAGGAACTAGAAAGGTCGCTCCAGAAAGAGACTTCCTATGAAGAAGTCATGGACAGAATTCACGCATTAAAATTAGCTAAATCCTTTATATTGGATGCCGCCTTTCAAATAACGAAATTGGCGGCGAAAAACTCAGGTTTTGCTATAGTAGCGCGGAGGGCGCTTTGGCTAAAATCCTGGTCGGCAGATGTGTCGTCCAAGACTAAGTTTCTTAATATTCCATTCAAGGGTAAGACCCTTTTTGGGCCGGAATTGAAGGAAATTATTTCAGACATCACTGGGGGTACGGGCCATGCCCTTCCACAGGATAGGCCTTTTAAGTCTAAGAACAAGTCTAATTTTCGTTCCTTTCGCAATTTCAGGAACGGACCGGCTAATAACTCCACTGCCGCTAGACAAGAAGGTAACGCGGCCCAGCCCAAACCCGCTTGGAAGCCCATGCAAGGCTGGAACAAGGGTAAACAGACCAAGAAACCTGCTGCTGCTACCAAGACAGCATGAAGGGGTAGCCTCCAATCCGGGACCGGATCTGGTAGGGGGCAGACTATCTCTCCGCTCAGACTTGGGCAGGAGATGTTCCGGATCCCTGGGCACTAGAGAGAGTCTCCAAGGGATACCTGCTAGAGTTCAAGGGACTTCCTCCAAAGGGAAGGTTCCACCTGTCTTGCTTGTCTTCAGACCAGATAAAGAAACAGGCATTCTTACATTGTGTAAGAGACCTATCAAAGATGGGAGTGATAAACCCAGTCCCCTCCGGGGAACAAGGTCTAGGTTTTTACTCAAACCTGTTTGTGGTTCCCAAAAAAGAGGGAACTTTCAGGCCAATTCTGGATTTAAAGATATTAAACAAGTTCCTCAGAGTTCCATCCTTCAAAATGGAAACCATTCGGACAATCTTGCCGACAATCCAGCAGGGTCAATATTTGACTTCCGTGGATCTAAAGGATGCGTATCTGCATATCCCAATCCACAAAACTCATCATCAGGTCCTGAGGTTCGCCTTTCTGGACAAACATTACCAGTTCGTGGCTCTTCCATTCGGTTTAGCCACCGCTCCCAGAATTTTCACAAAGGTGCTAGGGTCCCTTCTAGCGGTCCTAAGGCCGAGGGGCATCGCTGTGGCACCTTATCTAGACGACATCCTAATCCAAGCGTCGTCTCTTTCCAAAGCAAGGGCCCACACAGACATTGTGTTGGCTTTTCTCAGATCTCACGGGTGGAAGGTGAACATAGAAAAGAGTTCACTGTCACCGTCCACAAGGGTTCCTTTTCTGGGAACAATAATAGATTCTGTGGAAATGAAGATCTTCCTGACAGAAGTCAGAAAGAGAAAAGTTTTTAAACACTTGTCGAGTTCTTCATTCTATTCCTCAACCCTCCATAGCTCAGTGCATGGAAGTAATAGGACTAATGGTCGCAGCAATGGACGTGGTTCCTTTTGCTCGAATTCATCTAAGATCATTACAGCTGTGCATGCTCAATCAGTGGACTGGGGACTATACAGACTTGTCTCCCCAAATTCAAGTAGACCAGGTAACCAGGGACTCACTTCTCTGGTGGTTGACCCAGGATCACCTGTCTCAGGGAATGAGTTTCCGCAGACCGGAGTGGGTCATCGTCACGACCGACGCCAGCCTCTTGGGGTGGGGCGCGGTGCGGTCTGGGACTCCCTGAAAGCTCAGGGCCTATGATCTCGGGAAGAGTCGCTTCTCCCGATAAACATTTTGGAACTAAGAGCAATATTCAATGCGCTCCTGGCTTGGCCTCAGCTAGCGGAAGCCAGGTTCATAAGATTTCAGTCGGACAACATAACGACTGTTGCGTACATCAATCATCAGGGGGGAACAAAGAGTTCCCTAGCGATGAAGGAAGTAACCAAGATCATCCAATGGGCAGAGAATCACTCCTGCCATCTATCCGCTATTCACATCCCAGGAGTAGACAACTGGGAGGGGGACTATTTGAGTCGTCAGACTTTCCATCCGGTGGAGTGGGAACTCCACCCGGAGGTCTTTGCTCAGTTAACCCAATTATGGGGCATTCCAGACATGGATCTAATCGCGTCCCGTCAGAACTTCAAGATTCCTTGCTACGGGTCCAGATCCAGGGATCCCAAGGCGACTCTAGTGGATGCATTAGTGGCGCCTTGGTCGTTCAACCTAGCGTATGTGTTTCCACCGTTTCCTCTCCTTCCCAGGCTCATAGCCAGGATCAAACAGGAGAAGGCCTCGGTGATTCTGATAGCTCCTGCGTGGCCACGCAGGACTTAGTATGCAGACCTGGTGAATATGTCATCGGCTCCACCATGGAAGCTACCTTTGAGACAGGATCTTCTAGTACAAGGTCCATTCGAACATCCAAATCTAGTTTCTCTGCAGCTGACTGCTTGGAAATTGAACGCTTGATTTTATCAAAGCGTGGGTTCTTGAATTCTGTGATAGGTTTTCTGGCTTGGACCAGAGTATCTGTGACTAGAAAGATTTACCATAAAATATGGAAAAAATATATCTGCTGGTGTGAATCCAAGGGATTCTCCTGGAGTAAGATTAAAATTCCAAAGATTCTCTCCTTTCTCCAAGAAGGTTTGGATAAAGGGTTGTCAGCTAGTTCTCTAAAAGGACAGATTTCCGCTTTATCTGTCTTGTTACACAAACGATTGGCAGCTGTGCCAGATGTACAATCTTTTGTTCAGGCTTTGGTTAGAATCAAGCCTGTTTTCAGACCCATGACTCCTCCTTGGAGTCTAAATTTAGTTCTTTCAGTTCTTCAAGGGGTTCTGTTTGAACCTTTACATTCCATAGATATTAAGTTATTATCTTGGAAAGTTGGTTGCTATTTCTTCTGCTAGAAGAGTTTCTGAATTATCTGCTTTGCAATGTAATCCACCCTATCTGGTTTTCCATTCAGATAAGTTGTTTTGCGTACTAAGCCTGGTTTTCTTCCAAAAGTTGTTTCCAACAAGAATATTAACCAGGAAATAGTTGTTCATTCTCTGTGTCCGAATCCAGTTTCAAAGAAGGAACGTTTATTACACAATTTAGATGTTGTTCGTGCTTTAAAGTTCTACTTAGAAGCAACAAAAGATTTTAGACAAACCTCATCTTTGTTTGTCGTTTACTCTGGTAAGAGGAGAGGTCAAAAAGCTACTGCTACACCTCTCTCTTTCTGGCTGAAAAGCATTATTCGATTGGCTTATGAGACTGCCGGACGGCAACCTCCTGACCGAATCACAGCTCACTCTACTAGGGCTGTGGCTTCCACATGGGCCTACAAGAACGAGGCTTCTGTTGATCAGATATGTAAGGCAGCGACTTGGTCCTCTCTGCACACTTTTGCCAAATTCTACAAATTTGATACTTATGCTTCTTCGGAGTCTATTTTTGGGAGAAAGGTTTTGCAAGCCGTGGTGCCTTCCATTTAGGTAACCTGATTTGCTCCCTCCCCTCATCCGTGTCCTAAAGCTTTGGTATTGGTTCCCACAAGTAATGGATGACGCTGTGGACCGGACACACCAATGTTGGAGAAAACAGAATTTATGCTTACCTGATAAATTACTTTCTCCAACGGTGTGTCCGGTCCACGGCCCGCCCTGTTTTCCTAATCAGTTTGAAATTTTTTTTTTCTTTATACACTACAGTCACCACGGCACCCTATAGTTTCTCCTTTTTCTCCTAACCGTCGGTCGAATGACTGCGGGGCGGAGCCAGAGGGGGAGCTATATGGACAGCTCTTGCTGTGTGCTCTCCTTGCCTTTCCCTGTGGGGGAGAATATTTCCCACAAGTAATGGATGACGCCGTGGACCGGACACACCGTTGGAGAAAGTAATTTATCAGGTAAGCATAAATTCTGTTTTTTTTCATTATAAAGATTAAAACTTTTTGATTTGGGTTGTGGATTGTTTTTTCAGCGGAATTGGCTGTCTTTATTTTATCCCTCCCTCTCTAGTGACTTGCGTGGAGTTCCACATCTTGGGTATCTGCTATCCCATACGTCACTAGCTCATGGACTCTTGCCAATTACATGAAAGAAAACATAATTTATGTAAGAACTTACCTGATAAATTCATTTCTTTCATATTGGCAAGAGTCCATGAGGCCCACCCTTTTTTGTGATGGTTATGATTTTTTTTGTATAAAGCACAATTATTCCAATTCCTTGTTGATGCTTTCGCTCCTTTCTTATCACCCCACTTCTTGGCTATTCGTTAAACTGAATTGTGGGTGTGGTGAGGGGTGTATTTATGGGCATTTGAAGGTTTGGGAAAATCTCCTCATCTGATTTTCTCATCAAGATAAAGCTGTTTTGAGGATAACTTTTCAATTTTTACCCAAAGTTGTCTATAGGCTTTTGAGGTTTGGAATACTTTGCATCCTCCTGGTAGGAATGCATATCACATACGTAACAGCTTGTGGACTCTCACCACCATGAAAGAAATTAATTTATCAGGTAAGATTTTCTTTGTACAAAATTGAGTGCATTGCTATTTACAAATGTATATGTACGTTGTACTTCATTAATTTTTTATAGTTGTATCCCAATAAGTGTGATGAAGAAGTAATTGTCTTATGTTTGTTATAGGCAATTCATTTAATTTCTTCTTCCTTCCTTTTTTTTTTTTTTTTCTTTTTACAGATCTGTTTGAGAAGATGGTTCCTTTATCGGTACAACAAGCGTTAAATGATTATAATCAGCGAAAGGCTGAACTAATCAATTCAGCAATAGGTCAAATGAGAGAAGCTACAATATTTTCTAATGGGTAAGGGCTACTTAAAGGAGTAGATGCAAAAGTCTGAATAATGGTCTTGTGATATTGATATAAGAAAAAAAAATGCATTGATTTATAACTACAATCTGTAATGTTAGAATATTTTCACCTTTAATAATGTTTTGCTAGACAATGTGGGCACATTATTTGCTGTCGAATTTTAAATATTTATTTTGCCATTATCAAATGCAAATTAAATGGATTTTGATTATACCTAAATTAATTTAGTTTTTCCATTAAGATTTTATTAAAGTCTACTTGGTTGCATGCTATAACTGCAATTTCAGTGAGTCTAGTAAATAATCCATATGATCTTATTGGTAGTTGGTATAAAGCAAAAGAGGAATGTAAAACTAATTTTGAAGGTATATATTTTATAGTACACTGTGTAGACAAAAATTAGATAGTTGATGAAATATACCTCATTGAGAACATTGTAAAGATCATTTGGGTAAGGAAAAAGTTTATAAAGAATACTTCCAAGAAGACTGTTAAAAACTTAAATAGATATTTTAATCATAATATCTTTGTTGCATATACTATAGGATATTTAAATGTATCGATTTCTTTCATGTAATTAGCAAGAGTCCATGAGCTAGTGACGTATGGGATATACATTCCTACCAGGAGGGGCAAAGTTTCCCAAACCTTAAAATGCCTATAAATACACCCCTCACCACACCCACAATTCAGTTTTACAAACTTTGCCTCCCATGGAGGTGGTGAAGTAAGTTTGTGCTTGATTCTACGTTGATATGCGCTTTGCAGCAGGCTGAAGCCCGGTTTTCCTCTCAGAGTGCAGTGAATGTCAGAGGGATGTGAGAGAGTATTGCCTATTTGAATACAATGGTCTTCCTCTAGGGGATCTATTTCATAGGTTCTCTGTTATCGGTCGTAGAGATTTCTTCTCCTACCTCCCTTTTCAGATCGACGATATACTCTTATATACCATTACCTCTACTGATTCTCGTTTCAGTACTGGTTTGGCTATCCACTTTATGTAGATGAGTGTCTTAGGGTAAGTAAGTCTCATTTCTATTTATGACACTCAAAGCTATGGTTGTGCACTTTATATGTAAATTTCTAAATATATGTGTTTAAACTTATATTTGCCATGATTCAGGATAATCAGTATTCCTTCATTCAGACTGTCAGTTTCATTTTTTGGGAAAATGCATATAAATTTCATTTTTCTTAACTTAAATTTTCAATTTTCAATTGACTTTTTTCAAAAATTGCGGGCTGTTAGGCTCGCGGGTGCAGAAAATGCTTCTATTTATTGCGGCATTTTTCGCGCGAGACTTTTTTGGCGCAAAAATTTCGTCATTTCCGGCGTCATAGTTGGCGCCGGAAGTTTTTACGTAATTGCGTCATTTTTGACGTATGTGTATTGCGGATGTTTTTTTGGTGCCAAAATGTGTGGCCGTTATACTTGGCGCCAAAAATATGGGCGTCATTCCTGGCGCCAGTTTTTTTCACACTATTTCAGTCTCACTATTCAGTTGCTTCTGGTTTTCTAGAAGCTTGTTTCATTTTGCATTTTTTCCCATTCCTGAAACTGCCATTTAAGGAATTTGATAATTTTGCTTTGTTGTTTTTTCTTTTACATATTGCAAGATGTCATTTCCTGACCCTAGATCAAAATCTACTTCTGGAAAGACGCTGCCTGATGTCAGTTCTACCAAAGCTAAGTGCATTTGTTGTAAACTTTTGGTAACTGTTCCTCCGGCTGTAGTTTGTGTTAGTTGTCATGATAAGCTTTCAAACGCAGATAGTATTTCCATTAGTAATAATCCATTCCCTTTTGTTGTTCCTTCAACATCTAATGTTCAGGATGTTCCTGTTAATGTTAAAGAATTTGTTTCTAAATCTTTTCGGAAGGCTCTGTCTGTTATTCCTCCTTCTGCTAAACATAAGAGGTCTTTTAAAACTTCACATATTTCAGATGAATTTTTAAATGACTGCCATCATTCTGACTTATATATTTCTGATGTGGATCTATTTGATTCAGAAGATTCTACCTCAGATATTGACACTGATAAATCTTCATATTTATTTAAGATGGAGTTTATTCGTTCTTTACTTAAGGAAGTGTTGATTGCTTTAGATATGGAGGAGTCTAGTCCTCTTGATATTAAAACTACTAAGCGTTTAAATGCAGTTTTTAAACCTCCTGTGGTTATTCCATAAGTTTTTCCTGTTCCTGATGCTATTTCAGAAGTAATTTCTAGGGAATGGAATAGTCTGGGTACTTCATTTACTCCTTCTCCAAGGTTTAAGAAATTGTACCCTTTGCCATCTGACAGATTAGAGTTTTGGGATAAAATCCCCGAAGTTGATGGTGCTATTTCTACTCTTGCTAAACGTACTACTATTCCTACGGCAGATAGTACTTCGTTTAAAGATCCTTTAGATAGAAAGCTTGAATCCTTTCTAAGGAAGGCTTATTTATGTTCAGGTAATCTTCTTAGACCTGCTATTTTTTGGCTGATGTTGCTGCAGCTTCAACTTTCTGGTTGGAGGCTTTAGCGCAACAAGTGTCAGACCATAATGTTTATAGCATTATTAAACTCATTTAACATGCTAATCACTATGTGTGATGCCATTTTCGATATCATTAGAATTGATGTCAGGTATATGTCTTTAGCTATTTTAGCTAGAAGAGCTTTATGGCTTAAATCTTGGAATGCAGATATGACTTCTAAGTCAACATTGCTTTCTCTTTCTTTCCAAGGTAATAAATTATTTGGTTCTCAGTTAGACTCAATAATTTCAACTGTTACTGGGGGGAAGGGAGCCTTTTTACCTCAGGATAAAAAATCTAAAGGTAAATATAGGGCTGCTAATCGTTTTCGTTCCTTTCGTCAGAATAAGGAACAAAAGCCTGACCCTTCCTCTAAAGGAACAGTTTCCGTTTGGAAACCTTCTCCAGTCTGGAATAAATCCAAGCCTTTTAGAAAGTCAAAACCAGCTCCCAAATCCGCATGAAGGTGCGTCTCTCATTCCAGCTCAGCTTGTAAGGGGCAGGTTAAGATTTTTCAAAGATGTTTGGATCAATTCGATTCAAAGTCTTTGGATTCAGAACATTGTTTCACAAGGGTACAGAATAGGTTTCAAGGTAAGACCGCCTGTGAGAAGATTCTTTCTTTCACGAATTCCAGTAAACCCAGTGAAGGCTCAAGCGTTTCTGAAATGTGTTTCAGATCTGGAGTCAGCTAGGGTAACTTATGCCAGTTCCAGTTCTGGAACGGGGCCTGGGGTTTTATTCAAATCTTCATTGTTCCAAAGAAAGAGAATTCTTTCAGACCAGTTCTGGATCTAAAAATATTGAATAGTTATGTAAGGATACCAACATTCAAGATGGTGACTATAAGGACTATTCTGCCTTTTGTTCAGCAAGGGCATTATATGTTCACAATACTTACAGGATGCATATCTTCATATTCCAATTCATCCGGATCACTATCAGTTCCTGAGATTCTCTTTTCTAGACAAGCATTACCAGTTTGTTGCTCTTCCTTTTGGTTTCGCTACAGCCCCAAGGATCTTTTCGAAGGTTCTCGGTGCCCTTCTCTCTGTAATCAGGGAGCAGGGTATTGCGGTATTTCTTTATTTGGACGATATCTTGGTACTTGCTCAGTCTTTACATTCTGCAGAATCTCACACGCATCAACTTGTGTTGTTTGTTCAAAGACATGGTTGGAGGATCAATTTACCAAAGAGTTCCTTGATTCCTCAGACAAGGGTAACCTTTTTAGGTATCCAAATAGATTCAGTATCCATGACTTTGTCTCTTACAGAAAAGAGACGTCTGAAATTGGTTTCAGCTTGTCGAAAGCTTCAGTTTCAATCTTTCCCTTCGGTAGCTTTATGCATGGAAATTTTAGGTCTCATGACTGCTGCATCGGACGCAATCCCTTTTGCTCGTTTTCACATGAGACCTCTCCAGCTTTGTATGCTGAATCAATGGTGCAGGGATTATACGAAGATATCACAATTAATATCCTTAAATCCCAATGTTCGTTCTTCTCTGACTTGGTGGTTGGATCACCATCGTTTAGTTGAAGGGGCCTCTTTTGTTCTTCCAACCTGGACTGTGATCTCAACAGATGCAAGTCTTTTAGGTTGGGGAGCTGTATGGGGATCTCTGACAGCGCAGGGGGTTTGGGAATCTCAGGAGGTGAGATTACCGATCAATATTTTGGAACTCTGTGCGATTTTCAGAGCTCTTCAGTTCTGGCCTCTTCTGAAGAGAGAATTGTTTATTTGTTTTCAGACAGACAATGTCACAACTGTGGCATATTTCAATCAAGGGGGGACTCCCAGTCCTCAGGCTATGAAAGAAGTATCTCGGATACTTGTATGGACGGAATCCAGCTCCTGTCTAATTTCTGCGATTCACATCCCAGGTATAGACAATTGGGAAGCGGATTATCTCAGTCGCCAGACGTTACATCCGGGCGAATGGTCTCTTCACCCAGTGGTATTTCTTCAGATTGTACAAATCTAGGGGCTTCCAGAAATAGATCTGATTGCCTCTCATCTAAACAAGAAACTTCCCAGGTATCTGTCCAGATCCAGGGATCCTCAGGCGGAAGCGGTGGACGCGTTGTCACTTCCTTGAAATTATCAACCTGCTTATATCTTTCCGCCTCTAGTTCTTCTTCCAAGAGTGTTTTCCAAAATCCTAATGGAGCGTTAGTTTGTACTGCTGGTGGCTCCAGCATGGCCGCACAGGTTTTGGTATGCGGATCTCGTTCGGATGGCAAGTTGCCAATCTTGGACACTTCCGTTAAGGCCAGACCTATCTCAAGGCCCATTTTTCCATCAGGATCTCAAATCATTAAATTTGAAGGTATGGAGATTGAACGCTTAATACTTAGTCATAGAGGTTTCTCTGATTCAGTGATTAATACTATGTTACAGGCTCGTAAATCTGTGTCTAGGAAGATCTATTACCGAGTCTGGAAGACTTACATTTCTTGGTGTTCTTCACATAAATTCTCTTGGCATTCTTTTAGAATTCCTAGAATTGTACAAATTCTTCAAGATGGTTTGGATAAGGGTTTGTCTGCAAGTTCCTTGAAAGGACAAATCTCTGCTCTTTCGGTTCTTTTTCACAGAAAGATTGCTTATCATCCTGATATTCATTGTTTTGTACAGGCTTTGGTTCGAATCAAGCCTGTCATTAAGTCAATTTCTCCTCCTTGGAGTCTCAATTTGGTTCTGAGGGCTTTACAGGCTCCTCCGTTTGAACCTATGTATTCTCTGGATATTAAATTACTTTCCTGGAAAGTTTTTTGTTCCTTTTGGCCATCTCTTCTGCTAGAAAAGTTTCTGAATTATCTGCTTTTTCTTGTGAATCTCCTTTTCTGATTTTTCATCAGGATAAGGCGGTGTTGCGGACTTCATTTCAATTGTTACCTAAAGTTGTGAATTCTAACAACATTAGTAGAGAAATTGTTGTCCCTTCATTGTGTCCTAATCCTAAGAATTCTCTGGAGAGATCTTTACATTCTTTGGATGTAGTTAGAGCTTTGAAATATTATGTTGAAGCGACTAAAGATTTCAGGAAGACTTCTAGTCTATTTGCTTATGTGGAGTCGGGTAAATCCCCGCCTCAAAGGATTTACGGCTCATTCTACTAGGTCAGTTTCTACTTCCTGGGCTTTTAGGAATTAAGCTTCTGTTGATCAGATTTGCAAAGCAGCAACTCGGTCTTCTTTGCATACTTTTACTAAATTCTACCATTTTGATGTTTTCTCTTCTTCTGAAGCAGTTTTTGGTAGAAAAGTACTTCAGGCAGCCGTTTCAGTTTGATTCTTCTGCTTATAATTTCAGTTTTTTTCATTATAAGATTAAAACTTTTTTGATTTGGGTTGTGGATTATTTTTTCAGCAGAATAGGCTGTCTTTATTTCATCCCTCCCTCTCTAGTGACTCTTGCGTGGAAGTTCCACATCGTGGGTATCTGCTATCCCATACGTCACTAGCTCATGGACTCTTGCTAATTACATGAAAGAAAACATAATTTATGTAAGAACTTACCTGATAAATTCATTTCTTTCATATTAGCAAGAGTCCATGAGGCCCACCCTTTTTGTGATGGTTATGATTTTTTTTTTTTGTATAAAGCACAATTATTCCAATTCCTTATTTTATTGATGCTTTCGCTCCTTTTTTTATCACCCCACTTCTTGGCTATTCGTTAAACTGAATTGTGGGTGTGGTGAGGGGTGTATTTATAGGCATTTTAAGGTTTGGGAAACTTTGTCCCTCCTGGTATTAATGTATATCCCATACGTCACTAGCTCATGGACTCTTGCTAATATGAAAGAAATGAATTTATCAGGTAAGTTCTTACATAAATTGTTTTTTTAGAAAAACAGACGTTGTGCTGAAAAATCTAATTATCTTTGCTTAAAGGGACACTAAACCCAATTTTTTTTCTTACATGATTTAGATAGAGAAAGAAATTCAAACAACATTCCAATTTACTTCTATTACTTATTTACCAATTTACTTCTATTACGCGCGCCCCCAAACACTGCGCGCCCGCGCCCCCTCAAACACTGCGCGCCCGCGCCCCCTCAAACACTGCGCGCCCGTGCCCCCTCAAACACTGCACGCCCGCGCCCCCACCCCCAACATTTCACACCTCAAACACTGCACGCACACACACCTCGCACCCCCCCAAAACACTTCACACACACACCCCCCCAAACACTTCACACACCCCCCCCCCCCAAACACTTCACACACCCCCCCCAAACACTTCACACCCCCCCCCCCCAAACACTTCACACCCCCCCCCCCAAACACTTCACACACACACCCCCCCCAAACACTTCACACACACCCCCCCCAAACACTTCACACACACACACCCCCCAAACACTTCACACACACCCCCCCCCAAACACTTCACACACCACAAACACTGCGCGCGCGCGCACACACACCTTACGCACCTCCCACACCAAAAACACTGCGCGCGCGCACACCTCGCACACCAAAAACACTGCACGCTCACACACCTTACGCACCTCACGCACCACACACACCAAAAACACTGCGCGCTCACACACCTTACGCACCTCACACACCAAAAACACTGCACGCTCACACACCTTACACACCTTACGCACCTCACACACCAAAAACACTGCGCGCGCACACACCTCACACACCAAAAACACTGCTCACAATACCTCGCACACTAAAAACACTGCTTTCACACACACCTCACACACACCTCACACACACACACCTCACACACACACACCTCACACACACACACCTCACACACACACACCTCACACACACACACCTCACACACACACACCTCACACACACACACCTCACACACACCTCACACACACACACCTCACACACACACACCTCACACACACACACCTCACACACACACACCTCACACACACCTCACACACACACACCTCACACACACACACCTCACACACACACACCTCACACACACACACCTCACACACACACACCTCACACACACACACCTCACACACACACACCTCACACACACACACCTCACACACACACACACCACACACACCTCGCACACACACACACCTCGCACACCACAAACACTGCGCGCACACACACACCTCGCACACACAAACACTGCGCGCACACACACACACCTCACACACACCTCGCACTCACACACACCTCGCACACACACACACCACACACACCTCGCACACACACACACCTCGCACACCACAAACACTGCGCGCACACACACACACCTCGCACACACAAACACTGCACACACACACACCTCACACACACCTCGCACTCACACACACCTCGCACACACACACACCTCGCACACACACACCTCGCACACACACACCTCGCACACACACACACCTCGCACACCACAAACACTGCGCGCACACACACCTCGCACACCACAAACACTGCGCGCACACACACCTCGCACACCACAAACACTGCGCGCACACACCTCGCACACACACCACAAACACTGCGCGCACACACCTCACACGCCAAAAGCACTATTTACACACCTTACACACACACCTCACACACACACACACATACCTCACACACACACACACACACATACCTCACACACACATACCTCACACACACATACCTCACACACACATACCTCACACACACATACCTCACACACATACCTCACACACACACACACACCTCACACACACACCTCACACACACACCTCACACACACCTCACACACACACACCTCAAACACACACACCTCAAACACACACACCTCAAACACACACACCTCAAACACACACACCTCAAACACACACACCTCAAACACACACACCTCACACACACACACCTCACACACACACACCTCACACACACACACCTCACACACACACACATACCTCACACACACACACATACCTCACACACACCTCACACACACACCTCACACACACACACACCTCACACACACACACCTCACACACACACACACCTCACACACACACACCTCACACACACACACACCTCACACACACACACACCTCACACACACACACCTCAAACACACACACACACACCTCAAACACACACACACACACCTCAAACACACACACACACACCTCAAACACACACACACACACCTCAAACACACACACACACACACACACACCTCAAACACACACACACACACACACACCTCAAACACACACACACACACACCTCAAACACACACACACCTCAAACACACACACACACACACCTCAAACACACACACACACACCTCAAACACACACACACACACACCTCAAACACACACACACACACCTCAAACACACACACACCTCAAACACACACACACACACCTCAAACACACACACACACACACACCTCAAACACACACACACACCTCAAACACACACACACACACACACCTCAAACACACACACACACCTCAAACACACACACACCTCAAACACACACACACCTCAAACACACAAACACCTCAAACACACACACACCTCAAACACACACACACCTCAAACACACACACACCTCAAACACACACACACCTCAAACACACACACACCTCAAACACACACACACCTCAAACACACACACACCTCAAACACACACACACCTCAAACACACACACACCTCAAACACACACACACCTCAAACACACACACACCTCAAACACACACACACCTCAAACACACACACACCTCAAACACACACACACCTCAAACACACACACACCTCAAACACACACACACCTCAAACACACACACACCTCAAACACACACACACCTCAAACACACACACACCTCAAACACACACACACCTCAAACACACACACACCTCAAACACACCACACACACACCACACACACACCTCACACACACCACACACACACACACCTCACACACCACACACACACACACCTCACACCACACACACCTCACACACACACACCTCACACCACACACACCTCACACACACACACCTCGCACACACACACACCTCTCACACACACACACCACACACACCTCGCACACACACACACCTCGCACACCACAAACACTGCGCGCACACACACACACCTCGCGCACACACACACACCTCACACACACCTCGCACTCACACACACCTCGCACACACACACACCTCGCACACGCACACACACACACCTCGCGCACACACACACACCTCGCACACCACAAACACTGCGCGCACACACACCTCGCACACCACAAACACTGCGCGCACACACCTCGCGCACACACACACCTCGCGCACACACACACCTCGCGCACACACACACACCTCGCACACCACAAACACTGCGCGCACACACACCTCGCACACCACAAACACTGCGCGCACACACCTCACACACCACAAACACTGCGCGCACACACACCTCGCACACCACAAACACTGCGCGCACACACCTCGCACACCACAAACACTGCGCGCACACACCTCACACGCCAAAAGCACTATTTACACACCTTACACACACACCTCACACACACACACACATACCTCACACACATACCTCACACACACATACCTCACACACACATACCTCACACATATACCTCACACACACACACACACACACACACACCTCACACACACCTCACACACACACCTCACACACACACACACCTCACACACACACACCTCAAACACACACACCTCAAACACACACACCTCAAACACACACACCTCAAACACACACACCTCAAACACACACACCTCAAACACACACACCTCAAACACACACACCTCAAACACACACACCTCACACACACACACCTCACACACACACACATACCTCACACACACCTCACACACACACCTCACACACACACCTCACACACACACCTCACACACACACCTCACACACACACACACCTCACACACACACACACCTCACACACACACACACCTCACACACACACACACCTCAACACACACACACACACCTCAACACACACACACACACCTCAAACACACACACACCTCAAACACACACACACCTCAAACACACACACACACACCTCAAACACACACACACACACCTCAAACACACACACACACACACACACCTCAAACACACACACACACCTCACACACACACACACACACCTCAAACACACACACACACCTCAAACACACACACACACCTCAAACACACACCTCAAACACACACACACCTCAAACACACACACACCTCAAACACACACACACACACACACCTCAAACACACACACACCTCAAACACACACACACCTCAAACACACACACACCTCAAACACACACACACCTCAAACACACACACACCTCAAACACACACACACCTCAAACACACACACACCTCAAACACACACACACCTCAAACACACACACACCTCAAACACACACACACCTCAAACACACACACACCTCAAACACACACACACCTCAAACACACACACACCTCAAACACACACACACCTCAAACACACCACACACACACCACACACACACACACACACCTCACACACACCACACACACACCACACACACCACACACACACACCTCACACCACACACACCTCACACCACACACACCTCACACCACACACACCTCACACCACACACACCTCACACCACACACACCTCACACCACACACACCTCACACCACACACACCTCACACACACACACACCTCACACCACACACACCTCACACCACACACACCTCACACCACACACACCTCACACCACACACACCTCACACCACACACACCTCACACCACACACACCTCACACCACACACACCTCACACCACACACACCTCACACCACACACACCACACACCACACACACCTCACACCACACACACCTCACACCACACACACCTCACACACCTCACACGCACACACACACACACACACACACCTCACACGCACACACACACACACACACCTCACACGCACACACACACCTCACACGCACACACACACACACACCTCACACGCACACACACACACACACCTCACACGCACACACACACACACACCTCGCACACACACACACACACCTCACACGCACACACACACACCTCACACGCACACACACACACCTCACACGCACACACACACACACACCTCACACGCACACACACGCACACACACCTCGCACACACACGCACACACACCTCACACACACACACACGCACACACACCTCACACACACACACACACACACCTCACACGCACACACACGCACACACACCTCACACACCTCACACACACACCACAAACAATGCACACACACACCTTGCACACCAAAAACACACCTTGCACACCACCAGCACTACTCACGCACACACATGGGCATCCGCAGGAATATTTCTTTCCTATGGCATGGAGAGTCTACAAATTATTCTAATTACTAGTGGGATATTCACTCCTGGCTAGCAGGAGGAGGCAAAGAGCACCCCCGCAAAGCAGTTAAGTGTCACTTCCCTTACCCATAACCCCCAGTCATTCTCTTCTCTGTCAAGGGAGGATGTTAGAAGATGGTGTCTGAAGATATTTAATCCTTTTATGGGTACTTTTCCCTGCAAGCAAGGATTTGGGGTTATGCTGGGTCCATGTCAGTCTCTTTAGTAAGAGTAATGGTGGCTTTTAGCAGTTAGTAGTACGGCAAGGTGGTCTTTGCTTAAAATTTCTAACAATGATGCTACCCCTTTGTAGAATGCCAGGGTTGTTTACTCTGTTCTTTCTTTTTCTACAGGTCCCTGACAGCTGTGGAGATATTTGTCACACCTTAGAATTATTTGCCTATCTGCAGCATCCACAGGTGATTTCCCTTCTAGGTTAGAAGGTACCAGCACTCCAAGGGTTAATATTTCTGTGGATTATTTTATTTCTCTTGTTAAGTGTATTCAGTCCACGGGTCATCCATTACTTATGGAATATATTCTCTTCCCAACAGGAAATTGCAAGAGGATCACCCAAGCAGAGCTGCTACATAGCTCCTCCCCTCACATGTCATATTCAGTCATTCTCTTGCAACTTAATAGATAGGACGTTGTGAGAGGTCTGTGGTGTTTTTATACTTAATTTATTTCTTCAATCAAAAGTTTGTTATTTTAAAATGACACCGGAGTGTGTTGTTTATTCTCAGGCAGTATTTGGAAGAAGAATCTGCCTGCGTTTTCTATGATCTTAGCGGCAGTAACTAAGATCCACTGGCTGTTCTCGCATATTCTGAGGAGTGAGGTAACTTTCAGAAAGGGAATAGCGTGCGGGGAACCCGGCAAACAAGGTATGTGCAGTAAATTATTTTTCTAAGGAATGGAATTGACTAAGAAAATGCTGCTGATACCGATATAATGTAAGTAAAAGCCTTTAATACAGTGAGAGCGACTGTTAGCAGGCTGGTTTAAATATATACAGTAAAGTAATTTTCTAAGGAATGGAATTTGACTGAGAAAATGCTATTAATACTGAAGTGATGTTATAAGCCTTAAATGCAGTAGGAAGACTGGTATCAGGCTTATCAATAGAGATACATGCTCTTTAAAAAAGGGATGTTTAAAACGATTTTACTGGCATGTTTAATCGTTTTGTGAGGTACATTGGTGATAAAACTTGTTGGGGCATAACATTTTTCCACATGGCTGACAATATTTCTGCATAGAAACAGTTAACTGAAACTCCCAATATTGTAATATTGAGTAGGAGGGGCCTATTTTAGCGCTCTTTTGACGCAGTAAAAATTCAGGCTCTGTCTTCCTGCTTCCTTCTGCTTGACCCGGGTCGTCTCCAGACAGCTTAAGGGACTTCAAAAGTCATTTTGAGGGAGGTGATCAGTCACAGCAGACCTGTGACAGTGGTTTTTTGACTGTATTAAAGAACGTTTTTTTGCTTATAAAAACCGTTTGGGTTTTAAGGGGTTATCAACAATTTGCAAGTGGGTGCAATGCTCTGCTAACTTAATACATTTACTGTGAAAATTTGTTTGCTATAACTGATTTGGTTCATTGTTATTTCAACTGTGACAGTTTTCTGTGCTTCTTAAAGGCACAGTAGCGTTTTTCTTTATTACATGTAAAATTATTTATAGTGTTTTCCAAGTCTGCTAGTCTTATTGCTAGTCTGTTTAAACATGTCTGACACAGATGAATCTGTCTGTTCACTATGTTTAAAGGCCACTGTGGAGCCCCACAGAAACATGTGTACTAAATGTATTGATTTCACTTTAAATAATAAAGGTCAGTCTTTATCTATAATGGAATTATCACCAGAAAACGAGGGGGAAGTTATGCCGACTAACTCTCCTCACGTGTCAGTACCTTCACCTCCCGCTCAGGAGGCGCGTGATATTGTGGCGCCAAGTGCATCAGGGACGGCCATAAAAATCACCTTACAAGACATGGCTAATATTATGAATAATACCCTGACAGAAGTATTATCTAAATTGCCAGAATTAAGAGGCAAGCGCGATTGCTCTGGGGTAAGAATGGAGCGCGCTGGTGCTACAAGAGCCATGTCCGATACTGCGTCACAGTTTGCAGAACATGAGGACGGAGAGCTTCATTCTGTAGGTGACGGATCTGATCCAGGGAAACCGGATTCAGAGATCTCTAATTTTAAATTTAAGCTTGAGAACCTCCGTGTATTGCTAGGGGAGGTTTTAGCGGCTCTGAATGACTGTAACACAGTTGCGATTCCAGAGAAATTATGTAGGCTGGATAGATACTATGCAGTACCGGTGTGTACCGACGTTTCTCCAACATAGGTGTGTCCGGTCCACGGCGTCATCCTTACTTGTGGGATATTCTCTTCCCCAACAGGAAATGGCAAAGAGCCCAGCAAAGCTGGTCACATGATCCCTCCTAGGCTCCGCCTACCCCAGTCATTCTCTTTGCCGTTGTACAGGCAACATCTCCACGGAGATGGCTTAGAGTTTTTTAGTCTTTAACTGTAGTTTTTATTATTCAATCAAGAGTTTGTTATTTTAAAATAGTGCTGGTATGTACTATTTACTCAGAAACAGAAAAGAGATGAAGATTTCTGTTTGTATGAGGAAAATGATTTTAGCACCGTAACTAAAATCCATGGCTGTTCCACACAGGACTGTTGAGAGCAATTAACTTCAGTTGGGGGAACAGTGTGCAGTCTCTTACTGCTTGAGGTATGACACATTCTAACAAGACGATGTAATGCTGGAAGCTGTCATTTTCCCTATGGGATCCGGTAAGCCATGTTTATTAAGATAGTAAATAAGGGCTTCACAAGGGCTTATTAAGACTGTAGACTTTTTCTGGGCTAAATCGATTCATTATTAACACATATTTAGCCTTGAGGAATCATTTATTCTGGGTATTTTGATATGATTATATCGGCAGGCTTAGGGGCTTTCCCTGATCATAGTCAGAGCCTCATTTTCGCGCCGGTATGGCGCACTTGTTTTTGAGGACAGCATGGCATGCAGCTGCATGTGTGTGGAGCTCTGATACATAGAAAAGTCTTTCTGAAGGCATCATTTGGTATCGTATTCCCCTTTGGGCTTGGTTGGGTCTCAGCAAAGCAGATTCCAGGGACTGTAAAGGGGTTAAATATAAAAACGGCTCCGGTTCCGTTATTTTAAGGGTTAAAGCTTCCAAATTTGGTGTGCAATACTTTTAAGGCTTTAAGACACTGTGGTGAAATTTTGGTGAATTTTGAACAATTCCTTCATACTTTTTCGCAATTGCAGTAATAAAGTGTGTTTAGTTTAAAATTTAAAGTGACAGTAACGGTTTTATTTTAAAACGTTTTTTGTGCTTTATCAAGTTTATGCCTGTTTAACATGTCTGAACTACCAGATAGATTGTGTTCTGACTGTGGGGAAACCAAGGTTCCTTCTCATTTAACTATATGTATTTTATGTCATAAAAAAATTTAGTAAAAATGATGCCCAAGATGATTCCTCAAGTGAGGGGAGTAAGCATGGTACTGCATCATCCCCTCCTTCGTCTACACCAGTCTTGCCCATACAGGAGGCCCCTAGTACATCTAGTGCGCCAATACTCCTTACTATGCAACATTTAACGGCTGTAATGGATAATTCTATCAAAAACATTTTAGCCAATATGCCCACTTATCAGTGAAAGCGCGACTGCTCTGTTTTAGAAATTCTGTAGAGCATGAGAACGCTGATGATATGGTTTCTGAAGGGCCCCTACACCAGTCTGAGGGGGCCAGGGAGGTTTTGTCTGAGGGAGAAATTTCAGATTAGGAAACATTTCTCAACAAGCTGAACCTGATGTGATTACTTTTAAATTTAAGTTGGAACATCTCCGCGCTCTGCTTAAGGAGGTGTTATCCAATTTGGATGATTGTGATTATCTGGTCATTCCAGAACCACTATGTAAAATGGAAAAGTTCTTAGAGGCCCCGGGGCCCCCCGAAGCTTTTCCTATATCCAAGCGGGTGGCGTACATTGTTAGTAAAGAATGGGACAGGCCCGGTATACCTTTAGTACCTCCCCCCATATTTATAAAATTGTTTTCCTATAGTCGACCCCAGAAAGGACTGATGGCAGACAGTCCCCAAGGTCGAGGGGGCGGTTTCTACTCTACACAAGCGCGCCACTATACCCATAGAAGATAGTTGTGCTTTCCAAGATCCTATGGATAAAAAATTAGAAGGTCTGCTAAAGATGTTTGTTCAGCAAGGTTCCCTTCTACAACCAATTGCATGCATTGTCCCTGTCACTGCAGCCGCGTGTTTCTAGTTTGATGAGCTAGGAAAGGCGATTATTAGTAATTCTTCTTCTTATGAGGAGATTATGGACAGAATTCGTGCTCTTAAATTGGCTAATTCTTTCACCCTAGACGCCACCTTGCAATTGGCTAGGTTAGCGGCGAAAAAATTCTGGGTTGCTATTGTGGCGCAGAGCGCTTTGGTTAAAATCTTGGGCAGCGGATGCGTCTTCCAAGAACAAATTGCTTGACATTCCTTTCAAGGGGAAAACACTCTTTGGCCCTGACTTGAAAGAGATTATCTCTGATATCACTGGGGGCAAGGGCCACGCCCTTCCTCAGGATAGGTCTTTTCAAGACCAAAAATAAACCTAAGTTTCGTCCCTTTCGCAGAAACGGATCAGCCCCAAGGGCTACGTCCTCTAAGCAGGAAGGTAATACTTCTCAAGCCAATCCAGCCTGGAGACCTATGCAAGGCTGGAACAAAGGAAAGCAGGCCAGGAAACCTGCCACTGCTACCAAGACAGCATGAAATGCGGGCCCCCGATCCGGGACCGGATCTGGTGGGGGGCAGACTCTCTCTCTTCGCTCAAGCTGGGGCAAGAGATGTTCTGGATCCTTGGGCGCTAGAAATAGTCTCCCAAGGTTATTCTCTGGAGTTCAAGGGGCTTCCTCCAAGGGGGAGGTTCCACAGGTCTCAGTTGTCTTCAGACCACATAGGAAGACAGGCATTCTTACATTGGGTAGACGACCTGCTAAAAATGGGAGTGATTCATCCTGTTCCATTAGGAGAACAAGGGATGGGGTTCTACTCCAATCTGTTCATAGTTCCCAAAAAAGAGGGAACGTTCAGACCAATCTTAGATCTCAAGATCTTGAAAGATGGAAACCATTCGAACACTCCTTCCTTCCATCAGGAAGGTCAATTCATGTCCAAGGTGGATTTCAAGGATGCGTATCTACATATTCCTATCCACAAGGAACATCATCGGTTCCTAAGGTTTGAATTCCTGGACAAGCATTTCCAGTTCGTGGCGTTTTCTTTCGGATTAGCCACTGCTCCTAGGATTTTCTCATAGGTACTAGGGTCCCTTCTGGCGGTGCTAAGACCAAGGGGCATTGCTGTAGTACCTTACTTGGACGACATTCTGATTCGAGCGTCGTCCCTTCCTCAAGTAAAGGCTCACACGGACATTGTCCTGGCCTTTCTCAGATCTCACGGATGGAAAGTGAACGTGGAAAAGAGTTCTCTATCTCCGTCAACGAGGGTTCCCTTCTTGGGAACTATAATAGACTCCTTAGAAATGAGGATTTTTCTGACAGAAGCCAGAAAAACAAATACTTCTAGACTCTTGTCGGATACTTCATTCCGTTCCTCTTCCTTCCATAGCGCAGTGCATGGAAGTGATAGGTTTGATGGTAGCGGCAATGGACATAGTTCCTTTTGTGCGCATTCATCTAAGACCATTACAACTGTTCATGCTCAGTCAGTGGAATGGGGACTATTCAGACTTGTCTCAGAAGATACAAGTAAATCAGAGGACCAGAGACTCATTCCGTTGGTGGCTGTCCCTGGACAACCTGTCACAAGGGATGACCTTCCGCAGACCAGAGTGGGTCATTGTCACGACCGACGCCAGTCTGATGGGCTGGGGCGCGGTCTGGGGATCCCTGAAAGCTCAGGGTCTTTGGTCTCGGGTAGAATCTCTTCTACCGATAAATATTCTGGAACTGAGAGCGATATTCAATGCTCTCAAAGCTTGGCCTCAGCTAGCGAGGGCCAAGTTCATACATCAACCATCAGGGGGGAACAAGGAGTTCCCTAGCGATGGAAGAAGTGACCAAAATTATTCTATGGGCGGAGTCTCACTCCTGCCACCTGTCTGCTATCCACATCCCAGGAGTGGAAAATTGGGAAGCGGATTTTCTGAGTCGTCAGACATTGCATCCGGGGGAGTGGGAACTCCATCCGGAAATCTTTGCCCAAGTCACTCAACCGTGGGGCATTCCAGACATGGATCTGATGGCCTCTCGTCAGAACTTCAGAGTTCCTTACTACGGGTACAGATCCAGGGATCCCAAGGCGGCTCTAGTGGATGCACTAGTAGCACCTTGGACCTTCAAACTAGCTTATGTGTTCCCGCCGTTTCCTCTCATCCCCAGGCTGGTAGCCAGGATCAATCAGGAGAGGGCGTCGGTGATTTTGATAGCTCCTGCGTGGCCACGCAGGACTTGGTATGCAGATCTGGTGAATATGTCATCGGCTCCACCATGGAAGCTACCTTTGAGACGAGACCTTCTTGTTCTAGGTCCGTTCGACCCACTCCAGCTGACTGCTTGGAGATTGAACGCTTGATCTTATCAAAGCGAGGGTTCTCAGATTCTGTTATTAATACTCTTGTTCAGGCCTGAAAGCCTGTAACCAGAAAAATTACCACATAATTTGGTATATCTGTTGGTGTGAATCTGCAGGATTCCCTTGGGACAAGGTTAAGATTCCTAAGAGTCTATCCTTCCTTCGAGAAGGATTGGAAAAAGGATTATCTGCAAGTTCCTTGATGGGACAGATTTCTGCATTGTCTGTGTTTCTTCACAAAAAGCTGGCAGCGGTGCCAGATGTTCTAGCCTTTGTTCAGGCTCTGGTTAGCATCAAGCCTGTTTACAAAATTTTTGACTCCTCCTTGGAGTCTCAACCTAGTTCTTTCAGTCCTTTAGGGGGTTCCGTTTGAACCCTTACATTCCGTTGATATTAAGTTATTATCTTGGAAAGTTTTGTTTTTGGTTGCAATTTCTTCTGCTAGAAGAGTTTCAGAATTATCTGCTCTGCAGTGTTCTTCTCCTTATCTGGTGTTCCATGCAGATAAGGTGGTTTTGCGTACTAAACCTGGGTTTCTTCCAAAAGTTGTTTCTAACAAAAACATTAACCAGGAGATAGTTGTGCCTTCTTTGTGTCCTAATCCAGTTTCAAAGAAGGAACGTTTGTTGCACAACTTGGATGTAGTTCGTGCTCTCAAATTTTACTTAGCAGCTACTAAGGATTTCAGACAAACTTTGTCTTTGTTTGTTGTTTATTCTGGTAAACGGAGAGGTCAAAAAGCAACTTCTACCTCTCTCTCCTTCTGGATTAAAAGCATTATCCGATTGGATTATGAGACTGCCGGACGGCAGCCTCCTGAAAGAATCACAGCTCACTCCGCTAGGGCTGTGGCTTCCACATGGGCCTTCAAGAACGAGGCTTCTGTTGATCAGATATGTAAGGCAGCGACTTGGTCTTCACTGCACACTTTTTCTAAATTTTACAAATTTGATACTTTTGCTTCTTCTGAGGCTATTTTTGGGAGAAAGGTTTTGCAAGCCGTGGTGCCTTCCATTTAGGTGACCTGATTTGCTCCCTCCCTTCATCCGTGTCCTAAAGCTTTGGTATTGGTTCCCACAAGTAAGGATGACGCCGTGGACCGGACACACCTATGTTGGAGAAAACAGAATTTATGTTTACCTGATAAATTACTTTCTCCAACGGTGTGTCCGGTCCACGGCCCGCCCTGGTTTTTTAATCAGGTCTGATAATTTATTTTCTTTAACTACAGTCACCACGGTATCATATGGTTTCTCCTATGCAAATATTCCTCCTTTACGTCGGTCGAATGACTGGGGTAGGCGGAGCCTAGGAGGGATCATGTGACCAGCTTTGCTGGGCTCTTTGCCATTTCCTGTTGGGGAAGAGAATATCCCACAAGTAAGGATGACGCCGTGGACCGGACACACCGTTGGAGAAAGTAATTTATCAGGTAAACATAAATTCTGTTTTTTCCTATAAATAAAAAGGCTTACAGAATTTATTAGCAAGGAGTGGGATAGACCTGGTGTGCCCTTTTCCCCACCTCCTATATTTAGAAAAATGTTTCCAATAGACGCCACTACACGGGACTTATGGCAGACAGTCCCTAAGGTGGAGGGAGCAGTTTCTACTTTAGCTAAGCGTACCACTATCCCGGTGGAAGATAGTTGTGCTTTTTCGGATCCAATGGATAAAAAATTGGAGGGTTACCTTAAGAAAATGTTTGTTCAACAAGGTTTTATCTTACAGCCCCTTGCATGCATTGCGCCTGTCACTGCTGCTGCGGCATTTTGGTTTGAGTCTCTAGAAGAGGCCATTCACTCAGCTCCATTGGATGAAATTATGGACAAGCTTAAAGCACTTAAGCTAGCTAATGCATTTGTTTCTGATGCCATTGTACATCTAACTAAACTAACGGCTAAGAATTCCGGTTTTGCCATTCGAGCGCGCAGAGCATTATGGCTTAAATCCTGGTCCGCTGATGTGACTTCTAAATCTAAATTACTTAATATTCCTTTCAAGGGGCAAACCTTATTCGGGCCCGGCTTGAAAGAAATTATCGCTGACATTACGGGAGGTAAGGGTCATACCCTTCCTCAGGACAAGGCCAAATCAAAGGCCAAACAGTCTAATTTTCGTGCGTTTCGAAACTTCAGGGCAGGAGCAACGTCAACTTCCTCCGCCCCAAAACAGGAAGGAACCGTTGCTCGTTACAGACAGGCCTGGAAAACTAACCAGTCCTGGAACAAGGGCAAGCAGGCCAGAAAACCTGCTACTGCCCCTAAGACAGCATGAAGGGATGGCCCCCTATCCGGAAACGGATCTAGTGGGGGGCAGACTTTCTCTCTTCGCCCAGGCGTGGGCAAGAGATGTCCAGGATCCCTGGGCGTTGGAGATCATATCTCAGGGATATCTTCTGGACTTCAAGGCTTCTCCTCCTCTAGGGAGATTTCATCTTTCAAGGTTATCAGAAAACCAAATAAAGAAAGAGGCATTCCTATGTTGCGTACAAGACCTCCTAGTAATGGGAGTGATCCACCCAGTTCCGCGGACGGAACAAGGACAGGGATTTTATTCAAATCTGTTCGTGGTTCCCAAGAAAGAGGGTACCTTCAGGCCAATTTTGGACCTAGAGATTTTAAACAAATTCCTAAGAGTTCCATCATTCAAAATGGAAACTATTCGGACTATCCTACCCATGATCCAAGAGGGTCAGTACATGACCACGGTGGATTTAAAGGATGCCTACCTTCACATACCGATTCACAAAGATCATCATCGGTTCCTAAGATTTGCCTTCCTAGACAGGCATTACCAATTTGTAGCTCTTCCCTTCGGGTTGGCTACGGCCCCGAGAATCTTTACAAAGGTGCTGGGCTCTCTTCTGGCGGTTCTAAGACCGCGAGGCATAGCGGTGGCTCCGTATCTAGACAACATCCTGATACAGGCGACAAGCTTGCAAATTGCCAAGTCTCATACAGAGATAGTTCTGGCATTTCTAAGGTCGCATGGGTGGAAGGTGAACGTGGAAAAGAGTTCTCTATCACCACTCACAAGAGTCTCCTTCCTAGGGACTCTGATAGATTCTGTAAAAATGAAAATTTACCTGACGGAGGCCAGGTTATCAAAACTCTTAAATGCTTGCCGGGTCCTTCATTCCATTCCACGCCCGTCAGTGGCTCAGTGCATGGAAGTAATTGGCTTAATGGTAGCGGCAATGGACATAGTGCCATTTGCGCGCCTGCATCTCAGACCACTGCAATTGTGCATGCTAAGTCAGTGGAATGGGGATTACTCAGATTTGTCCCCTCTACTAAATCTGGATCAAGAGACCAGAGATTCTCTTCTCTGGTGGTTATCTCGGGTCCATCTGTCCAGGGGCATGACCTTTCGCAGGCCAGATTGGACGATTGTAACAACAGATGCCAGCCTCCTAGACTGGGGCGTAGTCTGGAATTCCCTGAAGGCTCAGGGATCCTGGACTCAGGAGGAGAAACTCCTCCCAATAAATATTCTGGAGCTAAGGGCAATATTCAACGCTCTTCTAGCTTGGCCTCAGCTAGCAACACTGAGGTTCATCAGATTTCAGTCGGACAACATCACGACTGTGGCTTATATGAACCATCAAGGGGGAACCAGGAGCTCCCTAGCGATGTTGGAAGTCTCAAAGATAATTCGCTGGGCAGAGTCTCATTCTTGCCACTTGTCAGCGATCCACATCCCAGGAGTGGAGAACTGGGAGGCGGACTTTCTAAGTCGTCAGACTTTTCATCCGGGGGAGTGGGAACTCCATCCGGAGGTATTTGCTCAACTGGTCCATCGTTGGGGCAAACTAGAACTGGATCTCATGGCGTCTCGCCAGAACGCCAAACTTCCTCTTCACGGTTCCAGGTCCAGGGACCCGGGAGCGAAGCTGATAGATGCTCTAGCAGCTCCTTGGTTTTTCAACATGGCTTATGTGTTTCCACCGTTTCCTCTGCTCCCTCGACTGATTGCCAAGATCAAACAGGAGAGAGCATCGGTGATTCTGATAGCACCTGCGTGGCCACGCAGGACCTGGTATGCAGACCTAGTGGTCATGTCGTCCTGTCCTCCATGGACTCTACCTTTGAGGAAAGACCTTCTAATACAAGGTCCCTTCAATCATCCAAATCTA
Organism: Bombina bombina; assembly: GCF_027579735.1. Classification (NCBI taxonomy): domain Eukaryota; kingdom Metazoa; phylum Chordata; class Amphibia; order Anura; family Bombinatoridae; genus Bombina; species Bombina bombina. The sequence continues at coordinate 553,224,965 of NC_069503.1, read as the reverse complement.
ATTTCTCTGAGGCTGACTGCGTGGAGATTGAACGCTTGATCCTATCAAAGCGTGGCTTCTCCGAGACAGTTATTGATACTTTGATACAGGCACGAAAGCCTGTTACCAGAAAAATCTACCATAAGATATGGCGTAAATACCTGTATTGGTGCGAATCCAAGAGTTACTCGTGGAGTAAGGTTAGGATTCCGAGGATATTGTCTTTTCTCCAAGAGGGCTTGGAAAAAGGCTTATCAGCTAGTTCTTTAAAGGGACAGATTTCTGCTCTGTCTATTCTTTTGCACAAGCGTCTGGCAGAAGTTCCAGACGTCCAGGCCTTTTGTCAAGCTTTAGCTAGGATTAAGCCTGTATTTAATGCTGTTGCTCCTCCGTGGAGCTTAAACTTGGTTCTTAAAGTTCTTCAAGGAGTTCCGTTTGAACCCCTTCATTCCGTTGATATTAAACTTTTATCTTGGAAAGTTCTATTTTTGATGGCTATTTCCTCGGCTCGAAGAGTCTCGGAATTGTCTGCCTTACACTGTGATTCTCCTGATCTGATTTTCCATTCAGACAAGGTAGTTCTGCATACTAAACCTGGGTTTTTACCTAAGGTAGTCTCTAACCGGAATATCAATCAGGAGATTGTTGTTCCGTCATTATGTCCTAATCCTTCTTCAAGGAAGGAACGACTTTTGCATAATCTGGATGTAGTCCGTTCCCTGAAATTCTATTCGGTCTTGGACATGTTTATTTTTAGGTGGTGAGAGGCCATCCAGGAGAAAATGCTAGATAAGCAGACGCTAAAGTGAGAATTGACAGAAGGAGAGAGTGCAGGGGTGGAAAGGTAGATCTGGGTATCATCAGCATAGATGTGAGAGCTGAAGCCATAGCTGTTAAGTTTACCCAGTGAAGAAGTGTAAATAGAGAAGAGTAGAGGACCCAGGACAGAGCCTTGAGGTACTCCAACAGACAGAGGCAATAGAGAGGAGGAGTCACCATCAAAAGAGACAGAGAAGGATCTGTTAGAGAGATAAGAGTGAATTCAGGAGAGGGCAGTGTCACAGAGAGCTGAGAGTCCGTAGGAGAAGGGGATGGTCAACAGTGTCAAAGGCAGCAGAGAGGTCAAGTAAGATAAGTATAGAGTAGTAGCCTTTGTTTTTAGCAGAAAGGAGATCGTTAGTAACCTTGGTGAGGGCAGTCTCAGTTGAGTATTGGGGACGAAAGCCAGATTGCAGTGGGTTGAGCAATGAGTTGGAGGACAGGAAGTTTTCACGGAATTTTGAAGCTAGTGGGAGCAGTAATATGGGGCGGAAGTTTGAAGGGGAGTTAGGGTCAAGGGAGGGTTTTTTGAGGATGGGGGTGACCTTTGCATGTTTGAAGGAGGCAGGGAATGAGTTGGTAGAAAGGGATAGGTTGAATATGTAAGAGCCAGAGTGAGGGTGGGAGACAGAGGAGGAATTAGATCTGAAGGAATAGGGTCAAGTGGGTAGGCAGTGAGGTGTGAGGAAGACAAAAGGGAAGCCACTTCATTCTCAGTGGTTGGGAGGAGGGAGCAGAGTTGGGAGATTGCAGGTTTGTATTGGGATGTTTCTTCGGATTGCAAGTGTTTTATTTAAAAAAATATTCAGCAAGGTCTTGAGCACTGAATGCAGATGAGGGGGGTGGTGCAGCTGTGTAGAGGAGAGAGTTGAAAATGGAGAAGTCTTTTTAGGGTTTGAAGAGTGAGTGGATATAAGAGAAGAGAAGTAGGTTTGCTTAGCTAAGCGAAGGGCAGAGGTGTAAGATTAAGAATGAATTTATAGTGCATGAAATCATGTTCAGAGCGGGATTTCCTCCAGGCACGTTCAGTGGTGCGGGAACATTTTTGCAGGTGGCGGGTTTGTTGGGAGTGCCAGGGCTGGAGCTGATGACGTGGGGCTTTGTGAGGTTGGGGCGGAGCGAGAATTTCAAGTGCAGCGGAGAGAGTATTGTTATAGTGGGTTATAGCAAGGTCAGGGCAGGATATCGTGGAAGTGTGGGGGAGGCGTATTTGAATAAGATTGGAGAGTTGGGGATGGTCCACAGTGTGCAGATTTCTACTGGTGCGGGAGCGAGAGGGGGAAGTAGGTTTAACATCTATATTAGGATTAAAGGTAAACAGATGGTCTAAGATGGGTAATGGGCGACAGGCAACATCAGAGAGAGAGCAGAGATAAGAGAATACCGGATCAATCGAGTATCCATCGTGGTGGGTAGGGAATAGGGTGGATTGTGAGAGGCAGAAGGAGTTAGTGAGTGAGAGAAGTTTAGAGGCAGCAGGGGCAGATGGGTTGTCAATGGGGATGTTGAAGTCCACTAGGATTAGAGCAGGTGTATTTGTAGAGAGAAAGTAAGGAAGCCAGGCAGAAAATTTGTCAAGGAATTGGGAGGTTGGAGAGGGGGGGGGGGGGCGATAGATAACTGCCACTCTTAGAGAGAGAGAGGGGGGAGAAAAGGCGAACGCAGTGGACTTCAAAGGAAGAAAAGGAGAGAGATGGAAATAAGGATAGTTACTGATAGGAGCAGGAGGGGGGAGAGTAAGAGGCCAACACCGCCACCGTGGCTAAAGTGGAGAACACCGTATGTGAGAGCAGCAATCGAAGCAGTGTCAGAGGAAGATAGCCAGGTTTCAGTAATTGCTAAAAGGTTGAAAGCTTTGGAAACAAACAGGTCGTGAACAGTTGCAAGTTTGTTACAGACAGAGCGAGCATTCCAGAGGGCACAAGAAAATGGAGGGGATAGGTGCTGTGTGTTAATGGAGATGAGATTGTTGGTATTGCGTGAACTAGAATTTTTGCAGTGGGAGATAGAGCGAGGATGTAAAAGTGTGGTGATTGCTGCAGGGCCAGGGTTAGGAGAGACATCACCAGCAGCAAGCAGTAGTAGCAGTGAGAGTGACAGAAAGTGAGATTTGTAGGAGCGGGTATGATTAGACACAGGAGAGTCAGAGGGGGAAGTGTTTCTAAGTAAACAAAGTAGTTCATGAGAGGACAGCATGGGGATGAGAGAAGGGAGGGTGAGATATGAATAGTGTGGGGATTGTTGTTATAGGGACATGCAGTGATTTTTAGGAGAAGGGCAGACAGAGAGAGCAGAAACGTCATAGAGAACTTTGTGTAGAAGTATAGTTATGAAGTTTAACTATTAGTTCGTCTGCTATTTCCACCTCCAGTGAGTAACCCCGCTACTTGTAACATAGAGCTACTTAAAATCATAGAGCCACGGCTCAAGAATGAGCCTTATGCATGCTCTATATGTAGCAGTGAAAAGTAATGAGTTACACACTTGCAAATTAGAGGGGGGGCTGGGGGTGGCAGGATGAATAAATTTTATACGGTATCCGATAAAATGATTACAGGTAGACAACATGGAGATGGAGGAAATGGTTACCAGGGGAATCTAGCACAAATTAAAGGGGCGTTTAAAAGCAGTCATGGAGGCAGAAGCAGGAAGACATACCTGTAGAGAGATGAGATGAAATAGGATTAGAAGCATTGTGGATATTGGTCCAGTGAGTAACTCCGCTACTTGTAACATAGAGCTACTTTGATTCATAGAGCCACGGCTCAAGAATGAGCCTTATGCATGCTCTGTATGCAGCAGTGAAAAGTAATGAAATTATAAATGTATTTCTTTTTTGACACGATGAGTCCACGGCCCGCCCTGTTATATTGACAGGTTGTGGGTTTATTTTAAACTTCAGACACCTCTGCACCTTGTTACTTCCTTTCTCTCGTATACTTCGGCCGAATGACTGGAATGGGAGGGAAGGGAGGTGATTTTTAACAGCTTGGCTTTGGTGCTTTTTGCCGCCTCCTGCTGGCAGGAGAGATATTCCTAGTAGTAATTAGATGATCCCTGGACTTATCGTGTCAAAAAAGAAATAAATTTATCAGATGAGCATAAATTTTCTTTTTGCTTCTGCAGAGGCAGCTTTTGGGAGAAGGGTTCTACAAGCTGCCTTCCCTACCTTTCCCTCCTAAACATTTGCGAACTTCACAGCTTGGGTATTGGTTTCTCATAGGTTAAGAATGTTTTCGTGAACTCTAACTACCAATAGAAAGAAAATAAATGCAATGCTTTCCTGATAAATTCATGTTCTTCTTGGCAGTGAGAGTCCACTACCCCACCCAGATACTAAATATGTAGTGGCAGCAGTTGTTTTTTTGCACCTCTCTACCCCTTGTATCTCTCTTCACTTTTCTATATCCTTGACTAAACTACTGGATGGTTGGGGAAGTGGGAGGGTTAGTTATAGTCGTGTGTGGGTTGTCTTTGCCGCCTCCTGGTGGCCAGGTAGAGTAATTCTTACCATAGGTTAAGAAAGTTTTTGTGGACTCTCACTGTCAAGAAGAAAATGAATTTATCAGGTAAGGATAACTTTTTCTTTTTTTTAACCCTATAGGGTACTTGCTTCCTTAAATCTCCCTGCTGCCATTGAAGATGTATCTGGTGACAGTATTCCTCAGTCCATTCTGCAGAAGTCAAAAGCGGTTATTGAGCAAGGAGGCATCCAAACAATTGACCAGCTGATACGAGATCTTCCAGAATTGCTTCAGAGGAACAGAGAGATCCTTGATGCGGTAAGAGAAGCGTGTTGATATTTTCTTTTCTGTTAGTAGTTGCTGTTTCTTAATATGATGATATAAAAATAATGTAATTATTTATGTATTTACTTAAGGCTGCAGGATATAGTCATTCAATGAGAGAAATTTTATCTTTAACCTCTTAAAGCCAGTTACTTTTTCCAGTTTTTGAGGCAATTGTGGCATCTTTGTTCTCTATTGGTTTTACCATCTTGTTTAGCCACTATCATTTTTTAAAATTTATTTATTTAGTTAAACCAACAAATCGTACAGATCACAGAACAATGCGCCACGCAGGGCAGAGTGACATAATATATAATGCACAAAATGCATGAAGAATTGACTCAATCCAATTACAGTGAGAAAAAAAAAAGCTAAGACATTTTCTTATGCAATTTTCATTTTTAATCCGTGGCTAAAACAATATATACACCTTGTTGGTATTTCTTCTATAAGATACGACGAGTCAACGGATTCATCCTTTACTTGTGGGATTTCTCTTGTTAAGTGTAGTCAGTCCATGGGTCATCCATTACTTATGGGATTAAGTAACAGGAAGTTGCAAGAGGATCACCCAAGCAGAGCTGCTATATAGCTCCTCCCCTCACATGTCATATCCAGTCATTCTCTTGCAACCTAACTAAAGATAGGTCGTTGTGAGAGGTCTGTGATGTTTTTAAACTTAGTTTATTTCTTCAATCAAAAGTTTGTTATTTTAAATGGCACCGGAGTGTGCTGTTTGTTCTCAGGCAGCATTAGAAGAAGAATCTGCCTGCGTTTTCTATGATCTTAGCAGACGTAACTAAGATCCACTGGCTGTTCTCATACATTCTGAGGAGTGAGGTAACTTCAGAAAAGGGGAATAGCATGCAGGGCTCCCCTGCAAACGAGGTATGTGCAGTAAATTATTTTTCTAAGGAATGGAATTGACTGAGAAAATACTGCTAATACCAATGTAATGTAAGTTCAGCCTTAAATGCAGTGGTAGCGACTGGTATTAGGCTGATGAGTGTGTGTACACTGAAGTATTTTTCTAGGAAATGGAATTTGACTCAGAAAATACTGTTAATACTGAAGTAATGTATGAGCCTTCACTGCAGTAAATGCGACTGGTAGCAGGCTTATTAATAACACTTCATAGCTTTTAAACTATATTTCTCCAACATAGGTGTGTCCGGTCCACGGCGTCATCCTTACTTGTGGGATATTCTCTTCCCCAACAGGAAATGGCAAAGAGCCCAGCAAAGCTGGTCACATGATCCCTCCTAGGCTCCGCCTACCCCAGTCATTCTCTTTGCCGTTGTACAGGCAACATCTCCACGGAGATGGCTTAGAGTTTTTTAGTGTTTAACTGTAGTTTTTATTATTCAATCAAGAGTTTATTTTGAAATAGTGCTGGTATGTACTATTTACTCAGAAACAGAAAAGTGATGAAGATTTCTGTTTGTATGAGGAAAATGATTTTAGCAACCGTCACTAAAATCCATGGCTGTTCCACACAGGACTGTTGAGAGCAATTAACTTCAGTTGGGGGAACAGTGAGCAGTCTCTTGCTGCTTGAGGTATGACACATTCTAACAAGACGATGTAATGCTGGAAGCTGTCATTTTCCCTATGGGATCCGGTAAGCCATGTTTATTACGATCTTAAATAAGGGCTTCACAAGGGCTTATTAAGACTGTAGACTTTTCTGGGCTAAATCGATTCATTATTAAACACATATTTAGCCTTGAGGAATCATTTTATCTGGGTATTTTGATATAATAATATCGGCAGGCACTGTTTTAGACACCTTATTCTTTAGGGGCTTTCCCAAAGCATAGGCAGAGCCTCATTTTCGCGCCGGTGTTGCGCACTTGTTTTTGAGAGGCATGGCATGCAGTCGCATGTGAGAGGAGCTCTGATACTTAGAAAAGACTTTCTGAAGGCGTCATTTGGTATCGTATTCCCATTTGGGCTTGGTTGGGTCTCAGCAAAGCAGATACCAGGGACTGTAAAGGGGTTAAAGTTCAAAACGGCTCCGGTTCCGTTATTTTAAGGGTTAAAGCTTCCAAATTTGGTGTGCAATACTTTTAAGGCTTTAAGACACTGTGGTGAAAATTTGGTGAATTTTGAACAATTCCTTCATGTTTTTTCGCAATTGCAGTAATAAAGTGTGTTCAGTTTAAAATTTAAAGTGACAGTAACGGTTTTATTTTAAAACGTTTTTTGTACTTTGTTATCAAGTTTATGCCTGTTTAACATGTCTGAACTACCAGATAGACTGTGTTCTGAATGTGGGGAAGCCAGAATTCCTATTCATTTAAATAAATGTGATTTATGTGACAATGACAATGATGCCCAAGATGATTCCTCAAGTGAGGGGAGTAAGCATGGTACTGCATCATTCCCTCCTTCGTCTACACGAGTCTTGCCCACTCAGGAGGCCCCTAGTACATCTAGCGCGCCAATACTCCTTACTATGCAACAATTAACGGCTGTAATGGATAATTCTGTCAAAAACATTTTAGCCAAAATGAACACTTATCAGCGTAAGCGCGACTGCTCTGTTTTAGATACTGAAGAGCATGACGACGCTGATAATAATATTTCTGAAGGGCCCCTAACCCAGTCTGATGGGGCCAGGGAGGTTTTGTCTGAGGGAGAAATTACTGATTCAGGGAACATTTCTCAACAAGCTGAACCTGATGTGATTACATTTAAATTTAAGTTGGAACATCTCCGCATTCTGCTTAAGGAGGTATTATCCACTCTGGATGATTGTGACAAGTTGGTCATCCCAGAGAAACTATGTAAAATGGACAAGTTCCTAGAGGTGCCGGGGCTCCCAGAAGCTTTTCCTATACCCAAGCGGGTGGCGGACATTGTTAATAAAGAATGGGAAAGGCCCGGTATTCCTTTCGTCCCTCCCCCCATATTTGAAAAATTGTTTCCTATGGTCGACCCCAGAAAGGACTTATGGCAGACAGTCCCCAAGGTCGAGGGAGCGGTTTCCACTTTAAACAAACGCACCACTATACCCATAGAGGATAGTTGTGCTTTCTAAGATCCTATGGATAAAAAATTAGAAGGTTTGCTTAAAAAGATGTTTGTTCAGCAGGGTTACCTTCTACAACCAATTTCATGCATTGTCCCTGTCGCTACAGCCGCATGTTTCTGGTTCGATGAGCTGATAAAGGCGGTCGATCGTGATTCTCCTCCTTATGAGGAGATTATGGACAGAATCAATGCTCTCAAATTGGCTAATTCTTTCACCCTAGACGCCACTTTGCAATTGGCTAGGTTAGCGGCTAAGAATTCTGGGTTTGCTATTGTGGCGCGCAGAGCGCTTTGGTTGAAATCTTGGTCGGCTGATGCGTCTTCCAAGAACAAGCTACTTAACATTCCTTTCAAGGGGAAAACGCTGTTTGGCCCTGACTTGAAAGAGATTATCTCTGATATCACTGGGGGTAAGGGCCACGCCCTTCCTCAGGATCGGCCTTTCAAGGCAAAAAATAAACCTAATTTTCGTCCCTTTCGTAGAAACGGACCAGCCCAAAGTGCTACGTCCTCTAAGCAAGAGGGTAATACTTCTCAAGCCAAGCCAGCTTGGAGACCAATGCAAGGCTGGAACAAGGGAAAGCAGGCCAAGAAACCTGCCACTGCTACCAAGACAGCATGAAATGTTGGCCCCCGATCCGGGACCGGATCTGGTGGGGGGCAGACTCTCTCTCTTCGCTCAGGCTTGGGCAAGAGATGTTCTGGATCCTTGGGCGCTAGAAATAGTCTCCCAAGGTTATCTTCTGGAATTCAAGGGACTTCCCCCAAGGGGGAGGTTCCACAGGTCTCAGTTGTCTTCAGACCACATAAAAAGACAGGCATTCTTACATTGTGTAGAAGACCTGTTAAAAATGGGAGTGATTCATCCTGTTCCATTAAGAGAACAAGGGATGGGGTTCTACTCCAATCTGTTCATAGTTCCCAAAAAAGAGGGAACGTTCAGACCAATCTTAGATCTCAAGATCTTAAACAAGTTTCTCAAGGTTCCTTCGTTCAAGATGGAAACCATTCAAACTATTCTTCCTTCCATCCAGGAAGGTCAATTCATGACCACGGTGGATTTAAAGGATGCGTATCTACATATTCCTATCCACAAGGAACATCATCGGTTCCTAAGGTTCGCATTCCTGGACAAGCATTACCAGTTCGTGGCGCTTCCTTTCGGATTAGCCACTGCTCCAAGGATTTTCACAAAGGTACTAGGGTCCCTTCTAGCTGTGCTAAGACCAAGGGGCATTTCTGTAGTACCTTACTTGGACGACATTCTGATTCAAGCGTCGTCCCTTCCTCAAGCAAAGGCTCACACGGACATTGTCCTGGCCTTTCTCAGATCTCACGGATGGAAAGTGAACGTGGAAAAGAGTTCTCTATCTCCGTCAACAAGGGTTCCCTTCTTGGGAACAATAATAGACTCCTTAGAAATGAGGATTTTTCTGACAGAGGCCAGAAAAACAAAACTTCTAGACTCTTGTCGGATACTTCATTCCGTTCCTCTTCCTTCCATAGCTCAGTGCATGGAAGTGATCGGGTTGATGGTAGCGGCAATGGACATAGTTCCTTTTGCGCGCATTCATCTAAGACCATTACAACTGTGCATGCTCAGTCAGTGGAATGGGGACTATACAGACTTGTCTCCGAAGATACAAGTAAATCAGAGGACCAGAGACTCACTCCGTTGGTGGCTGTCCCTGGACAACCTGTCACAAGGGATGACATTCCGCAGACCAGAGTGGGTCATTGTCACGACCGACGCCAGTCTGATGGGCTGGGGCGCGGTCTGGGGATCCCTGAAAGCTCAGGGTCTTTGGTCTCGGGAAGAATCTCTTCTACCGATAAATATTCTGGAACTGAGAGCGATATTCAATGCTCTCAAGGCTTGGCCTCAGCTAGCGAGGGCCAAGTTCATACGGTTTCAATCAGACAACATGACAACTGTTGCGTACATCAACCATCAGGGGGGAACAAGGAGTTCCCTAGCGATGGAAGAAGTGACCAAAATCATTCTATGGGCGGAGTTTCACTCCTGCCACCTGTCTGCTATCCACATCCAGGAGTGGAAAATTGGGAAGCGGATTTTCTGAGTCGTCAGACATTACATCCGGGGGAGTGGGAACTCCATCCGGAAATCTTTGCCCAAGTCACTCAGCTGTGGGGCATTCCAGACATGGATCTGATGGCCTCTCGTCAGAACTTCAAAGTTCCTTGCTACGGGTCCAGATCCAGGGATCCCAAGGCGGCTCTAGTGGATGCACTAGTAGCACCTTGGACCTTCAAACTAGCTTATGTGTTCCCGCCGTTTCCTCTCATCCCCAGGCTGGTAGCCAGGATCAATCAGGAGAGGGCGTCGGTGATCTTGATAGCTCCTGCGTGGCCACGCAGGACTTGGTATGCAGATCTGGTGAATATGTCATCGGCTCCACCTTGGAAGCTACCTTTGAGACGAGACCTGCTTGTTCAGGGTCCGTTCGAACATCCGAATCTGGTTTCACTCCAGCTGACTGCTTGGAGATTGAACGCTTGATCTTATCGAAGCGAGGGTTCTCAGATTCTGTTATCGATACTCTTGTTCAGGCCAGAAAGCCTGTAACTAGAAAGATTTACCACAAAATTTGGAAAAAATATATCTGTTGGTGTGAATCTAAAGGATTCCCTTGGGACAAGGTTAAGATTCCTAAGATTTTATCCTTCCTTCAAGAAGGATTGGAAAAAGGATTATCTGCAAGTTCCCTGAAGGGACAGATTTCTGCCTTGTCTGTGTTACTTCACAAAAAGCTGGCAGCTGTGCCAGATGTTCAAGCTTTTGTTCAGGCTCTGGTTAGAATTAAGCCTGTTTACAAACCTTTGACTCCTCCTTGGAGTCTCAATTTAGTTCTTTCAGTTCTTCAGGGGGTTCCGTTTGAACCCTTACATTCCGTTGATATTAAGTTATTATCTTGGAAAGTTTTGTTTTTAGTTGCAATTTCTTCTGCTAGAAGAGTTTCAGAATTATCTGCTCTGCAGTGTTCTCCTCCTTATCTGGTGTTCCATGCAGATAAGGTGGTTTTACGTACTAAACCTGGTTTTCTTCCAAAAGTTGTTTCTAACAAAAACATTAACCAGGAGATTATCGTACCTTCTCTGTGTCCGAAACCAGTTTCAAAGAAGGAACGTTTGTTGCACAATTTGGATGTTGTTCGCGCTCTAAAATTCTATTTAGATGCTACAAAGGATTTTAGACAAACATCTTCCTTGTTTGTTGTTTATTCCGGTAAAAGGAGAGGTCAAAAAGCAACTTCTACCTCTCTCTCTTTTTGGATTAAAAGCATCATCAGATTGGCTTACGAGACTGCCGGACGGCAGCCTCCCGAAAGAATCACAGCTCATTCCACTAGGGCTGTGGCTTCCACATGGGCCTTCAAGAACGAGGCTTCTGTTGATCAGATATGTAGGGCAGCGACTTGGTCTTCACTGCACACTTTTACCAAATTTTACAAGTTTGATACTTTTGCTTCTTCTGAGGCTATTTTTGGGAGAAAGGTTTTGCAAGCCGTGGTGCCTTCCATTTAGGTGACCTGATTTGCTCCCTCCCTTCATCCGTGTCCTAAAGCTTTGGTATTGGTTCCCACAAGTAAGGATGACGCCGTGGACCGGACACACCTATGTTGGAGAAAACAGAATTTATGTTTACCTGATAAATTACTTTCTCCAACGGTGTGTCCGGTCCACGGCCCGCCCTGGTTTTTTTAATCAGGTCTGATATTTTATTTTCTTTAGCTACAGTCACCACGGTACCATATGGTTTCTCCTATGCAAATATTCCTCCTTAACGTCGGTCGAATGACTGGGGTAGGCGGAGCCTAGGAGGGATCATGTGACCAGCTTTGCTGGGCTCTTTGCCATTTCCTGTTGGGGAAGAGAATATCCCACAAGTAAGGATGACGCCGTGGACCGGACACACTGTTGGAGAAAGTAATTTATCAGGTAAACATAAATTCTGTTGTTCAAAACGTTTACTAGCATGTTAATCGTTTTTTGTGAGGTACTTGGTGATAAAACTTATTGGGGCATGATTTTTACCACATGGCTATCTTTGTTTTCTGCATAGAAACAGTTTACTGAGCTTCCCCACTGTTGTAATATGAGTGGGAGGGGACTATTTTAGCGCTTTTTTGCGCAGTAAAATTTCAGTCACAATCTTCCTATTTCATCCTCCATGATCCAGGACGTCTCTAGAGAGCTCAGGGGTCTTCAAAATTCGTTTTGAGGGAGGTAATCAGTCACAGCAGACCTGTGACAGTGTGCTTGACTGTGATAAAAACGTTAATTATATAATTGTCATCCGTTTTTGGGTATTAAGGGGTTAATCATCCATTTGCAAGTGGGTGCAATGCTCTGCTAACTTAATACATTTACTGTGAAAATTTGGTTACTATAACTAATTTGGTTTATTGTTATTTCAACTGTGACAGCTTTTTGTGCTTCTTAAAGGCGCAGTAGCGTTTTTTATATTGCTTGTAAATTTATTGTAAAGTTTTTCCAAGCTTGCTAGTCTCATTGCTAGTCTGTTTAAACATGTCTGACTCAGATGAATCTCTTTGTTCACTATGTTTAAAGGCCAATGTGGAGCCCAATAGAAATTTGTGTACTAATTGCATTGATGTCACTTTAAATAAAAGTCAATCTTTACATGTAAAGAAATTATCACCAGACAACGAGGGGGAAGTTATGCCGACTAACTCTCCTCCCGTGTCAGTACCTTCGCCTCCCGCTCAGGAGGTGCGTGATATTGTGGCGCCAACAGGGAGGCCCATACAAATCACTTTGCAAGACATGGCTACTGTTATGACAGAAGTATTATCTAAATTGCCAGAATTAAGAGGCAAGCGTGATTGCTCTGGGTTAAGGACAGAGCGCGCTGATGATGGGAGAGCCATGTCCGATACTGCGTCACAATTTGCAGAACATGAGGACGGAGAGCTTCATTCTGTGGGTGACGGATCTGATCCAGGAAAACTGGATTCAGAGATTTCTAATTTTAAATTTAAGCTTGAGAACCTCCGCGTATTGCTAGGGGAGGTATTAGCGGCTCTGAATGATTGTAACACGGTTGCAATTCCAGAGAAATTATGTAGGCTGGATAAATAATATGCGGTACCGGTGTGTACTGACGTTTTTCCTATACCTAAGAGGCTTACAGAAATTATTAGCAAGGAGTGGGATAGACCCGGTATGCCTTCCCCCCCCCCTCCTATATTTAGGAAAATGTTTCCAATAGACGCCACCACACGGGACTTATGGCAGACGGTCCCTAAGGTGGAGGGAGCAGTTTCTACTTTGGCTAAGCGTACCACTATCCCGGTGGAGGATAGTTGTGCCTTTTCAGATCCAATGGATAAAAAATTAGAGGGTTACCTTAAGAAAATGTTTGTTCAACAAGGTTTTATCTTACAGCCCCTTGCATGCATTGCGCCTGTCACTGCTGCGGCGGAATTCTGGTTTGAGTCTCTGGAGGAGGCCATTCGCACAGCTCCATTGGATGAAATTATGAACAAGCTTAAAGCACTTAAGCTAGCTAACGCATTTGTTTCTGATGCCGTCGTACATTTAACTAAACTTACGGCTAAGAACTCTGGATTCGCCATTCAAGCGCGCAGAGCGCTGTGGCTTAAATCATGGTCAGCTGATGTGACTTCTACATCTAAATTGCTTAATATTCCTTTCAAAGGGCAGACCTTATTCGGGCCCGGCTTGAAAGAAATTATCGCTGACATTACGGGATGGAAGGGCCATGCTCTGCCTCAGGACAGGGCCAAATCAAAGACCAAACAGTCTAATTTTCGTGCCTTTCGTAACTTCAAGGCAGGAGCAGCATCAACTTCCTCCGCTCCAAAACAGGAAGGAGCTGTTGCTCGTTACAGACAGGGCTGGAAAGCTAACCAGTCCTGGAACAAGGGCAAGCAGGCCAGAAAACCTGCTGCTGCCCCTAAGACAGCATGAAGAGAGGGCCCCCTATCCGGAAATGGATCTAGTGGGGGGCAGACTTTCTCTCTTTGCCCAGGCTTGGGCAAGAGATGTCCAGGATCCCTGGGCGTTGGAGATCATATCTCAGGGATATCTTCTGGACTTCAAAGCTTCTCCTCCACAAGGGAGATTTCATCTTTCAAGGTTATCAGCAAACCAAATAAAGAAAGAGGCGTTTCTACGCTGTGTACAAGACCTTTTACTAATGGGGGTGATCCACCCAGTTCCGGGGACGGAACACGGGCAAGGATTCTATTCAAATCTATTTGTGGTTCCCAAGAAAGAGGGAACCTTCAGACCAATCTTGGATTTAAAGATCCTAAACAAATTCCTAAGAGTTCCATCATTCAAAATGGAAACTATTCTAACCATCCTACCCATGATCCAAGAGGGTCAGTACATGACCACTGTGGACTTAAAGGATGCCTACCTTCACATACCGATTCACATGGATCATTACCGATACTTAAGATTTGCCTTCCTAGACAGGCATTACCAGTTTGTAGCTCTTCCCTTCGGGTTAGCTACGGCCCCAAGAATCTTTACAAAGGTTCTGGGCTCACTTCTGGCGGTACTAAGACCGCGAGGCATAGCGGTGGCTCCGTACCTAGACGACATTCTGATACAAGCGTCAAGTTTTCAAACTGCCAAGTCTCATACAGAGATAGTTCTGGCATTTCTGAGGTCGCATGGGTGGAAGGTGAACGTGGAAAAGAGTTCTCTATCACCACTCACAAGAGTCTCCTTCCTAGGGACTCATATAGATTCTGTAGAGATGAGAATTTACCTGACGGAGGCCAGGTTATCAAAACTTCTAAATGCTTGCCGTGCCCTTCATTCCATTCCACACCGTCAGTGGCTCAGTGCATGGAGGTAGTCGGCTTAATGGTAGCGGCAATGGACATAGTACCATTTGCGCGCCTCCATCTCAGACCGCTGCAATTGTGCATGCTAAGTCAGTGGAATGGGGATTACTCAGATTTGTCCCCTCTGCTTAATCTGGATCAAGAGACCAGAGATTCTCTTCTATGGTGGCTTTCTCGGCCCCATCTGTCCAAAGGGATGACCTTTCGCAGGCCAGATTGGACGATTGTAACAACAGATGCCAGCCTTCTAGGTTGGGGCGCAGTCTGGAATTCCCTGAAGGCTCAGGGATCATGGACTCAGGAGGAGAAACTCCTCCCAATAAATATTTTGGAGTTAAGAGCAATATTCAATGCTCTTCTAGCTTGGCCTCAGTTAGCAACTCTGAGGTTCATCAGATTTCAGTCGGACAACATCACGACTGTGGCTTACATCAACCATCAAGGGGGAACCAGGAGTTCCCTAGCAATGTTGGAAGTCTCAAAGATAATTCGCTGGGCAGAGTCTCACTCTTGCCACCTGTCAGCGATCTACATCCCAGGCGTGGAGAACTGGGAGGCGGATTTTTTAAGTCGCCAGACTTTTCATCCGGGGGAGTGTGAACTTCATCCGGAGGGCTTCGCTCAACTGATTCATCGTTGGGGCAAACCAGATCTGGATCTCATGGCGTCTCGCCAGAACGCCAAGCTTCCTTGTTACGGATCCAGGTCCAGGGACCCGGGAGCGGTGCTGATAGATGCTCTGACAGCACATTGGGTCTTCAACATGGCTTATGTGTTTCCGCCATTTCCGATGCTTCCTCGATTGATTGCCAAGATCAAACAGGAGAGAGCATCGGTGATTCTGATAGCGCCTGCGTGGCCACGCAGGACCTGGTATGCAGACCTAGTGGACATGTCGTCCTGTCCACCATGGTCTCTGCCTCTGAGGCAGGACCTTCTAATTCAGGGTCCTTTCAACCATCCAAATCTAATTTCTCTGAGGCTGACTGCATGGAGATTGAACGCTTGATTTTATCAAAGCGTGGCTTCTCGGAGTCGGTTATTGATACCTTAATACAGGCTAGGAAACCTGTTACCAGAAGAATTTACCATAAGATATGGCGTAAATATTTATATTGGTGCGAATCCAAGAGTTACTCATGGAGTAAGGTTAGGATTCCTAGGATATTGTCTTTTCTACAAGAGGGTTTAGAAAAGGGCTTATCTGCTAGTTCGTTAAAGGGACAGATTTCTGCTCTGTCTATTCTTCTGCACAAACGTCTGGAAGAAGCTCCAGACGTTCAGGCTTTTTGTCAGGCTTTAGCTAGAATTAAGCCTGTGTTTAAGACTGTTGCTCCGCCGTGGAGCTTAAACTTAGTTCTTAACGTTCTGCAAGGCTTTCCGTTTGAACCCCTTCATTCCGTTGATATCAAGCTGTTATCTTGGAAAGTTCTGTTTTTGATGGCTATTTCCTCGGCTCGAAGAGTCTCGGAGTTATCCGCCTTGCATTGTGATTCTCCTTATCTGATTTTTCATTCAGACAAGGTAGTTCTGCGTACTAAACCCGGGTTCTTACCTAAGGTAGTTTCTAACAGGAATATCAATCAAGAAATTGTTGTTCCATCATTGTGTCCTAACCCTTCTTCAAAGAAGGAACAACTTTTGCATAATCTGGACGTAGTCCGTGCCCTGAAGTTCTATTTGCAGGCAACTAAAGATTTTCGTCAAACTTCTTCCCTGTTTGTTGTTTACTCTGGACAGAGGAGAGGTCAAAAATCTTCGGCTACCTCTCTCTTTTTGGCTTCGTAGCATAATACATTTAGCCTATGAGACTGCTGGACAGCAGCCTCCTGAAAGGATTACAGCTCATTCTACTAGAGCTGTGGCTTCCACCTGGGCCTTTAAAAATGAGGCCTCTGTTGAACAGATTTGCAAGGCTGCAACTTGGTCTTCACTTCACACTTTTTCAAAATTTTACAAATTTGAAACTTTTGCTTCTTCGGAGGCTGTTTTTGGTTGAGAGGTTCTACAGGCAGTGGTTCCTTCCGTTTAAAGTTCCTGCCTTGTCCCTCCCATCATCCGTGTACTTTTAGCTTTGGTATTGGTATCCCATAAGTAATGGATGACCCGTGGACTGACTACACTTAACAAGAGAAAACATAATTTATGCTTACCTGATAAATTTATTTCTCTTGTAGTGTAGTCAGTCCACGGCCCGCCCTGTCTTTTACGGCAGTTCTAAATTTTTAATTAAACTCCAGTCACCACTGCACCCTATGGTTTCTCCTTTCTCGTCTTGTTTCGGTCGAATGACTGGATATGACATGTGAGGGGAGGAGCTATATAGCAGCTCTGCTTGGGTGATCCTCTTGCAACTTCCTGTTGGGGAAGAGATATAATCCCATAAGTAATGGATGACCCTTGGACTGACTACACTACAAGAGAAATAAATTTATCAGGTAAGCATAAATTATGTTATTATCCTCCTGCTAACAGGAAGTGGCAAAGAGCACCACAGCAGAGTTGTCTATATAGCTCCTCCCTTGACTCCACCCCCCCAGTCATTCTCTTTGCCTACACTAAGTAATAGGAAGGATAAAGTGAAAGAGGTGATAAAATGTTAGTTTTTATTTTCTTCAAGCAAGAGGCTAAGCGTACAACTATACCTATTGAGGACAGTTGTGCTTTCAAAGATCCTATGGATAAAAAATTAGAAGGGCTTCTAAAGAAGTTGTTTATTCATCATGGTTTTCTTCTGCAACCTATATCATGCATTGTTCCAGTAACTACTGCAGCAGCTTTTTGGTTTGAGGCTCTAGAGGAGTCTCTTAAGGTTGAGACCCTCATTAGATGATATTTTGGATAGAATTAAGGCTCTCAAGCTAGCAAATTCTTTTAGTACAGATGCCGCTTTCCAAATGGCTAAATTAGCGGCTAAGAATGCAGGCTTTGCCATTTTAGCGCATAGAGCGTGTTATGGCTTAAGTCATGGTCTGCTGATGTGTCATCTAAATCCAAGCTTTTAGCTATTCCCTTTAAGGGTAAGACCCTATTCGGGCCTGAACTAAAGGAGATCATTTCTGGCATTACTGGAGGTAAAGGTCATGCCCTTCCTCAGGACAAGACGGTTAAAATGAGGACCAAACAGAATAATTTTCGTTCCTTTCGAAACTTTTAAAGGCGGTCCCTCTACTTCCTCATCCGCCTCCAAGCAGGAGGGGAATTTTGCTCAATCCAAGTCAGTCTGGAGACCTAACCAGACCTGGAATAAAGGTAAACAGGCCAAGAAGCCCGCTGCTGCTACCAAGACAGCATGAAGGGGCAGCCCCCGATCCGGCACCGGATCTAGTAGGGGGCATACTTACTCTCTTCGCTCAGGCTTGGGCAAGAGACGTTCAGGATTTCTGGGCATTAGAAATTGTGACCCGGGGTATCGTCTAGAATTCAAAGATTCTCTCTCAAGGGGGAGATTTCATCTTTCACGTTTGTCTGTAAACCAGACAAAAAGAGAGGCGTTCTTAAGCTGTGTAGAAGACCTATATACCATGGGTGTAATCTGCCCAGTTCCAAAATTAGAACAAGGGTAGGCGTTTTACTCCAATCTGTTCGTGGTTTCCAAAAAAAGAGGGAACCTTCAGACCGATTTTAGATCTCAAAACTCTAAACAAATTTCTCAGAGTCCCATCGTTCAAGATGGAGACATACGAACAATGATCCAGGAGGGTCAATATATGACCACCGTGGATTTGAAGGATGCGTATCTTCACATTCCTATCCACAAAGATTATCACCAGTTCCTCAGGTTCGCCTTCCTAGACAAACATTACCAGTTTGTGGCCCTTCCTTTCGGGTTGGCCACAGCTCCCATAATTTTCACAAAGGTGCTAGGGTCCCTTCTGGCAGTTCTATGGCCGCGGGGCATAGCAGTGGCGCCCTATCTGGAAGATATTTTGATTCAGGTGTCAACTTACCATCTAGCCAAATCTCACACGGACATCGTGTTGGCTCTTCTAAGAACTCACGGGTGGAAGGTGAACATAATAAAGAGTTCCATTGTTCCTCTGACAAGAGTTCCATTCCTAAGAACTCTGATAGACTCGGTAGACATGAAGATTTTTCTGACGGAGGTCAGAAAATCAAAGATCTTAACCACTTGCCGAGCACTTCATTCCATTCCTCGGCCATCAGTGGCTCAGTGTATGGAGGTAATTGGACTAATGGTAGCAGCAATAGACATAGTTCCGTTTGCTCGCTTACATCTCAGACCACTGCAGCTGTGCATGGTCAGACAGTGGAATGGGGATTATGCAGATTTATCTCCGCTGATAAATCTGGATATAGAGACCAGAGACTCTTCATTGGTGGTTGTCACAGGATCATCTGTCCCAGGGAATGTGCTTCCGCAGGCCAGCAGGGGTCATAGTGACGACGGACGCCAGCCTCTTGGCCTGGGGTGCAGTCTGGAATTCCCTGAAGGCTCAGGGTGTGTGGACTCAGGAGGAGTCCTTACTACCAATAAATATTCTGGAACTGAGAGCAATATTCAACGCGCTTCAAGCGTGGCCTCAGTTGGCTTCGGCCAAATTCATAAGATTTCAGTCGGACAATATCACGACTGTAGCATATATCAATCATCAAGGGGGAACAAAGAGTTCTCTAGCGATGATAGAGGTTTCCAAAATAATTCAATGGGCAGAGACTCACTCTTGCCATCTATCAGCAATATATATCCCAGGAGTGGAGAACTGGGAAGCGGATTTTCTAAGTCGTCAGACTTTTCATCCGGGGGAGTGGAACTCCATCCGGATGTGTTTTCAAAATTGATTCATCAATGCGGCACACCGGAATTGGATCTGATGGCATCTCGTCAGAATGCCAAACTTCCTTGTTACGGGTCCAGATCAAGTTTTACTTGCAAGCGACCAAGGATTATTTCCGTCAAACATCTTCTCTGTTTGTTGTCTATTTTGGAAAGTGTAGAGGTCAAAAAGCTACGGCTACCTCTCTTTCTTTTTGGCTGAAAAGCATCATCCGTTTGGCATAGGAGACTGCTGGACAGCAGCCTCCTGATAAAATTACAGCTCATTCTACTAGAGCGCGGTGGCTTCCACATGGCTGTTGAACAGATTTGTAAGGCTGCGACTTGGTCTTCCCTTCATACCTTTTCCAAATTTTACAAATTTGACACTTTTGCTTCTTCTGAGGCTGTTTTTGGGAGCAAAGTTCTTCAAGCAGTGGTGCTTTCTTTTTAGGTATCTGTCTTGTCCCTCCCGTTCATCCGTGCCCTGTAGCTTTGGTATTGTATCCCACAAGTAAATAATGAATCCGTGGGCTCGTCGTATCTTATAGAAGAAAAGGAAATGTATGCTTATCTGATAAATTGATTTATTCTAAGATACGCCCGCCCTGTCAATTTAAGACAGATTATATTTTTTTGTTTAAAACTTCAGTCACCTCTGCACCTTTTTAGTTTCTCCTTTTTCTTCCTATACCTTCGGTCGAATGTGGGGTTGAGTCAAGGGAGGAGCTATATAGACAGCTCTGCTGTGGTGCTCTTTGCCACTTCCTGTTAGCAGGAGGATAATATCCCACAAGTAAAGGATAAATCCGTGGACTCGTCGTATCTTAGAAGAAATCAATTTATCAGGTAAGCATAAATTTCCTTTTTTTGCGTAAAAATAAAATAAAAGACAAAAAAAAAAAAAAAGGAAAAAGCATAAACCCTGGACCATACCAGCCCAACTCCTCCTGCCTCATTGTACTATGTTCTTATTTCTTTCATGTAATTAGCAAGAGTCCATGAGCTAGTGACATATGGGATATACATTCCTACCAGGAGGGGCAAAGTTTCCCAAACCTCAAAATGCCTATAAATACACCCCTCACCACACCCACAATTCAGTTTGACAAACTTTGCCTCCCATGGAGGTGGTGAAGTAAGTTTGTGCTAGATTCTACGTTGATATGCGCTTCGCAGCAGGCTGAAGCCCGGTTTTCCTCTCAGAGTGCAGTGAATGTCAGATGGTTGTGAAAAGAGTATTGCCTATTTGAATACCATGGTCTTCCTCTAGGGGATCTATTTCATAGGTTCTCTGTTATCGGTCGTAGAGATTTCTTCTACCTCCCTTTTCAGATCGACGATATACTCTTATATACCATTACCTCTACTGATTCTCGTTTCAGTACTGGTTTGGCTATCTACTATATGTAGATGAGTGTCTTACGGTAAGTAAGTCTTATTTCTTTTCATGACACTCAAAGCTATGGTTGGGCACTTTATATGTAAAGTTCTAAATATATGTGTTTAAACTTATATTTGCCATGATTCAGGATAATCAGTATTCCTTCTTCAGACTGCCAGTTTCATTTTTTTGGGAAATTGCATATAAATTTTATTTTTTCTTACCTTAAAATTTTCAATTGACTTCTTTTCTAAATTGCGGGCTGTTAGGCTTGCGGGTGCAGAAAATTCTATTTATTGCGTCATTCTTGGCGCAAGACTTTTTTGGCGCAAAAATTTCGTCATTTCCGGCGTCCTAGTTGGCGCCGGAAGTTTTCACTTAATTGCATCATTTTTGACGTTTGTGTATTGCGGACGTTTTTTGACGCCAAAAAATATGGGCGTTATACTTGGCGCCAAAAATGTGGGCGTCATACTTGGCGCCAGTTTTTTTTCATATTATTTCAGTCTCACTTTTTAGTTGCTTCTGGTTTTCTAGAGGCTTGTTGCATTTTGCTTTTTTTCCCATTCCTGAAACTGCCATTTAAGGAATTTGATAATTTTGCTTTATATGTTGTTTTTTCTTTTACATATTGCAAGATGTCACTACCTGACACTGGATCAGAATTTACTTCTGGAAAAGTGCTGCCTGATGTCGGTTCTACCAAAGCTAAGTGCCTTTGTTGTAAACTTTTGGTAACTGTTCCTCCGGCTGTAGTTTGTGTTGTCATGATAAGCTATCAAACGCAGATAGCATTTCCATTAGTAATAATCCTTTACCTGTTGTTGTTGTTCCTTCAACATCTAATGTTCAGGATGTTCCTGTTTATGTTAAATAATTTGTTTCTAATTCTATTCGGAAAGGCTCTGTCTGTTATTCCTCCTTCTAGTAAACGTAAGAGGTCTTTTAAAACTTCACATATTTCAGATGAATTTTTAAATGACCGCCATCATTCTGACTTATCTATTTCTGATGAGGATCTATCTGATTCAGAAGATTCTACCTCAGATATTGACACTGATAAATCTTCATATTTATTTAAGATGGAGTTTATTCGTTCTTTACTTAAAGAAGTGTTGATTGCATTAGATATGGAGGAGTCTAGTTCTCTTGATATTAAATAATAAGCATTTAAATTCAGTTTTTAAACCTCATGTAGTTATTCCAGAAGTTTTTCCAGTTCATGATGCTAGTAATTTCTAGGGAATGTAATAGTCTGGGTACTTCATTTACTCCTTCTCCAAGGTTTAAGAAATTGTACCCTTTGCCATCTGATAGATTAGAGTTTTGGGAGAAAATCCCCAAAGTTGATGGGGCTATCTCTACTCTTGCTAAACGTACTACTATTCCTACGGCAGATAGTACTTTGTTTAAAGATCCTTTAGATAGGAAGCTTGAATCCTTTCTAAGGAAGGCTTATTTATGTTCAGATAATCTTCTTAGACCTGCTATTTCTTTGGCTGATGTTGCTGCAGCTTCAACATTCTGGTTGGAGGCTTTAGCGCAACAAGTGTCAGACCATAATGCTTATAGCATTGTTAAACTCCTTCAACATGCTAATAACTTTATTTGTGATGCCATTTTCGATATCATTAGAATTGATGCCAGGTATATGTCTTTAGCTATTTTAGCCAGAAGAGCTTTATGGCTTAAATCTTGGAATGCAGATATGACTTCTAAGTCAATGTTGCTTTCTATTTCTTTCCAAGGTAATAAATTATTTGGTTCTCAGTTAGACTCAATAATTTCAACTGTTACTGGGGTGAAGGGGGCCTTTTTACCTCAAAATAAAAATCTAAAGGCAAATATAGGGCTGCTAATGGTTTTCGTTCCTTTCGTCACAATAAGGAACAAAAGCCTGACCCTTCCTCTAAAGAAACAGTTTCCAATTGGAAACCTTCTCCAGTCTGGAATAGATCCAAGCCTTTTAGAAAGTCAAAACCAGCTCCCAAATCCGCATGAAGGTGTGGCCCTCATTCCAGCACAGCTGGTAGGGGGCAGGTTATGATTATTCAAAGATGTTTGGATCAATTCGATTCAAAGTCTTTGGATTCAGAACATTGTTTCACAAGGGTACAGAATAGGTTTCAAGGTAAGACCGCCTGTGAGAAGATTCTTTTTTTCACGCATTCCAGTAAATCCAGTAAAGGCTCAAGCATTTCTGAAATGTGTTTCAGATCTGGAGTCAGCTGGGGTAATTGTGCCAGTTCCAGTTCTGGAACAGGGCCTGGGGTTTTATTCAAATCTGTTCATTGTTCCAAAGAAAGAGAATTCTTTCAGACCAGTTCTGGATCTAAAGATATTGAATCGTTGTGTAAGGATACCAACATTCAAGATGGTGACTATAAGGACTATTCTGCCTTTTGTTCAGCAAGGGCATTTTATGTCCACAATAGACTTACAGGTGCATATCTTTATATTCCAATTCATCCGGGCCATTATCTGTTCCTGAGATTCTCTTTTCTAGACAAGCATTACCAGTTTATTGCTCTTCCTTTTGGCCTAGCAACAGCTCCAAGGATCTTTTTGAAGGTTCTCGGTGCCCTTCTCTCTGTAATCAGGGAGCAGGGTATTGCGGTATTTCCTTATTTGGACGATATCTTGGTACTTGCTCAGTCTTTACATTCTGCAGTATTTCACATGAATCAACTTGTGTTGTTTCTTCAAAGACATGGTTGGAGGCTCAATTTACCAAAGAGTTCCTTGATTCCTCAGACAAGGGTAACCTTTTTGGGTTTCCAAATAGATTCAGTGTCCATGACTTTGTCTCTAACAGAAAAGAGACGTCTGAAATTGGTTTCACCTTGTCTAAACCTTCAGTCTCAATCTTTCCCTTCGGTAGCTTTGTGCATGGAAATTTTAGGTCTCATAACTGCTGCATCGGACGCAATCCCTTTTGCTCGTTTTCACATGAGACCTCTCCAGCTTTGTATGCTGAACCAATGATGCAGGGATTATACAAAGATATCACAATTAATATCCTTAAATCCCAATGTTCGATCTTCTCTGACTTGTTGGTTGGATCACCATCGTTTAGTTCAAGGGGCCTCTTTTGTTTGTCCAACCTGGACTGTGATCTCAACAGATGCAAGTCTTTCAGGTTGGGGAGCTGTATGGGGATCTCTGACAGCGCAGGGGGTTTGGGAATCTCAGAAGGCGAGATTACCAATCAACATTTTGGAACTCCGTGCGATTTTCAGAGCTCTTCAGTTCTGGCCTCTTCTGAAGAGAGAATCGTTTATTTGTTTTTAGACAGACAATGTACAGACATGGCATATGTCAATCATCAAGGGGGAACTCACAGTCCTCAGGCTATGAAAGATGTATCTTGGATACTTGTATGGGCGGAATCCAGCTCCTGTCTAATTTCTGCGGTTCACATCCCAGGTATAGACAGTTGGGAAGCGGATTATCTCAGTCGCCAGACGTTACATCCGGGCGAATGGTCTCTTCACCCAGAGGTATTTCTTCAGATTGTTCAAATCTGGGGGCTTCCAGAAATAGATCTGATGGCCTCTCATCTAAACAGGAAACTTCCCAGGTATCTGTCCAGATCCAGGGATCCTCAGGCGGAATCAGTGGACGCATTGTCACTTCCTTGGAATTATCAACCTGCTTATATCTTTCCGCCTCTAGTTCTTCTTCCGCCTCTAGTTCTTCTTCCAAGAGTGATTTCCAAAATCCTAATGGAGCGTTCGTTTGTACTGCTGGTGGCTCCAGCATGGCCACACAGGTTTTGGTATGCAGATCTCGTTCGGATGACAAGTTGCCAGCCTTGGACACTTCCGTTAAGGCCAGACCTTCTGTCTCAAGGCTCATTTTTCCATCAGGATCTCAAATCATTAAATTTGAAGGTATGGAGATTGAACTCTTAATACTTAGTCATAGAGGTTTCTCTGACTCAGTGATTAATACTATGTTACAGGCTCGTAAATCTGTGTCTAGAAAGATCTATTACCGAGTCTGGAAGACTTACATTTCGTGGTGTTCTTCGCATAAATTCTCTTGGCATTCTTTTAAAATTCCTAGAATTTTACAATTTCTTCAAGATGGTTTGGATAAGGGTTTGTCTGCAAGTTCCTTGAAAGGACGAATCTTTGCTCTTTCTGTTCTTTTTCACAGAAAGATTGCTAATCATCCTGATATTCATTGTTTTGTACAGGCTTTGGTTCGTATCAAGCCTGTCATTAAGTCAATCTCTCCTCCTTGGAGTCTCAATTTGGTTCTGAGGGCTTTACAGGCTCCTCCGTTTGAACCTATGCATTCTCTGGATATTAAATTACTTTCCTGGAAAGTTTTGTTCCTTTTTTGCCATCTCTTCTGCTAGAAGAGTTTCTGAGTTATTTGCTCTTTCTTGTGAATCTCCTTTTCTGATTTTTCATCAGGATAAGGCGGTGTTGCGGAC
Organism: Bombina bombina; assembly: GCF_027579735.1. Lineage (NCBI taxonomy): Eukaryota > Metazoa > Chordata > Amphibia > Anura > Bombinatoridae > Bombina > Bombina bombina. The sequence goes on along the minus strand of NC_069503.1, from coordinate 553,199,872 downwards.
TTCATTTAATTTTTTACCTAAAGGTGTGAATTCTAACAACATTAGTAGAGAAATTGTTGTCCCTTCGTTGTGTCCTAATCCTAAGAACTCTCTGGAGAGATCTTTACATTCTTTGGATGTAGTAAGAGCTTTGAAATATTATTATGTTGAAGCTACTAAAGATTTCAGAAAGACTTCTAGTCTATTTGTTATCTTTTCTGGTTCTAGGAAAGGTCAGAAGGCTTCTGCCATTTCTTTGGCGTCTTGGTTAAAGTCTTTGATTCATCATGTTTATGTAGAGTCGGGTAAATCCCCGCCTGAAAGGATTACGGCTCATTCTACTAGGTCAGTTTCTACTTCCTGGGCTTTTAGGAATGAAGCTTCTGTTGATCAGATTTGCAAAGCAGCAACTTGGTGGTCTTTGCATACTTTTACTACATTCTACCATTTTGATGTTTTCTCTTCTTCTGAAACAGTTTTTGGTAGAAAAGTACTTCAGGCAGCTGTTTCAGTTTGATTCTTCTGCTTATAATTTCAGTTTTTTTCATTATAAGATTAAAACTTTTTGATTTGGGTTTTTGATTATTTTTTCAGCGGAATTGGCTGTCTTTATTTTATCCCTCCCTCTCTAGTGACTCTTGCGTGGAAGTTCCACATCTTGGGTATCTGCTATCCCATACGTCACTAGCTCATGGACTCTTGCTAATATGAAAGAAATAAATTTATCAGGTAAGTTCTTACATAAATTATGTTTTTCTTACCTGGGATTGTCTTTTTCTATTTTGACTTTTTTTTCTTTCTTTTTTTGCTGGCAAATCTAGGCTCACGAGGATGCAAAATGCTGTTTTTTATTGAGTCATTCTTTGCGCATATTTCTCTTGTAAAGGTGTATCCAGTCCATGGGTTCATCCATTACTTGTGGGATATTCTCCTTCCCAACAGGAAGTTGCAAGAGGACACCCACAGCAGAGCTGTCTATATAGCTCCTCCCCTAACTGCCACCCCCAATCATTCTCTTGCAACTCTCGACAAGAAAGGAAGTATCAAGAGATATGTGGTGACTTAGTATTGTTTTTACCTTCAATCAAGAGTTTGTTATTTTTAAACGGTACCGGCGTTGTACTATTTTACTCTCAGGCAGATATTGGAAGAAGAATCTGCCTGGAGGTTGATGATCTTAGCGGTTTGTAACTAAGGTCCATTGCTGTTCTCACACATAACTGAAGAGTATGGAAATAAAACTTCAAGTGAAAGTAAACTTATCTCTTCAGCTCTGCAGATTTACATAAATGATTAAAAAACATTAGCACTTTCATTCATGATATTTTTAAATTGTGCACATAAATACCCTTTTCGCCGCATGTAACCGCATATTTTTCTCCTCTTCAATTCAACTCTGCCATTTCTTTGGCATCTTGATTAAAGCATTTGATTCACAAGGCTTATTTGGAGGCAGGACAGTCTCCGCCTCAGAGAATTACAGCTCATTCTACTAGATCAGTTGCCACTTCATGGGCTTTTAAGAATTAAGCTTAAGTTGATCAGATTTGCAAATCAGCAACTTTGTCTTCTTTGCATACATTTACTACATTTTACCATTTCAATGTATTTGCTTCTTCTGAAGCAGTGTTTGGTAGCTGTCTCAGTTTGAGTCTTCTTATTTTGTGGATTTAATTTCTCAGCGGAAATAGCAGTTTTTATTTTATCCCTCCCTCTCTAGTGACTGTTCTGTGGACTTCCACATCTTGGGTATTTTATCCCATACGTCACTAGCTCATGGACTCTTTCCATTTACATGACAGAAAACATCATTTATGTAAGAACTTACCTGATAAATTCATTTATTTCATAATGGCAAGAGTCCATGAGGCCCACCCTGTTTTTGGTGGTTATATTTTTTTAATAAAAGCACAATATTATTTTCCAGTTGCTCTTTTTTGTATGCTTTTTTACTCCCTTTTACACCTCACTACTTGGCTATACGTTAAACTGAAGTATGTGTGTGGTGGGAGATGTATTTATAGGCATTTTGAGGTTTGGGAACCTTTGCCCCTCCTGTTAGGAATGTATATCCCATACGTCACTAGCTCATGGACTCTTGCCATTATGAAATAAATGAGTTTATCAGGTAAGTTCTTAAATACATTGTTTTTCTGAGGATGCTTTTGGTGGCCAAGTTCTGCAGCCTTTTTTACTGTTTATCTGCCCATGTTTCATGGTGGTCTTGTGTACTTCACTGCTTGGGTATTGTTTCCCAACGTGATGACTCGTGGACTCTTACCATCTGATAAAAGAAAGCTAAGTTTATGCTTACCTGATAAATGTCTGTCTTGATGTTGAGTATGAATTATGCCCTTTTTTTGTTCAGTTTGTGGTAGTACTTTTTTGCACTTTTGTCATGCTTTATCTTTCTTGCTTTTTTCCCTCATCTACTTGCCTATGTGTATGACAAAGGCTCATGAGAAGTGGTGGGGGGATTTATAGCTCTTGTGTTTTGATGTGTCTCTTACCACTTCCTAGTGATCAGGAGGGCATTTTACCACGTGATGACCCATGGAGAGCTGTTTGATAATGTTATTGAGACCATAATTCAAGAAATCTGTATCTGAGTATTTATCACAATGAGTGGAAGATATGTATGGCCTAGTTTAACAGAGGTTATTGTTTGAGATCTTTTCTGCCAATCAAACATCTTTGCAAATCATTTGCCAGGTAATGACTTGTTAACCAAAACTAACATCTTTTTAATACCTGAAACGGCAATTAAAGGGACATTTATCAAGATTTCAGACCGGCACATTCAGAGAACTTGTCCATCTGCAATGGGCACATGTGATGAAGCTCTTGTGCAATGCTGCTCCAAACAAACACATTTCGGGATGATTTCACTTTCCACTTTTGAATAGGCGTAAATGCAGTAGCAGTTTCTGCTTTTACATTTTTGGTTGCAGGCTTGTGGGTCAGCGCTACAAATGTAGCTTGATAGATGTTCCTCTTAGTCTTTAGATGTTTGGTTTGGTGAGCAATAGAATGTCTTTTTTTTAATTCAACCAAATCACTCTCCTCAAGATACTTTTGGACTTTGGTGTATAAATCAATCAATTCAAAACCCTTTTATGATACATCTTTTGTATAGGATGATTCTAGACACAAGATTTGCCATTGTATTTCTTTCTGAACCAAAGATGTCCCAAGTGCACACAAAACCTTTTTGCAAGGGATTATATAAATTTGGTTGGCTTAGATATAATGCCATTGCTTGTTTCTACATGATAATCTTGAGCAGGGATAGACAAGGTGTCCGTACACTTACACTGGTGTCCGTGAGCAGTGTCCACCACAACCTTAGTATATCTCTTCTTTCCGATTAAATAATAGGAATAAAAAAAATATGTAGTGTGAATAAAGTTAGTGGCTTGTCAATAGACTGCTAGCGATATTAGGTGATAATTTATAGAATAAATAAAGCTTTAGTGAAATACTGGATGTGTATCGTCATCTGTATAATAACACCCAGCTCTATACAAAGACACAGTAGTGACACTGGCACATACGTATAGCTAGATAAGGGCTGGTTATAAGGTCAGTGGTATCTGCATCAGTATAATAACACCCAGCACTATATAATGACACAGTAGTGACTTTGGCACATGGGTATAGCCAGAGGAGGGCTGGTTATAGGATCATTAGTATCTGCTTCAGTATAACAACACCCAGCACTATATAATGACACAGTAGTGACACTGGCTCATGGGTATAGCCAAAAGAGGGCTGGTTATAGGATCAGTGGTATCTGCATCAGTATAATAACACCATTCACTATAAAATAATGTTTCTTTCATGTAATTAGCAAGAGTCCATGAGCTAGTGACGTATGGGATATACATTCCTACCAGGAGGGGCAAAGTTTCCCAAACCTCAAAATGCCTATAAATACACCCCTCACCACACCCACAAATCAGTTTTACAAACTTTGCCTCCTATGGAGGTGGTGAAGTAAGTTTGTGCTAGATTCTACGTTGATATGCGCTCCGCAGCAGGTTGGAGCCCGGTTTTCCTCTCAGCGTGCAGTGAATGTCAGAGGGATGTGAGGAGAGTATTGCCTATTTGAATTCAATGATCTCCTTCTACGGGGTCTATTTCATAGGTTCTCTGTTATCGGTCGTAGAGATTCATCTCTTACCTCCCTTTTCAGATCGACGATATACTCTTATATATACCATTACCTCTACTGATTCTCGTTTCAGTACTGGTTTGGCTTTCTACTACATGTAGATGAGTGTCCTGGGGTAAGTAAGTCTTATTTTCTGTGACACTCTAAGCTATGGTTTGGCACTTTTATATAAAGTTCTAAATATATGTATTCAAACATTTATTTGCCTTGACTCAGGATGTTCAACGTTCCTTATTTCAGACAGTCAGTTTCATATTTGGGATAATGCATATGAATCAATCATCTTACCTTAAAATTTGACTTTTTTTCCTGTGAAAATGCTTCATTTTATTGCGTCATTCTTGGCGCGGACTTTTTTGGCGCAAAATTTTTTTTTCTGTTTACGGCGTCATACGTGTCGACGGAAGTTGCGTCATTTTTAAAGTTTTTTTGCGCCAAAAGTGTCGGCGTTCCGGATGTGGCGTCATTTTTGGCGCCAAAAGCATTTAGGCGCCAAAAATGTGGGCGTCTTTTTTTGGCGCTGAAAAATATGGGCGTCACTATTGTCTCCACATTATTTAAGTCTCATTATTTATTGCTTCTGGTTGCTAGAAGCTTGTTCACTGGCATTTTTTCCCATTCCTGAAACTGTCATTTAAGGAATTTGATCAATTTTGCTTTATATGTTGTTTTTTTCTATTACATTTTGCAAGATGTCCCAGATTGACACTGAGTCAGAAGATACTTCTGGAAAAACACTGCCTGGTGCTGGATCTACCAAAGTTAAGTGTATCTGTTGTAAACTTGTGGTATCTGTTCCTCCAGCTGTTGTTTGTAATGAATGTCATGACAAACTTGTTAATGCAGATAATATTTCCTTTAGTAATGTTACATTACCTGTTGCGGCTCCGTCAACATCTAATACTCAGTGTGTTCCTGTTAACATAACTGATTTTGTTTCTAAATCCATTAAGAAGGCTATGTCTGTTATTCCCCCTTCTAGTAAACGTAAAAGGTCTTTTAAAACTTCTAATTTTTCAGATGAATTTTTAAATGAACATCATCATTCTGATTCTGATAGTGGTTCCTCTGGTTCAGAGGATTCTGTCTCAGAGGTTGATGCTGATAAATCTTCATTTCTCCAACATAGGTGTGTCCGGTCCACGGCGTCATCCTTACTTGTGGGATATTCTCTTCCCCAACAGGAAATGGCAAAGAGCCCAGCAAAGCTGGTCACATGATCCCTCCTAGGCTCCGCCTACCCCAGTCATTCTCTTTGCCGTTGTACAGGCAACATCTCCACGGAGATGGCTTAGAGTTTTTTAGTGTTTAACTGTAGTTTTTATTATTCAATCAAGAGTTTGTTATTTTAAAATAGTGCTGGTATGTACTATTTACTCAGAAACAGAAAGGAGATGAAGATTTCTGTTTGTATGAGGAAAATGATTTTAGCAACCGTCACTAAAATCCATGGCTGTTCCACACAGGACTGTTGAGAGCAATTAACTTCAGTTGGGGGAACAGTGAGCAGTCTCTTGCTGCTTGAGGTATGACACATTCTAACAAGACGATGTAATGCTGGAAGCTGTCATTTTCCCTATGGGATCCGGTAAGCCATGTTTTTTAAGATCGTAAATAAGGGCTTCACAAGGGCTTATTAAGACTGTAGACTTTTTCTGGGCTAAATCGATTCATTATTAACACATATTTAGCCTTGAGGAATCATTTTATCTGGGTATTTTGATATAATAATATCGGCAGGCACTGTTTTAGACACCTTATTCTTTAGGGGCTTTCCCAAATCATAGGCAGAGCCTCATTTTCGCGCCGGTGTTGCGCACTTGTTTTTGAGAGGCATGACATGCAGTCGCATGTGAGAGGAGCTCTGATACTTAGAAAAGACTTTCTGAAGGCGTCATTTGGTATCGTATTCCCCTTTGGGCTTGGTTGGGTCTCAGCAAAGCAGATACCAGGGACTGTAAAGGGGTTAAAGTTCAAAACGGCTCCGGTTCCGTTATTTTAAGGGTTAAAGCTTCCAAATTTGGTGTGCAATACTTTTAAGGCTTTAAGACACTGTGGTGAAAATTTGGTGAATTTTGAACAATTCCTTCATGTTTTTTCGCAATTGCAGTAATAAAGTGTGTTCAGTTTAAAATTTAAAGTGACAGTAACGGTTTTATTTTAAAACGTTTTTTGTACTTTGTTATCAAGTTTATGCCTGTTTAACATGTCTGAACTACTAGATAGACTGTGTTCTGAATGTGGGGAAGCCAGAATTCCTATTCATTTAAATAAATGTGATTTATGTGACAATGACAATGATGCCCAAGATGATTCCTCAAGTGAGGGGAGTAAGCATGGTACTGCATCATTCCCTCCTTCGTCTACACGAGTCTTGCCCACTCAGGAGGCCCCTAGTACATCTAGCGCGCCAATACTCCTTACTATGCAACAATTAACGGCTGTAATGGATAATTCTGTCAAAAACATTTTAGCCAAAATGAACTCTTATCAGCGTAAGCGCGACTGCTCTGTTTTAGATACTGAAGAGCATGACGACGCTGATAATAATGGTTCTGAAGGGCCCCTAACCCAGTCTGATGGGGCCAGGGAGGTTTTGTCTGAGGGAGAAATTACTGATTCAGGGAACATTTCTCAACAAGCTGAACCTGATGTGATTACGTTTAAATTTAAGTTGGAACATCTCCGCATTCTGCTCAAGGAGGTATTATCCACTCTGGATGATTGTGACAAGTTGGTCATCCCAGAGAAACTATGTAAAATGGACAAGTTCCTAGAGGTCCCGGGGCTCCCAGAAGCTTTTCCTATACCCAAGCGGGTGGCGGACATTGTTAATAAAGAATGGGAAAGGCCCGGTATTCCTTTCGTCCCTCCCCCCATATTTAAAAAATTGTTTCCTATGGTCGACCCCAGAAAGGACTTATGGCAGACAGTCCCCAAGGTCGAGGGAGCGGTTTCCACTTTAAACAAACGCACCACTATACCCATAGAGGATAGTTGTGCTTTCAAAGATCCTATGGATAAAAAATTAGAAGGTTTACTTAAAAAGATGTTTGTTCAGCAGGGTTACCTTCTACAACCAATTTCATGCATTGTCCCTGTAGCTACAGCCGCATGTTTCTGGTTCGATGAGCTGATAAAGGCGGTCGATAGTGATTCTCCTCCTTATGAGGAGATTATGGACAGAATCAATGCTCTCAAATTGGCTAATTCTTTCACCCTAGACGCCACTTTGCAATTGGCTAGGTTAGCGGCTAAGAATTCAGGGTTTGCTATTGTGGCGCGCAGAGCGCTTTGGTTGAAATCTTGGTCAGCTGATGCGTCTTCCAAGAACAAGCTACTTAACATTCCTTTCAAGGGGAAAACGCTGTTTGGCCCTGACTTGAAAGAGATTATCTCTGATATCACTGGGGGTAAGGGCCACGCCCTTCCTCAGGATCGGCCTTTCAAGGCAAAAAATAAACCTAATTTTCGTCCCTTTCGTAGAAACGGACCAGCCCAAAGTGCTACGTCCTCTAAGCAAGAGGGTAATACTTCTCGAGCCAAGCCAGCTTGGAGACCAATGCAAGGCTGGAACAAGGGAAAGCAGGCCAAGAAACCTGCCACTGCTACCAAGACAGCATGAAATGTTGGCCCCCGATCCGGGACCGGATCTGGTGGGGGGCAGACTCTCTCTCTTCGCTCAGGCTTGGGCAAGAGATGTTCTGGATCCTTGGGCGCTAGAAATAGTCTCCCAAGGATATCTTCTGGAATTCAAGGGGCTTCCCCCAAGGGGGAGGTTCCACAGGTCTCAGTTGTCTTCAGACCACATAAAAAGACAGGCATTCTTACATTGTGTAGAAGACCTGTTAAAAATGGGAGTGATTCATCCTGTTCCATTAAGAGAACAAGGGATGGGGTTCTACTCCAATCTGTTCATAGTTCCCAAAAAAGAGGGAAAGTTCAGACCAATCTTAGATCTCAAGATCTTAAACAAGTTTCTCAAGGTTCCATCGTTCAAGATGGAAACCATTCGAACTATTCTTCCTTCCATCCAGGAAGGTCAATTCATGACCACGGTGGATTTAAAGGATGCGTATCTACATATTCCTATCCACAAGGAACATCATCGGTTCCTAAGGTTCGCATTCCTGGACAAGCATTTCCAGTTCGTGGCGCTTCCTTTCGGATTAGCCACTGCTCCAAGGATTTTCACAAAGGTACTAGGGTCCCTTCTAGCTGTGCTAAGACCAAGGGGCATTGCTGTAGTACCTTACTTGGACGACATTCTGATTCAAGCGTCGTCCCTTCCTCAAGCAAAGGCTCACACGGACATTGTCCTGGCCTTTCTCAGATCTCACGGATGGAAAGTGAACGTGGAAAAGAGTTCTCTATCTCCGTCAGCAAGGGTTCCCTTCTTGGGAACAATAATAGACTCCTTAGAAATGAGGATTTTTCTGACAGAGGCCAGAAAAACAAAACTTCTAGACTCTTGTCGGATACTTCATTCCGTTCCTCTTCCTTCCATAGCGCAGTGCATGGAAGTGATCGGTTTGATGGTAGCGGCAATGGACATAGTTCCTTTTGCGCGCATTCATCTAAGACCATTACAACTGTGCATGCTCAGTCAGTGGAATGGGGACTATACAGACTTGTCTCCGAAGATACAAGTAAATCAGAGGACCAGAGACTCACTCCGTTGGTGGCTGTCCCTGGACAACCTGTCACAAGGGATGACATTCCGCAGACCAGAGTGGGTCATTGTCACGACCGACGCCAGTCTGATGGGCTGGGGCGCGGTCTGGGGATCCCTGAAAGCTCAGGGTCTTTGGTCTCGGGAAGAATCTCTTCTACCGATAAATTTTCTGGAACTGAGAGCGATATTCAATGCTCTCAAGGCTTGGCCTCAGCTTGCGAGGGCCAAGTTCATACGGTTTCAATCAGACAACATGACAACTGTTGCGTACATCAACCATCAGGGGGGAACGAGGAGTTCCTTAGCGATGGAAGAAGTGACCAAAATCATTCTATGGGCGGAGTCTCACTCCTGCCTCCTGTCTGCTATCCACATCCCAGGAGTGGAAAATTGGGAAGCGGATTTTCTGAGTCGTCAGACTTTGCATCCGGGGGAGTGGGAACTCCATCCGGAAATCTTTGCCCAAGTCACTCAGCTGTGGGGCATTCCAGACATGGATCTGATGGCCTCTCGTCAGAACTTCAAAGTTCCTTGCTACGGGTCCAGATCCAGGGATCCCAAGGCGGCTCTAGTGGATGCACTAGTAGCACCTTGGACCTTCAAACTAGCTTATGTGTTCCCGCCGTTTCCTCTCATCCCCAGGCTGGTAGCCAGGATCAACCAGGAGAGGGCGTCGGTGATCTTGATAGCTCCTGCGTGGCCACGCAGGACTTGGTATGCAGATCTGGTGAATATGTCATCGGCTCCACCTTGGAAGCTACCTTTGAGACGAGACCTTCTTGTTCAGGGTCCGTTCGAACATCCGAATCTGGTTTCACTCCAGCTGACTGCTTGGAGATTGAACGCTTGATCTTATCGAAGCGAGGGTTCTCAGATTCTGTTATCGATACTCTTATTCAGGCCAGAAAGCCTGTAACTAGAAAGATTTACCACAAAATTTGGAAAAAATATATCTGTTGGTGTGAATCTAAAGGATTCCCTTGGGACAAGGTTAAGATTCCTAAGATTCTAGCCTTCCTTCAAGAAGGATTGGAAAAAGGATTATCTGCAAGTTCCCTGAAGGGACAGATTTCTGCCTTGTCTGTGTTACTTCACAAAAAGCTGGCAGCTGTGCCAGATGTTCAAGCCTTTGTTCAGGCTCTGGTTAGAATTAAGCCTGTTTACAAACCTTTGACTCCTCCTTGGAGTCTCAACTTAGTTCTTTCAGTTCTTCAGGGGGTTCCGTTTGAACCCTTACATTCCGTTGATATTAAGTTATTATCTTGGAAAGTTTTGTTTTTAGTTGCAATTTCTTCTGCTAGAAGAGTTTCGGAATTATCTGCTCTGCAGTGTTCTCCTCCTTATCTGGTGTTCCATGCAGATAAGGTGGTTTTACGTACTAAACCTGGTTTTCTTCCAAAAGTTGTTTCTAACAAAAACATTAACCAGGAGATTATCGTACCTTCTCTGTGTCCGAAACCAGTTTCAAAGAAGGAACGTTTGTTGCACAATTTGGATGTTGTTCGCGCTCTAAAATTCTATTTAGATGCTACAAAGGATTTTAGACAAACATCTTCCTTGTTTGTTGTTTATTCCGGTAAAAGGAGAGGTCAAAAAGCAACTTCTACCTCTCTCTCTTTTTGGATTAAAAGCATCATCAGATTGGCTTACGAGACTGCCGGACGGCAGCCTCCCGAAAGAATCACAGCTCATTCCACTAGGGCTGTGGCTTCCACATGGGCCTTCAAGAACGAGGCTTCTGTTGATCAGATATGTAGGGCAGCGACTTGGTCTTCACTGCACACTTTTACCAAATTTTACAAGTTTGATACTTTTGCTTCTTCTGAGGCTATTTTTGGGAGAAAGGTTTTGCAAGCCGTGGTGCCTTCCATTTAGGTGACCTGATTTGCTCCCTCCCTTCATCCGTGTCCTAAAGCTTTGGTATTGGTTCCCACAAGTAAGGATGACGCCGTGGACTGGACACACCTATGTTGGAGAAAACAGAATTTATGTTTACCTGATAAATTACTTTCTCCAACGGTGTGTCCGGTCCACGGCCCGCCCTGGTTTTTTAATCAGGTCTGATAATTTATTTTCTTTAACTACAGTCACCACGGTATCATATGGTTTCTCCTATGCAAATATTCCTCCTTAACGTCGGTCGAATGACTGGGGTAGGCGGAGCCTAGGAGGGATCATGTGACCAGCTTTGCTGGGCTCTTTGCCATTTCCTGTTGGGGAAGAGAATATCCCACAAGTAAGGATGACGCCGTGGACCGGACACACCGTTGGAGAAAGTAATTTATCAGGTAAACATAAATTCTGTTATTTGTTCAAAATGGAATTTATTCGTTCTTTATTTAAAGAGGTCTTAATTGCATTAGAAATAGAGGATTCTGGTCCTCTTGATACTAAATCTAAATGTTTAAATAAGGTTTTTAAATCTCCTGTAGTTATTCCAGAAGTTTTTCCTGGGAATGGAATAATTTGGGTAATTCATTTACTCCTTCTAAACGTTTTAAGCAATTATATCCTGTGCCATCTGACAGATTAGAATTTTGGGACAAAATCCCTAAGGTTGATGGGGCTGTCTCTACTCTTGCTAAACGTACTACTATTCCTACGGCAGATAGTACTTCCTTTAAGGATCCTTTAGATAGGAAGATTGAATCCTTTCTAAGAAAAGCTTACTTATGTTCAGGTAATCTTCTTAGTCCTGCTATATTTTTAGCAGATGTTGCTGCAGCTTCAACTTTTTGGTTAGAAGCTTTAGCGCAACAAGTAACAGATCATAATTCTCATAGCATTATTAATCTTCTTCAACATGCTAATAACTTTATTTGTGATGCCATCTTTGATATCATTAGAGTTGATGTCAGGTATATGTCTCTAGCTATTTTGGCTAGAAGAGCTTTATGGCTTAAAACTTGGAATGCTGATATGTCTTCTAAGTCAACTTTGCTTTCCCTTTCTTTCCAGGGTAATAAATTATTTGGTTCTCAGTTGGATTCTATTATCTCAACTGTTACTGGAGGGAAAGGAACTTTTTTACCACAGGATAAAAAATCTAAAGGTAAATTTAGGTCTAATAATCGTTTTCGTTCTTTTCGTCACAATAAGGAACAAAAGCCTAATCCTTCACCCACAGGAGCGGTATCAGTTTGGAAACCATCTCCAGTCTGGAATAAATCCAAGCCTTTTAGAAAACCAAAACCAGCTCCCAAGTCCACATAAAGGTGCGGCCCTCATTCCAGCTCAGCTGGTAGGGGGCAGATTATGATTTTTCAAAGAAATTTGGATCAATTCAATTCACAATCTTTGGATTCAGAACATTGTTTCAGAAGGGTACAGAATTGGCTTCAAAATAAGGCCTCCTGCAAAGAGATTTTTTCTTTCCCGTGTCCCAGTAAATCCAGCGAAGGCTCAAGCATTTCTGAAATGTGTTTCAGATCTAGAGTTGGCTGGAGTAATTATGCCAGTTCCCGTTCTGGAACAGTGGCTGGGGTTTTATTCAAATCTCTTCATTGTACCAAAGAAGGAGAATTCCTTCAGACCAGTTCTGGATCTAAAAATATTGAATCGTTATGTAAGGATATCAACATTCAAAATGTTAACTATAAGGACTATCCTGCCTTTTGTTCAGCAAGGGCATTATATGTCCACAATAGATTTACAGGATGCATATCTGCATATTCAGATTCATCCAGATCACTATCAGTTTCTGAGATTCTCTTTCCTAGACAAGCATTACCAGTTTGTGGCTCTGCCGTTTGGCCTAGCAACAGCTCCAAGAATTTTTACAAAGGTTCTCGGTGCCCTTCTGTCTGTAATCAGAGAACAGGGTATTGTGGTATTTCCTTATTTGGACGATATCTTGGTACTTGCTCAGTCTTCACATTTAGCAGAATCTCATACGAATCGACTTGTGTTGTTTCTTCAAGATCATGGTTGGAGGATCAATTTACCAAAAAGTTCATTGATTCCTCAAACAAGGGTAACCTTTTTAGGTTTCCAGATAGATTCAGTGTCCATGACTCTGTCTCTGACAGACAAGAGACGTCTAAAATTGATCTCAGCTTGTCGAAACCTTCAATCACAATCATTCCCTTCGGTAGCCTTATGCATGGAAATTCTAGGTCTTATGACTGCTGCATCGGACGCGATCCCCTTTGCTCGTTTTCACATGCGACCTCTTCAGCTCTGTATGCTGAACCAGTGGTGCAGGGATTACACAAAGATATCTCAATTAATATCTTTAAAACCGATTGTACGACACTCTCTGACGTGGTGGACAGATCACCATCGTTTAGTTCATGGGGCTTCTTTTGTTCTTCCGACCTGGACTGTAATTTCAACAGATGCAAGTCTGACAGGTTGGGGAGCTGTTTGGGGGTCTCTGACAGCACAAGGGGTTTGGGAATCTCAGGAGGTGAGATTACCAATCAATATTTTGGAACTCCGTGCAATTTTCAGAGCTCTTCAGTCATGGCCTCTTCTAAAGAGAGAATCGTTCATTTGTTTTCAGACAGACAATGTCACAACTGTGGCATACATCAATCATCAAGGAGGGACTCACAGTCCTCTGGCTATGAAAGAAGTATCTCGAATACTGGTATGGGCGGAATCCAGCTCCTGTCTAGTTTCTGCGGTTCATATCCAAGGTATAGACAATTGGGAAGCGGATTATCTCAGTCGCCAAACGTTTCATCCGGGCGAATGGTCTCTTCACCCAGAGGTTTTTCTTCAGATTGTTCAAATGTGGGGACTTCCAGAAAAATATCTGATGGCTTCCCATCTAAACAAGAAACTTCCCAGGTATCTGTCCAGATCCAGGGATCCTCAAGCGGAAGCAGTGGATGCATTGTCACTTCCTTGGAAGTATCATCCTGCCTATATCTTTCCGCCTCTAGTTCTTCTTCCAAGAGTAATCTCCAAGATTCTGAAGGAATGCTCGTTTGTTCTGCTGGTGGCTCCAGCATGGCCTCACAGGTTTTGGTATGCGGATCTTGTTCGGATGGCCTCTTGCCAACCGTGGACTCTTCCGTTAAGACCAGACCTTCTGTCGCAAGGTCCTTTTTTCCATCAGGATCTCAAATCCTTAAATTTAAAGGTATGGAGATTGAACGCTTGATTCTTAGTCAAAGAGGTTTCTCTGACTCTGTGATTAATACTATGTTACAGGCTCGTAAATCTGTATCTAGGAAGATATATTATAGAGTCTGGAAGACTTACATTTCTTGGTGTCTTTCTCATCACTTTTCCTGGCATTCTTTTAGAATTCCGAGAATTTTACAGTTTCTTCAGGATGGTTTGGATAAAGGTTTGTCTGCAAGTTCCTTGAAAGGACAAATCTCTGCTCTTTCTGTTCTTTTTCATAGAAAGATTGATAATCTTCCTGATATTCATTGTTTTGTACAAGCTTTGGTTCGTATAAAACCTGTCATTAAGTCAATTTCTCCTCCTTGGAGTTTGAATTTGGTTCTGGGGGCTCTTCAAGCTCCTCCGTTTGAACCTATGCATTCATTAGACATTAAATTACTTTCTTGGAAAGTTTTGTTTCTTTTGGCCATCTCTTCTGCTAGAAGAGTTTCTGAATTATCTGCTCTTTCTTGTGAGTCTCCTTTTCTGATTTTTCATCAGGATAAGGCGGTGTTGCGAACTTCTTTTAAATTTTTACCTAAGGTTGTGAATTCTAACAACATTAGTAGAGAAATTGTGGTTCCTTCATTATGTCCTAATCCTAAGAATTCTAAGGAGAGATCATTGCATTCTTTGGATGTAGTTAGAGCTTTGAAATATTATGTTGAAGCTACTAAGAATTTCCGAAAGACTTCTAGTCTATTTGTTATCTTTTCCGGTTCTAGGAAAGGTCAGAAGGCCTCTGCCATTTCTTTGGCATCTTGGTTGAAATCTTTAATTCATCATGCTTATGTTGAGTCGGGTAAAACTCCGCCTCAAAGGATTACAGCTCATTCTACTAGGTCAGTTTCTACTTCCTGGGCGTTTAGGAATGAAGCTTCGGTTGATCAGATTTGCAAAGCAGCAACTTGGTCTTCTTTGCATACTTTTACTAAATTCTACCATTTTGATGTGTTTTCTTCTTCTGAAGCAGTTTTTGGTAGAAAAGTACTTCAGGCAGCTGTTTCAGTTTGATTCTTCTGCTTATAATTTCAATTTTTTTCATTATAAGATTTAAACTTTATTTTGGGTGTGGATTATTTTTCAGCGGAATTGGCTGTCTTTATTTTATCCCTCCCTCTCTAGTGACTCTTGCGTGGAAGATCCACATCTTGGGTAGTCATTATCCCATACGTCACTAGCTCATGGACTCTTGCTAATTACATGAAAGAAAACATAATTTATGTAAGAACTTACCTGATAAATTAATTTCTTTCATATTAGCAAGAGTCCATGAGGCCCACCCTTTTTTGTGGTGGTTTTGATTTTTTTGTATAAAGCACAATTATTCCAATTCCTTATTTTTATGCTTTCGCACTTTTTTCTTATCACCCCACTTCTTGGCCATACGTTAAACTGATTTGTGGGTGTGGTGAGGGGTGTATTTATAGGCATTTTGAGGTTTGGGAAACTTTGCCCCTCTTGGTAGGAATGTATATCCCATACGTCACTAGCTCATGGACTCTTGCTAATATGAAAGAAATGAATTTATCAGGTAAGTTCTTACATAAATTATGTTTTTTAATTTCAAATGTACCTTGATGTCCTTCACTAAGGTCTGTACTTTGGAAAATGTTCGCCACAGCCTTTGTCTGTGCCTATCCCTGCTCTTGAGACATTTCTCTCATCTGGAAATGGCTAACACAATAATATTCTATGAGAAGTAGTTTTCTGTAGCCTAAAAAGTTTTGATTTTCATGCAGGCCAACTGGTTTATCAGTAAGTGTAAATCTTATTTTGTGTTTCTATAAATAAATGGTTTATTATTCATATATATATGTACTTTTTTTCACAACAGTCACTAAAGTTTCTGGATGAAGAAGAAGCTACAGATAATGATTTAAAATCGAAGTTCAAAGACCGTTGGCAGAGGACACCATCGATTGAACTTTATAAACCCTTGCGTCTAGGTAATAATTTTGGGTTTTATTTCATCAGAAGCATGACCAATTATATGTAACATAGTAGATGAGTTTAAAAAAAGACCGAAGTCCATCGAGTTCAACCTATACAAATCTAAAATATATACAAAAAGCTCCAGTTACGCTTATATAATCCCACTAAAAGGTGACCCATTTAATACTAGCAATCCTATCCATGAATATTGTTTATAGACAGAAATGTATCCAAATAATTTTTAAATGTATCTAGGGTATTGGCATTCACTACCTCCTTTGGTAATGAGTTCCACAATTGTATTGCTCTTACAGTGAAAAAATGTTTCCGTTGCAGGAGATTAAATCTCCTTTCCTCCAACCTTAAATTGTGACCTCTGGTCGCAAACAATTTTCTTGGAATAAACAGAGTTTCTGTCATCTCTGTATATGGGCTTTGAGAATATATTTATATAAAGTAATCATGTCACCTCTTAAGCGCCTTTTTCCTAAAGAAAACAAACCCAGTTTGGCTAGCCTCTCCTCATAGGTTAAATTCTCCAATCCCCTTATTAGCTTTGTGGCCCTTCTCTGAACTTTTTCTAGTTCTGCAATATCTTTTCTTGCGATTGGTCCCCAGAACTGAAGGTGAGGTCTTACCAGGGCTTTATGTAGTGACAGAATTATGCTTTCCTCCATTGAGTCAATGCCTCTTTTAATACATGCTAGTATCTTATTAGCCTTTGAAGCTGCTGCCCTGCATTGTGCACCCATCTTTAGCTTGTTATCTATTACTACCCCCAAATCCCTTTCCTCCTCTGTTTGGCTAAGTCTTGTCCCATTGAAATAATATGTTGCCTGCTTATTTTTACTTCCAAAATGTAGAACCTTGCATTTTCCCGTATTAAATCTCATTTTCCATTTACCTGCCCATACTTCTAATTTTTGCAGGTCCCTTTGTATCGAAAGTTCATCCTGCGCTGACCTAATGACCTTAATTAACTTAGTATCATCTGCAAAAATAGAGATGTCGCTATTTAATCCAAGCTCCAAGTCATTTATAAAAATATTAAAAAGAATAGGACCCAGCACTGATCCCTGGGGTACTCCACTGATTACCTTTGTCCAATCTGAGTATGATCCATTTACTACTACTAGTTGCTCCCTAACTTTTATCCAGTTATATATCCATAAACTAACATTTCTTTCATGTAATTAGCAAGAGTCCATGAGCTAGTGACGTATGGGATATACATTCCTACCAGGAGGGGCAAAGTTTCCCAAACCTCAAAATGCCTATAAATACACCCCTCACCACACCCACAAATCAGTTTTACAAACTTTGCCTCCTATGGAGGTGGTGAAGTAAGTTTGTGCTAGATTCTACGTTGATATGCGCTCCGCAGCAGGTTGGAGCCCGGTTTTCCTCTCAGCGTGCAGTGAATGTCAGAGGGATGTGAGGAGAGTATTGCCTATTTGAATTCAATGATCTCCTTCTACGGGGTCTATTTCATAGGTTCTCTGTTATCGGTCGTAGAGATTCATCTCTTACCTCCCTTTTCAGATCGACGATATACTCTTATATATATATATATATATATATACCATTACCTCTACTGATTTTCGTTTCAGTACTGGTTTGGCTTTCTACTACATGTAGATGAGTGTCCTAGGGTAAGTAAGTCTTATTTTCTGTGACACTCTAAGCTATGGTTGGGCACTTTTTTATAAAGTTCTAAATATATGTATTCAAACATTTATTTGCCTTGACTCAGGATGTTCAACATTCCTTATTTCAGACAGTCAGTTTCATTTTTGGGATAATGCATATGAATCAATCAATTTTTTTCTTACCTTAAAATTTGACTTTTTCCCTGTGGGCTGTTAGACTCGCGGGGGCTGAAAATGCTTCATTTTATTGCGTCATTCTTGGCGCGGACTTTTTTGGCGCAATTTTTTTTTTTCTGTTTCCGGCGTCATACGTGTCGCCGGAAGTTGCGTCATTTTTGACGTTCTTTTGCGCCAAAAGTGTTGGCGTTCCGGATGTGGCGTCATTTTTGGCGCCAAAAGCATTAAGGCGCCAAATAATGTGGGCGTCTTTTTTGGCGCTAAAAAAATATGGGCGTCATTATTGTCTCCACATTATTTAAGTCTCATTATTTATTGCTTCTGGTTGCTAGAAGCTTGTTCACTGGCATTTTTTCCCATTCCTGTCATTTAAGGAATTTGATCAATTTTGCTTTATATGTTGTTTTTTCTATTACATATTGCAAGATGTCCCACGTTGAAACTGAGTCAGAAGATACTTCTGGAAAATTGCGGCCTGGTGCTGGAGCTACCAAAGCTAAGTGTATCTGCTGTAAACTTATGGTATCTGTTCCTCCAGCTGTTGTTTGTACTGATTGTCATGACAAACTTGTTAATGCAGATAATATTTCCTTTAGTACTGTTACATTACCTGTTGCTGTTCCGTCAACATCTAATACTCAGAGTGTTCCTGATAACATAAGAGATTTTGTTTCTAAATCCATTAAGAAGGCTATGTCTGTTATTCCTCCTTCTAGTAAACGTAAAAAGTCTTTTAAAACTTCTCATTTTTCAGATGAATTTTTAAATGAACATCATCATTCTGATTCTGATAATGGTTCTTCTGGTTCAGAGGATTCTGTCTCAGAGGTTGATGCTGATAAATCTTCATATTTATTTAAAATGGAATTTATTTGTTCTTTACTTAAAGAAGTCCTAATTGCATTAGAAATAGAGGATTCTAGTCTTCTTGATACTAAATCTAAACGTTTAGATAAGGTTTTTAAATCTCCTGTAGTTATTCCAGAAGTTTTTCCTGTCCCTGATGCTATTTCTAAAGTAATTTCCAGGGAATGGAATAATTTGGGTAATTCATTTAATCCTTCTAAACGTTTTAAGCAATTATATCCTGTGCCATCTGACAGATTAGAGTTTTGGGACAAAATCCCTAAGGTTGATGGGGCTGTCTCTACTCTTGCTAAGCGTACTACTATTCCTACGACAGATGGTACTTCCTTTAAGGATCCTTTAGATAGGAAAATTGAATCCTTTCTAAGAAAAGCTTACTTGTGTTCAGGTAATCTTCTTAGACCTGCTATATCTTTAGCGGATGTTGCTGCAGCTTCAACCTTTTGGTTAGAAGCTTTAGCGCAACAAGTATCAGATCATAATTCTCATAGCATTATTAATCTTCTTCAACATGCTAATAATTTTATTTGTGATGCCATTTTTGATATCATTAGAGTTGATGTCAGGTATATGTCTCTAGCTATTTTAGCTAGAAGAGCTTTATGGCTTAAAACTTGGAATGCTGATATGTCTTCTAAGTCTACTCTGCTTTCCCTTTCTTTCCAGGGTAATAAATTATTTGGTTCTCAGTTGGATTCTATTATCTCAACTGTTACCGGAGGGAAAGGAACTTTTTTACCACAGGATAAAAAATCTAAAGGTAGATTTAGGTCTAATAATCGTTTTCGTTCCTTTCGTCACAACAAGGAACAAAAGCCTGATCCTTCATCCTCAGGAACAGTATCTGTTTGGAAACCATCTCCAGTCTGGAATAAATCCAAGCCTTTTAGAAAACCTAAGCCAGCTCCTAAGTCCACATGAAGGTGTGGCCCTCATTCCAGCTCAGCTGGTAGGGGGCAGATTACGTTGTTTCAAAGAAATTTGGATCAATTCCGTTCACAATCTTTGGATTCAGAACATTGTTTCAGAAGGGTACAGAATTGGCTTCAAGATAAGGCCTCCTGCAAAGAGATTTTTTCTTTCCTGTGTCCCAGTAAACCCAGCGAAGGCTCAAGCATTTCTGAAATGTGTTTCAGATCTAGAGTTGGCTGGAGTAATTATGCCAGTTCCAGTTCTGGAACAGGGGCTGGGGTTTTATTCAAATCTCTTCATTGTACCAAAGAAGGAGAATTCCTTCAGACCAGTTCTGGATCTAAAAATATTGAATCGTTATGTAAGGATACCAACATTCAAAATGGTAACTGTAAGGACTATCCTGCCTTTTGTTCAGCAAGGGCATTATATGTCTACAATAGATTTACAGGATGCATATCTGCATATTCTGATTCATCCAGATCACTATCAGTTTCTGAGATTCTCTTTCCTAGACAAGCATTACCAGTTTGTGGCTCTACCGTTTGGCCTAGCAACAGCTTCAAGAATTTTTACAAAGGTTCTCGGTGCCCTTCTGTCTGTAATCGGAGAACAGGGTATTGTGGTATTTCCTTATTTGGACGATATGTTGGTACTTGCTCAGTCTTCACATTTAGCAGAATCTCATACGAATCGACTTGTGGTGTTTCTTCAAGATCATGGTTGGAGGATCAATTTACCCAAAAGTTCATTTGATTCCTCAGACGAGGGTAACCTTTTTAGGTTTCTAGATAGATTCAGTGTCCATGACTCTGTCTTTGACAGACAAGAGACGTCTAAAATTGATATCAGCTTGTCGAAACCTTCAGTCTCAATCAGTCCCTTCGGTAGCCTTATGCATGGAAATTCTAGGTCTTATGACTGCTGCATCGGACGCGATCCCCTTTGCTCGTTTTCACATGCGACTTCTTCAGCTCTGTATGCTGAACCAATGGTGCAGGGATTACACAAAGATATCTCAATATCTTTAAAACCGATTGTACTACACTCTCTGTCATGGTGGACAGATCACCATCGTTTAGTTCAGGGGGCTTCTTTTGTTCTTCCGACCTGGACTATAATTTCAACAGATGCAAGTCTTACAGGTTGGGGAGCTGTGTGGGGGTCTATGACAGCACAAGGGGTTTGGGAATCTCAGGAGGTGAGATTACCGATCAATATTTTGGAACTCCGTGCAATTTTCAGAGCTCTTCAGTCATGGCCTCTTCTAAAGAGAGAATCGTTCATTTGTTTTCTGACAGACAATGTCACAACTGTGGCATACATCAATCATCAAGGAGGGACTCTCAGTCCTCTGGCTATGAAAGAAGTATCTCGAATTCTGGTTTGGGCTGAATCCAGCTCCTGTCTAGTTTCTGCGGTTCATATCCCAGGTATAGACAATTGGGAAGCGGATTATCTCAGTCGCCAAACGTTACATCCGGGCGAATGGTCTCTTCACCCAGAGGTATTTCTTCATACAAGAAATTTTGTCCACAGCACTATAATATCAATTATTTTTATTTTCTGTTAAACATACAGATATAAAATGCGACGTTTCGAGTGTTGCCACTCTTACTCATGCTAATACATTGTATCATTTGAAACAAATTTAAAGCCCTCAGTTTCGCGCCAACCACTACATTCAGTGGCTCTGCTGCCATCTACTGACCAACAAAAATATAACAGTTAAAAACATTACTTTGTTATATAAACTTAGTATTAGTATCTGTTTGCACTTAATTACTTTATGCATTCTAAATTTATGCAGTCCTGTTTATAATCAATTATGCATACTTTGAACAATGGCCATACAATAATATGAACAAATTTAGACAGAATAAACTTTTGACAGAATAAATTTTACAATACATTTCATAATATGTTTCATACAAGATAATTAATTATTGATATTTCATTACAGAAAAATTGACCAATCATAGTCTCTATTGAGACCATTAGGTTCCATACATCCTAGTTCATATATCCAGTACATTTCTTTTTCCTTCAATATTTTTTCCCGATTACTACCATTTCTCTGGGGACCCACACTGTCTATGACTTGCCATCGTAATTGGCTTATCTGGTGTCCACATTTCAAGAAATGAAAGGACACTGGGGCTTCAAGATTTTTGCACCGAATATTTGAACGGTGCTGGCATATTCTGTCCCTAACCATACGAGTAGTTTCCCCTATGTAGATTAGGGAACAATTACATTTTATGAGGTAGATAACATACTTTGACTCACATGTATGGTGTTCTCTTATCTCATATTTCTTCTGTTATGTGTGATCAGTCCACGGGTCATCATTACTTCTGGGATATTATCTGCTCCCCTACAGGAAGTGCAAGAGGATTCACCCAGCAGAGTTGCTATATAGCTCCTCCCCTCTACGTCACCTCCAGTCATTCTCTTGCACCCAAAGACTAGATAGGAGGTGTGAGAGGACTATGGTGATTATACTTAGTTTTTATAACTTCAATCAAAAGTTTGTTATTTTACAATAGCACCGGAGTGTGTTATTATTTCTCTGGCAGAGTTTGAAGAAGAATCTACCAGAGATTTTCTTATGATTTTAACCGGAGTAGTTAAGATCATATTGCTGTTTCTCGGCCATCTGAGGGAGGTAAAAGCTTCAGATCAGGGGACAGCGGGCAGTTGAATCTGCATTGAGGTATGTAGCAGTTTTTATTTTCTGAATGGAATTGATGAGAAAATCCTGCCATACCGTTATAATGACATGTATGTATACTCTACACTTCAGTATTCTGGGGATGGTATTTCACCGGAATTACTCTGTAAAAGTACATTAAACCTTTTAATAGGTATTTAATTCATGTTAAACGTTTTTGCTGGAATGTAGAATCGTTTGCAGTTCTGAGGTACTGAGTGAATAAATATTTGGGCATTATTTTTCCACTTGGCAGTTTGCTTGTTTTGATTATGACAGTTTCGTTTCTCTCTCACTGCTGTGTGTGAGGGGGAGGGGCCGTTTTTGGCGCTCTTTGCTACGCATCAAAAATTTCCAGTCAGTTACTCTTGTATTTTCTGCATGATCCGGTTCATCTCTAACAGAACTCAGGGGTCTTCAAACTTCTTTGAAGGGAGGTAGATTCTCTCAGCAGAGCTGTGAGACTTATGTAGTGACTGTGTTTTAAAACGTTGCTCTGTGATTTTTATGTTTAAAATTTAATTAGTGTTACTTTACTAATGGGAACAAACCTTTGCTAACAAGTTGTGTTGTTTTTAAAGAGTGATGCTATAACTGTTTTTCAGTTCATTATTTCAACTGTCATTTAATCGTTTAGTGCTTCTTTGAGGCACAGTACGTTTTTGTTAAATAAGATTGTAACCAAGTTGCATGTTTATTGTTAGTGTGTTAAACATGTCTGATTCAGAGGAAGATACCTGTGTCATTTGTTCCAATGCCAAGGTGGAGCCCAATAGAAATTTATGTACTAACTGTATTGATGCTACTTTAAATAAAAGCCAATCTGTACAAATTGAACAAATTTCACCAAATAGCGAGGGGAGAGTTATGCCGTCTAACTCGCCTCACGTGTCAGTACCTGCGTCTCCCGCCCGGGAGGTGCGTGATATTATGGCGCCTAGTACATCTGGGCAGCCATTACAGATAACATTACATGATATGGCTACTGTTATGACTGAAGTTTTGGCTAAGTTACCAGAACTAAGAGGCAAGCGTGATCACTCTGGGGTGAGAACAGAGTGCGCTGATAATTCTAGGGCCATGTCTGATACTGCGTCACAGCTTGCAGAGCATGAGGACGGAGAGCTTCATTCTGTAGGTGACGGTTCTGATCCAAGCAGATTGGATTCAGATATTTCAAACTTTAAATTTAAATTGGAAAACCTCCGTGTATTACTAGGGGAGGTCTTAGCGGCTCTTAACGATTGTAACACCGTTGCAATACCAGAGAAAATGTGTAGGTTGGATAAATACTTTGCGGTACCGGCGAGTACTGACGTTTTTCCTATACCTAAGAGATTAACTGAAATTGTTACTAAGGAGTGGGATAGACCCGGTGTGCCGTTCTCACCCCCTCCAATATTTAGAAAGATGTTTCCAATAGACGCCACCACACGGGACTTATGGCAAACGGTCCCTAAGGTGGAGGGAGCAGTTTCTACTTTAGCTAAGCGCACCACTATCCCGGTGGAGGATAGCTGTGCTTTTTCAGATCCTATGGATAAAAAATTAGAGGGTTACCTTAAGAAAATGTTTGTTCAACAAGGTTTTATATTGCAACCCCTTGCATGCATCGCGCCGATTACGGCTGCGGCAGCATTTTGGATTGAGTCTCTGGAAGAGAACCTTAGTTCCGCTACGCTGGACGACATTACGGACAGGCTTAGTCCTTAAACTAGCTAATTCATTCATTTCGGAGGCCGTAGTACATTTAACCAAACTTACGGCTAAGAATTCAGGATTCGCCATTCAGGCACGTAGGGCGCTGTGGCTAAAATCCTGGTCGGCTGATGTAACTTCTAAGTCCAAATTACTTAATATACCTTTCAAGGGGCAAACTTTATTTGGGCCCGGTTTGAAAGAAATTATCGCTGACATTACAGGAGGTAAGGGCCACGCTCTACCTCAAGACAAAGCCAAAGCTAAGGCTAGACAGTCTAATTTTCGTCCCTTTCGGAATTTCAAAGCAGGTGCAGCATCAACTTCCACTGCACCAAAACAGGAAGGAGCTGTTGCTCGTTACAGACAAGGCTGGAAACCTAACCAGTCCTGGAATAAGGGCAAGCAGGCCAGAAAACCTGCTGCTGCCCCTAAGACAGCATGAACCGAGGGCCCCCGATCCGGGACCGGATCTAGTGGGGGGCAGACTCTCTCTCTTCGCCCAGGCTTGGGCAAGAGATGTCCAGGATCCCTGGGCGCTAGAGATCATATCTCAGGGATACCTTCTAGACTTCAAATTATCTCCCCCAAGAGGGAGATTTCATCTGTCAAGGTTGTCAACAAACCAAATAAAGAAAGACGCGTTTCTACGCTGTGTACAAGATCTATTATTAATGGGAGTGATCCATCCGGTTCCGCGGTCGGAACAAGGACAAGGGTTTTACTCAAACCTGTTTGTGGTTCCCAAAAAAGAGGGAACTTTCAGGCCAATCTTGGATTTAAAGATCCTAAACAAATTCCTAAGAGTTCCATCGTTCAAAATGGAAACTATTCGGACAATCTTACCCATGATCCAAAAGGTTCAGTACATGACCACAGTGGATTTAAAGGATGCTTATCTTCACATACCGATTCACAAAGATCATTACCGGTATCTAAGGTTTGCCTTCTTAAACAGGCATTACCAGTTTGTAGCCCTTCCATTCGGATTGGCTACGGCTCCAAGAATCTTCACAAAGGTTCTGGGTGCCCTTCTAGCGGTTCTGAGACCGCGAGGAATTTCGGTAGCTCCGTACCTAGACGACATTCTGATACAAGCTTCAAGCTTTCAAACTGCCAAGTCTCATACAGAGTTAGTTCTGGCATTTCTAAGGTCGCATGGATGGAAAGTGAACGAAAAGAAGAGTTCTCTCTTGCCTCTCACAAGAGTTCCATTCTTGGGGACTCTTATAGATTCTGTAGAAATGAAGATTTATCTGACAGAGGACAGATTAACAAAGCTTCTAAATGCATGCCGTGTCCTTCATTCCATTCAACTCCCGTCAGTAGCTCAATGCATGGAGGTGATCGGCTTAATGGTAGCAGCAATGGACATAGTACCCTTTGCACGCCTACATCTCAGACCGCTGCAATTGTGCATGCTGAGTCAGTGGAATGGGGATTACTCAGATTTGTCCCCCACTCTGAATCTGGATCAAGAGACCAGAAACTCTCTTCTATGGTGGCTTTCTCGGCCACATCTGTCCAGGGGGATGCCGTTCAGCAGGCCGGACTGGACAATTGTAACAACAGACGCCAGCCTTCTAGGTTGGGGCGCTGTCTGGAATTCTCTGAAGGCTCAGGGACAATGGAGTCAGGAGGAAAGTCTCCTGCCAATAAACATTCTGGAATTGAGAGCAGTTCTCAATGCCCTTCTAGCTTGGCCCCAGTTAAAGACTCGGGGGTTCATCAGGTTTCAGTCGGACAACATCACGACTGTAGCTTACATCAACCATCAGGGAGGGACAAGAAGCTCCCTAGCAATGATAGAAGTATCAAAGATAATTCGCTGGGCAGAGTCTCACTCTTGCCACCTGTCAGCAATCCACATCCCGGGAGTGGAGAACTGGGAGGCGGATTTCTTGAGTCGCCAGACTCTTCATCCGGGGGAGTGGGAACTTCATCCGGAGGTCTTTGCCCAAATACTTCGACGTTGGGGCAAACCAGAGATAGATCTCATGGCGTCTCGCCAGAACGCCAAACTTCCTCGCTACGGATCCAGATCCAGGGATCCGGGAGCGGTTCTGATAGATGCTTTGACAGCACCTTGGAACTTCAGGATGGCTTATGTGTTTCCACCCTTCCCGCTGCTTCCTCGATTGATTGCCAAAATCAAACAGGAGAGAGCATCAGTGATTCTAATAGCGCCTGCATGGCCGCGCAGGACTTGGTATGCAGATCTAGTGGACATGTCATCCTGTCCGCCTTGGTCTCTACCTCTAAGACAGGACCTTCTGATTCAGGGTCCATTCAAACATCAAAGTCTAACTTCTCTGAAGCTGACTGCTTGGAAATTGAACGCTTGATTTTATCAAAACGTGGTTTTTCTGAGTCGGTTATTGATACCCTGATACAGGCTAGGAAGCCTGTTACCAGAAAGATTTACCATAAAATATGGCGTAAATACCTATACTGGTGTGAATCCAAAGATTACTCCTGGAGTAAGGTTAGGATTCCTAGGATATTGTCTTTTCTACAAGAAGGTTTAGAAAAGGGTTTATCGGCTAGCTCATTAAAGGGACAGATCTCAGCTCTGTCCATCTTGTTCCACAGGCGTCTGTCAGAAAATTCAGACATCCAGGCCTTTTGTCAGGCTTTAGCTAGGATCAAGCCTGTGTTTAAAACTGTTGCTCCGCCATGGAGTTTAAACTTAGTTCTTAACGTTTTACAGGGTGTTCCGTTTGAACCCCTTCATTCCATTGATATAAAATTGTTATCTTGGAAAGTTCTATTTTTAATGGCTATTTCCTCGGCTCGAAGAGTCTCTGAGTTATCAGCCCTACATTGTGATTCTCCTTATCTGATCTTTCACTCAGACAAGGTAGTTCTGCGTACTAAACCTGGGTTCTTACCTAAGGTTGTCTCTAACAGGAATATCAATCAAGAGATTGTTGTTCCATCCTTGTGTCCAAATCCTTCTTCAAAGAAGGAACGTCTTCTACACAATCTGGATGTAGTTCGTGCCCTCAAGTTCTACTTGCAGGCAACTAAAGATTTTCGCCAAACTTCTTCCCTGTTTGTCGTTTATTCTGGACAGAGGAGAGGTCAAAAAGCTTCTGCTGCCTCTCTCTCTTTTTGGCTTCGTAGCATAATACGTTTAGCCTATGAGACTGCTGGACAGCAGCCTCCTGAAAGAATTACAGCTCATTCTACTAGAGCTGTGGCTTCCACTTGGGCCTTTAAGAATGAGGCCTCTGTTGAACAGATTTGCAAGGCTGCAACTTGGTCTTCGCTTCATACTTTTTCCAAATTTTACAAATTTGACACTTTTGCTTCTTCGGAGGCTATTTTTGGGAGAAAGGTTCTTCAGGCAGTGGTTCCTTCTGTATAATGAGCCTGCCTATCCCTCCCGTCATCCGTGTACTTTTGCTTTGGTATTGGTATCCCAGAAGTAATGATGACCCGTGGACTGATCACACATAACAGAAGAAAACATAATTTATGCTTACCTGATAAATTCCTTTCTTCTGTTGTGTGATCAGTCCACGGCCCGCCCTGTTTTTTAAGGCAGGTAAATATTTTTTAAATTATACTCCAGTCACCACTACACCCTTGGCTTCTCCTTTCTCGTTGGTCTTTGGTCGAATGACTGGAGGTGACGTAGAGGGGAGGAGCTATATAGCAACTCTGCTGGGTGAATCCTCTTGCACTTCCTGTAGGGGAGCAGATAATATCCCAGAAGTAATGATGACCCGTGGACTGATCACACAACAGAAGAAAGGAATTTATCAGGTAAGCATAAATTATGTTTTTTTCCCTGTTCTTGGATGGAAAAAATATCTGCCTTTGATTACAGAATGGCAGCTCATACAGCCTAGACAAGGAAATGTTCCTTTATTTTTATTTCCTAGGAGTGTTTGTCTTGCTTGTTTCTTGGGCCCTACATCTGTACTAGTGAGTTGGTCTCTTAGGTTTTTTACTCTCCTATAGGCCATTAACGGGGGTTTTTTGAAAAGCTCAATTCCCTTATTGCACTCTTTTAATATGTGCCAATGCTTTTTTACGATACGTTTAATTTCTTCACTATTAGGGTTAAATTGAGTGACCAATATCAACTTATCTTCTTTATCCCTTTCTCTTAAGTTTTTCCTTTTGTTTATCATATTGTTGGTATGCTTTTCAATTAGTGTATTAGGATACCCTCTGTCTAGGAATTTTTTCTGCATTTCCTTCATTCTTGTTTGTTTAATTTCTGGCTTAGTCACAATCCTGTCCACCCTGAGCAACTGACTCTTTGGGAGTGAATTTATTAACCCTCTTGGATGGAAACTATCATAGCTTAATAATGTATTTCTATCTGTATCTTTTTTATACAGATCAAATACTAACCTATTTCCCTCTTTGGTTACTCTAGTGTCTAAGAATGTTACTGATTCTTCACTCCATTCTATAGAAAATTCTAATCCTTTGACTGCTCCATTTATTTCATTAACGAACTCCATAAGGGACTCCACGCTGCCCCACCTGCTGAAAATTTAAGCAAAACATTTGAACAGATGACATACAAAAACGCTAAATGGAGCCTGCACGTAAGCACCTTATCAGAATACTATAGGGTGAAAAGGATACCGAGGGGTCTGAGGATGAGCATCTGTCCCACATTACTAAGGGATAAGAAAGAGTATTGTGACAAATTTGAATCCATAATAAACAAATGTTCCTACGACCTGATGGTTCTGACAGTGGAGTCTCTAATTGAAGAAATAGCAATACAAGAGGAAAAGATCAAACAGAGCCGTGAGGAACTGTCGAAAAGTCTATCATCAGGAGACTTTGAAACACTGATCAAACAGATCGAAGATAAGACAACAATCAAAGACAGGAAAAGACAAAAGTTTCAAAGGGATGAAGCGGACTATCTTACCGGGAGAGTTTACAAGTGGAGAAACGGTTCCCATGGTAACAGCCACAACAACTATGGCAACAGAAGAGCCGGAGCACGCAGAGCCAATAGGAATCGAGAACAAGGAGCACAACCGGAAGGGGATATGACAACATCACAAGGTGAATCAGACGACTCCTCCCCTTTAGATTCAAGCAACGAAAGTCTCGGCATAGAGGTGGGAAGAAACACCGCAAGAAGCAGAGGCCGTGGCAGAGGTGGCCCGAGGAGATCGAGCAGGAGAGGGAAACAATCCCAAAACTGACAACTGAAGACAAAGATGACAGATCAATAGATAATCGGACTGAGCTGCATAAAGGGGTAAGATCTGAACTGTCCACTGTATTGAACATATCTGGGAAAGAACTGACTAGCGAAGAGTTAAGCTTGCTAGAAAAAGGACTCTCCTTTTGCCCCTATGCTAATACCAATTTCTTTGAATTGAATAAAGATTTACAGAGGTTCTTTAGGAATATCAAATTGAAAACGTGGTTCCATGAGAACAAATATTTAGAATCTGAAAATAAGGATGTGGGTATTGAGTGGAAATTGAAAGATTTATCTTTAAAAAATAAAAGCATGTTTAATCCATCTTCCAATAATCACAGTGTTAATACATTTATTAAGCTGGTTTGTAATGATATAGAGAAATTGAAATGTAAGGATGAAAGAAGAATTCTAAAGAAACAATATAAGAACAAAGCTGGAGGGTTTAATCTAACTAAAGGTGAACATAAGGCCATAAAGGAGTTGAAAAGTAAATCTAGAGAGCTGACTATTAAAAAAGCGGATAAAGGCGGGGCCACCATAGTGTTAGATAGAGCATATTATATAAATGAAATTGAGGACCAACTTAAAGATAAGGAGACATATCAGAAACTAAATTATAACCCTGTGAGTAAAATTCAGAAAGAAATTGAATCAACATTGAATAAGGCTTTTGAGAACAAATTAATAGATAAGAAATTGAGGGATTATTTGTTTAATAAAGAGCCAAAGAATCCAGTGTTCTATACTGTACCCAAAGTACATAAGAATTTAACTGCACCACCAGGGAGGCCCATAGTCTCTAGTGTAAATTCTGCTTTAACCAATATCTCAACATTTCTGGATAAAATATTACAGCCAGAGGTGAAACAGATATCATCGTATTTAAAAGATACAGGAGACTTCATGAATAAAGCCAAAGAATTATGTCTAGAATCAGACAAATTTTTGCTTTATACAATGGATGTAAAGAGCCTCTACACGGCTATCAAGCACGAAACAGGAATTGGCATAATTAAAAAAGTATGTAAAGTAAATAAGAAATGCTCAGATCTGCAAGTAGAATTTATTGAGAATTTATTAAGGCTTATCCTCTATTGGAATCATTTTTTATTCCAAGATGACTGGTACATTCAAGTAAAAGGGACAGCCATGGGGACAAACGTTGCTCCATCATATGCCAACCTATTTATGAGTGAAATTGAAGAAAGAATAGTGTATGAAAATGAGAAATTCCGTCTATATGGCGCCACCTGGTGGAGATTTATAGACGATGTGTTTGGCATATGGTGGGGCAGCGTGGAGTCCCTTATGGAGTTCGTTAATGAAATAAATGGAGCAGTCAAAGGATTAGAATTTTCTATAGAATGGAGTGAAGAATCAGTAACATTCTTAGACACTAGAGTAACCAAAGAGGGAAATAGGTTAGTATTTGATCTGTATAAAAAAGATACAGATAGAAATACATTATTAAGCTATGATAGTTTCCATCCAAGAGGGTTAATAAATTCACTCCCAAAGAGTCAGTTGCTCAGGGTGGACAGGATTGTGACTAAGCCAGAAATTAAACAAACAAGAATGAAGGAAATGCAGAAATAATTCCTAGACAGAGGGTATCCTAATACACTAATTGAAAAGCATACCAACAATATGATAAACAAAAGGAAAAACTTAAGAGAAAGGGATAAAGAAGATAAGTTAATATTGGTCACTCAATTTAACCCTAATAGTGAAGAAATTAAACGTATCGTAACAAAGCATTGGCACATATTAAAAGAGTGCAATAAGTGAATTGAGCTTTTCAAAAAACCCCCGTTAATGGCCTATAGGAGAGTAAAAAACCTAAGAGACCAACTCACTAGTACAGATGTAGGGCCCAAGAAACAAGCAAGACAAACACTCCTAGGAAATAAAAATAAAGGAACATTTCCTTGTCTAGGCTGTATGAGCTGCCATTCTGTAATCAAAGGCAGATATTTTTTCCATCCAAGAACAGGGAAAAAATATGAGATAAGAGAACACCATACATGTGAGTCAAAGTATGTTATCTACCTCATAAAATGTAATTGTTCCGTAATCTACATAGGGGAAACTACTCGTATGTTTAGGGACAGAATATGCCAGCACCGTTCAAATATTCGGTGCAAAAATCTTGAAGCCCCAGTGTCCTTTCATTTCTTGAAATGTGGACACCAGATAAGCCAATTACGATGGCAAGTCATAGACAGTGTGGGTCCCCAGAGAAATGGTAGTAATCGGGAAAAAATATTGAAGGAAAAAGAAATGTACTGGATATATGAACTAGGATGTATGGAACCTAATGGTCTCAATAGAGACTATGATTGGTCAATTTTTCTGTAATGAAATATCAATAATTAATTATCTTGTATGAAACATATTATGAAATGTATTGTAAAATTTATTCTGTCAAAAGTTTATTCTGTCTAAATTTGTTCATATTATTGTATGGCCATTGTTCAAAGTATGCATAATTGATTATAAACAGGACTGCATAAATTTAGAATGCATAAAGTAATTAAGTGCAAACAGATACTAATACTAAGTTTATATAACAAAGTAATGTTTTTAACTGTTATATTTTTGTTGGTCAGTAGATGGCAGCAGAGCCACTGAATGTAGTGGTTGGCGCGAAACTGAGGGCTTTAAATTTGTTTCAAATGATACAATGTATTAGCATGAGTAAGAGTGGCAACACTCGAAACGTCGCATTTTATATCTGTATGTTTAACAGAAAATAAAAATAATTGATATTATAGTGCTGTGGACAAAATTTCTTGTATCATAGATGTTAGGGGAGCCTGGCAGAGCCCCTGTCTTCACGAGCACTATTCTCCGGTTTGTTGCTGTACTACACTGCTTGTATTGAAGAGGTATTTCTTCAGATTGTTCAAATGTGGGGACTTCCAGAAATAGATCTGATGGCCTCTCATCTAAACAAGACACTTCCCAGGTATCTGTCCAGATCCAGGGATCCTCAAGCGGAAGCAGTGGATGCATTGTCACTTCCTTGGAAGTATCATCCTGCCTATATCTTTCCGCCTCTAGTTCTTCTTCCAAGAGTAATCTCCAAGATTCTGAAGGAATGCTCGTTTGTTCTGCTGGTGGCTCCAGCATGGCCTCACAGGTTTTGGTATGCGGATCTTGTCCGGATGGCCTCTTGCCAACCGTGGACTCTTCCGTTAAGACCAGACCTTCTGTCGCAAGGTCCTTTTTTCCATCAGGATCTCAAATCCTTAAATTTAAAGGTATGGAGATTGAACGCTTGATTCTCAGTCATAGAGGTTTCTCTGATTCTGTGATTAATACTATGTTACAGGCTCGTAAATCCGTATCTAGGGAGATATATTATAGAGTCTGGAAGACTTATATTTCTTGGTATCTTTCTCATCATTTTTCCTGGCATTCTTTTAGAATTCCGAGAATTTTACAGTTTCTTCAGGATGGTTTGGATAAAGGTTTGTCTGCAAGTTCCTTGAAAGGACAAATCTCTGCTCTTTCTGTTCTTTTTCACAGAAAGATTGCTAATCTTCCTGATATTCATTGTTTTGTACAAGCTTTGGTTCGTATAAAACCTGTCATTAAGTCAATTTCTCCTCCTTGGAGTTTGAATTTGGTTCTGGGGGCTCTTCAAGCTCCTCCATTTGAACCTATGCATTTATTGGACATTAAATTACTTTCTTGGAAAGTTTTGTTCCTTTTGGCCATCTCGTCTGCCAGAAGAGTTTCTGAATTATCTGCTCTTTCTTGTGAGTCTCCTTTTCTGATTTTTCATCAGGATAAGGAGGTGTTGCGAACTTCGTTTAAATTTTTACCTAAGGTTGTGAATTCTAGCAACATTAGTAGAGAAATTGTGGTTCCTTCATTATGTTCTAATCCTAAGAATTCTAAGGAGAAATCATTGCATTCTTTGGATGTAGTTAGAGCTTTGAAATATTATGTTGAAGCTGCTAAAAATTTCCGAAAGACTTCTAGTCTATTTGTTATCTTTTCCGGTTCTAGGAAAGGTCAGAAGGCCTCTGCCATTTCTTTGGCATCTTGGTTGAAATCCTTAATTCATCATGCTTATGTCTAGTCGGGTAAAACTCCGCCTCAAAGGATTACAGCTCATTCTACTAGGTCAGTTTCTACTTCCTGGGCGTTTAGGAATGAAGCTTCGGTTGATCAGATTTGCAAAGCAGCAACTTGGTCTTCTTTGCATACTTTGACTAAATTCTACCATTTTGATGTGTTTTCTTCTTCTGAAGCAGTTTTTGGTAGAAAAGTACTTCAGGCAGCTGTTTCAGTTTGAATCTTCTGCTTAGATTTTCAGTTTTTTTCTTTAAGATTTAAACTTTATTTTTGGGTGTGGATTTTTTTCAGCGGAATTGGCTGTCTTTATTTTATCCCTCCCTCTCTAGTGACTCTTGCGTGGAAGATCCACATCTTGGGTAGTCATTATCCCATACGTCACTAGCTCATGGACTCTTGCCAATTACATGAAAGAAAACATAATTTATGTAAGAACTTACCTGATAAATTCATTTCTTTCATATTAGCAAGAGTCCATGAGGCCCACCCTTTTTTGTGGTGGTTATGATTTTTTTGTATAAAGCACAATTATTCCAATTCCTTATATTTATGCTTCGCACTTTTTTCTTATCACCCCACTTCTTGGCTATTCGTTAAACTGATTTGTGGGTGTGGTGAGGGGTGTATTTATAGGCATTTTGAGGTTTGGGAAACTTTGCCCCTCCTGGTAGGAATGTATATCCCATACGTCACTAGCTCATGGACTCTTGCTAATATGAAAGAAATGAATTTATCAGGTAAGTTCTTACATAAATTATGTTTTATATGGTTTAAGAAAGAGTTGAAAAATAAATGTTTGCAAGCTAGTAGAATATACCGACAAATTGTATGTTAAAAAAGGGGATGGAATTAACAGCCTTCAATATTAGGCATAGAGCGTCTTTTTCGCTGTGTATCAAAGTGTTGGAGTGGGCATGTTAAATCGTAAGTCAGTCTTTCAATGTGAAAATCAATGCAATATAAACCCCGTGAAGATATTTGTATTTGTCAAATTGGTGAAAAAATCCGGCAAATTGCCTGTTAGAAGGGGGGTGAATCACTGTTATTTATAGGACTTCTGTTTGGCTATGCATCAAAGTATTGTTGTGGGCGTTTTGGGTCGGAGATCAGTCTCATCAATGAAAAAATCTGTGATTGGTTCAAATTAACCTGCGTGAAGGGAAGCGTCCTAAAAAGTATGGACGGTGCGCTTATGGGAGCGTCTCAGCTCCTCAAGAGTGGTGAAAAGAAACTAACAAGGAAATCGTGTAGTCAAAAATAAACGGTGTACCGAATATTGTTGGCAACTGTAGTGATCCTTCTGTGTATAGTAGTGTTCGTAGGTACGATGGAGAGACTAACAGTGTTAGCCTTTTGTGCAGTTCTCAGTGTATTATGATAATGTGTTATGTTTGTTCACAAAAGCATGAATTTAGACGAAGGATAATCACATAAGTGAGTGGTAAAATGTGTGCAAGGAGGTGTTAACAATGAGTAAGTTAAATGCGGTTTGCGTTGGATGATGTAGAAATAGCTAGAAAAAGGGGTAGTGAAAGAATTCTGTGGTGTGTGAATGAAAAGTTTTGTTCAATAAACACTTTATCAATGATAAATGGGTAAATTGAATTAATAGTGAGATAGTGTATTGTTTGTGAGACAATAGGTATTAATGAGCCAACAATGAATTTGTGTGTGTGTTATAAAACAGTATGGCAAAATAAACTCACTAATGACCAATAAAAAATTACAAAACAATAAAATCGAATAACTGTTGATATTCTAAACACTGAAAGGTGTCAGCTAAATGTGTTTCAGAATTTAACAGTTGGACAATGTCAAGTAAAATGTTTGAAATGTAAAAAACATGCTATAAATAGCAACAGGTAAAAGAATGAAAAAAGTAAAATATGCAAATGATATATGCAAATAAAAAACAATAAATATAACAATCACTTAGTCAGCTGCTACTTTAGTACTCTCAGGAGAAAGAAACAAGTGAAAATATCCCAATAAAGGGATATAAAAGAGCGCTGATGTTTGAAAAGGAAAACAATATACAATGTAAAACCAAAAATTGTACTTTTGATATAGTAGATCAGGTCTACCGTGTTAGTTCTGTTTACTGTCCATATGTTTGTGGTAAATAAGGAATAAAGATGTCCCCTTGAAAGGAATAATGAATCAGGCTGCTCCTCTTGATCCCAGAGAGTGTGGAACAACTGTTGAAGAAGAATAGAGAGAGGGCGCCACAATAGCACTTATCAACCATCTATCCCAGAAAAAAAGAGTCTTAAAACGAGGGCTTTCCTTCTGCCCACAGAACACGCCTAAAATGTTTGACATCTTTGTGGATTTAAATAATTTCACACGCAAACTTAGTTTACAAAAATACTTTGCAAACAAAAAACTCAAAGCTAATCATATCAATTCTTCAATGACTCAAACCATCTTGACAGATTCCATGCCATCAAATAATAACCTAGTTTGCCTATACTCTGAAACTAGTGATCTCACTAACCATCTTTTCGATGGATACATACACACTGATGTAAAAAACAAATCCAACTTCAATCCCACCAACATAGGAAAGGATCACATAGATTTATTTCATAGTATGGTTTTAGAAGATTTTGACAATCTATTGAAGACTAAGAACAGAAAAAGAAATTATTGCTTTATGAGCCAACAAAAGGCCATCTCTAGTCTCAAAAACAACCCCCATATTATTATCCGCGACGCCGATAAAGGCGGCGGAATAGTCATCCAGGATTTGGCAGATTATATCAGGGAAGCAGACAGGATTTTAGGAGACCAAGAATATTACCAAATGTTAGAAGGAGATCCCACCGACAAATTTCTAAAATCTTACACAGAATTGATAGAAAAAGGGTTCAGTTCCAAAATTTTAATTAAAAATGAAAGAGATTTCCTAAAAGTACAAAATCCAAGTATTGCCTATTATTATCATCTACCTAAAATCCACAAAAACAAAACCAATCCCCCAGGACGCCCAATCATTGCTGGAATTGGGAACTTAACTTACAATTTATCATTTTTCATAGACAAATATTTGCAAAAACATGTAGTCATACATCAAAGACAGTACTCATTTACTACAACATTTACAAAAAATCAATATTAATAATAAAAATCTATCTTGGATTACTTGTGATGTCAGCTCCTTATATTCGAACATTTTGCACGATTTAGGTTTATTAGCCATTTCATATTATCTTCATAAGGATATTTATTTGCCTAGGACACAATGTGATTATATTTTAGAGAGCATTCTGTTTATTTTACAGCACAATTATTTTATATACCAAGACAATTTTTACCTACAGATCAAAGGAACGGCCATGGGGACCAGGTTCGCCCCCAGTTTCTTTCATGTAATTAGCAAGAGTCCAGAGCTTATTGGGATATACACACATTTTTTTCCTTTTTATAAATAAATATATATATATTATTTAAAAAGAATAGTGTTCACCACACAAATTAACACGTGTTTATACAATAACTACTAAAGTAAACAAAGTGACAATCTATACAAGTATCCATCTTCTATAAGAATTTAACATTTTTCATATGCTTAAATACAAACAACAGGTTTAAAACTCGGTCTTCCATTCAGATTTTTATTATGAATTACTTTACTTCCCACATACACACTTTTCTTCTGTTATGTGTGATCAGTCCACGGGTCATCATTACTTCTGGGATATAACTCCCCAACAGGAAATGCAAGAGGATTCACCCAGCAGAGCTGCATATAGCTCCTCCCCTCTACGTCACTCCCAGTCATTCTCTTGCACCCAAAGACTAGATAGGATGTGTGAGAGGACTATGGTGATTATACTTAGTTTTTATAACTTCAATCAAAAGTTTGTTATTTTACAATAGCACCGGAGCGTGTTATTGCCTCTCTGGCAGAGTTTGAAGAAGAATCTACCAGAGTTTTTACTATGATTTTAACCGGAGTAGTTAAGATCATATTGCTGTTTCTCGGCCATCTGAGGGAGGTAAAAGCTTCAGATCAGGGGACAGCGGGCAGATGAATCTGCATTGAGGTATGTAGCAGTTTTTATTTTCTGAATGGAATTGATGAGAAAATCCTGCCATACCGTTATAATGACATGTATGTATATTCTACACTTCAGTATTCTGGGGATGGTATTTCACCGGAATTACTCTGTTAAAAGTACATTAAACCTTTTAATAGGTATTTATTATGTTAAACGTTTTTGCTGGAATGTAGAATCGTTTGCATTTTCTGAGGTACTGAGTGAATAAATATTTGGGCATTATTTTTCCACTTGGCAGTTGCTTGTTTTAATTGTGACAGTTTCGTTTCTCTCTCACTGCTGTGTGTGAGGGGGAGGGGCCGTTTTTGGCGCTCTTTGCTACGCATCAAAAATTTCCAGTCAGTTACTCTTGTATTTCCTGCATGATCCGGTTCATCTCTAACAGAACTCAGGGGTCTTCAAACTTCTTTGGAGGGAGGTAGATTCTCTCAGCAGAGCTGTGAGACTTATATATTGACTGTGATTAAAAACGTTGCTCTGTAATTTTTATGTTTCAAATTTAATTATTGTTACTTTACTAATGGGAACAAACCTTTGCTAAAAGTTGTGTTGTTTTTAAGGATTGATGCTATAACTGTCTTTCAGTTCATTATTTCAACTGTCATTTAATCGTTTAGTGCTTCTTTGAGGCACAGTACGTTTTTGTTAAATAAGATTGTAACCAAGTTGCAAGTTTATTGCTAGTGTGTTAAACATGTCTGATTCAGAGGAAGATATCTGTGTCATTTGTTCCAATGCCAAGGTGGAGCCCAATAGAAATTTATGTACTAACTGTATTGATGCTACTTTAAATAAAAGCCAATCTGTACAAATTGAACAAATTTCACCAAACAGCGAGGGGAGAGTTATGCCGACTAACTCGCCTCACGTGTCAGTACCTGCATCTCCCGCCCGGGAGGTGCGTGATATTATGGCGCCTAGTACATCTGGGCGGCCATTACAGATAACATCACAAGATATGGCTACTGTTATGACTGAAGTTTTGGCTAAATTACCAGAACTAAGAGGCAAGCGTGATCACTCTGGGGTGAGAACAGAGTGCGCTGATAATACTAGGGCCATGTCTGATACTGCGTCACAGCTTGCAGAGCATGAGGACGGAGAGCTTCATTCTGTGGGTGATGGTTCTGATCCAAACAGATTGGATTCAGATATTTCAAATTTTAAATTTAAATTGGAGAACCTCCGTGTATTACTAGGGGAGGTTTTAGCGGCTCTTAATGATTGTAACACTGTTGCAATACCAGAGAAATTGTGTAGGTTGGATAAATACTTTGCGGTACCGGCGAGTACTGACGTTTTTCCTATACCTAAGAGACTAACTGAAATTGTTACTAAGGAGTGGGATAGACCCGGTGTGCCGTTCTCACCCCCTCCAATATTTAGAAAGATGTTTCCAATAGACGCCACCACACGGGACTTATGGCAAACGGTCCCTAAGGTGGAGGGAGCAGTTTCTACTTTAGCTAAGCGTACCACTATCCCGGTGGAGGATAGCTGTGCTTTTTCAGATCCAATGGATAAAAAATTAGAGGGTTACCTTAAGAAAATGTTTGTTCAACAAGGTTTTATATTGCAACCCCTTGCATGCATCGCGCCGATTACGGCTGCGGCAGCATTTTGGATTGAGTCCCTGGAAGAGAACCTTAGTTCAGCTACGCTGGACGACATTACGGACAGGCTTAGAGTCCTTAAACTAGCTAATTCATTCATTTCGGAGGCCGTAGTACATTTAACCAAACTTACGGCTAAGAACTCAGGATTCGCCATTCAGGCACGTAGGGCGCTGTGGCTAAAATCCTGGTCAGCTGATGTAACTTCTAAGTCCAAATTACTTAATATACCTTTCAAGGGGCAAACTTTATTTGGGCCCGGTTTGAAAGAAATTATCGCTGACATTACAGGAGGTAAGGGCCACGCCCTACCTCAAGACAAAGCCAAAGCTAAGGCTAGACAGTCTAATTTTCGTCCCTTTCGGAATTTCAAAGCAGGAGCAGCATCAACTTCCACTGCACCAAAACAGGAAGGAGCTGTTGCTCGTTACAGACAAGGCTGGAAACCTAACCAGTCCTGGAACAAGGGCAAGCAGGCCAGGAAACCTGCTGCTGCCCCAAAGACAGCATGAACCGAGGGCCCCCGATCCGGGACCGGATCTAGTGGGGGGCAGACTCTCTCTCTTCGCCCAGGCTTGGGCAAGAGATGTTCAGGATCCCTGGGCGCTAGAGATCATATCTCAGGGATACCTTCTAGACTTCAAATTCTCTCCCCCAAGAGGGAGATTTCATCTGTCAAGGTTGTCAACAAACCAGATAAAGAAAGAAGCGTTTCTACGCTGTGTACAAGATCTGTTATTAATGGGAGTGATCCATCCGGTTCCACGGTCGGAACAAGGACAAGGGTTTTACTCAAACCTGTTTGTGGTTCCCAAAAAAGAGGGAACTTTCAGGCCAATCTTGGATTTAAAGATCCTAAACAAATTCCTAAGAGTTCCATCGTTCAAAATGGAAACTATTCGGACAATCTTACCCATGATCCAAAAGGGTCAGTACATGACCACAGTGGATTTAAAGGATGCTTACCTTCACATACCGATTCACAAAGATCATTACCGGTATCTAAGGTTTGCCTTCTTAGACAGGCATTACCAGTTTGTAGCTCTTCCATTCGGATTGGCTACGGCTCCAAGAATCTTCACAAAGGTTCTGGGTGCCCTTCTGGCGGTACTAAGACCGCGAGGAATTTCGGTAGCTCCGTACCTAGACGACATTCTGATACAAGCTTTCAAACTGCCAAGTCTCATACAGAGTTAGTTCTGGCATTTCTAAGGTCGCATGGATGGAAAGTGAACGAAAAGAAGAGTTCTCTTTTTCCTCTCACAAGAGTTCCATTCTTGGGGACTCTTATAGATTCTGTAGAAATGAAGATTTATCTGACAGAAGACAGATTAACAAAGCTTCTAAATGCATGCCGTGTCCTTCATTCCATTCAACTCCCGTCAGTAGCTCAATGCATGGAGGTGATCGGCTTAATGGTAGCAGCAATGGACATAGTACCCTTTGCACGTCTACATCTCAGACCGCTGCAATTGTGCATGCTGAGTCAGTGGAATGGGGATTACTCAGACTTGTCCCCTACTCTGAATCTGGATCAAGAGACCAGAAACTCTCTTCTATGGTGGCTTTCTCGGCCACATCTGTCCAGGGGGATGCCATTCAGCAGGCCGGACTGGACAATTGTAACAACAGACGCCAGCCTACTAGGTTGGGGCGCTGTCTGGAATTCTCTGAAGGCTCAGGGACAATGGAATCAGGAGGAAAGTCTCCTGCCAATAAACATTCTGGAATTAAGAGCAGTTCTCCATGCCCTTCTGGCTTGGCCCCAGTTAAAAACTCGGGGGTTCATCAGGTTTCAGTCGGACAACATCACGACTGTAGCTTACATCAACCATCAAGGAGGGACAAGAAGCTCCCTAGCAATGATGGAAGTATCAAAGATAATTCGCTGGGCAGAGTCTCACTCTTGCCACCTGTCAGCAATCCACATCCCGGGAGTGGAGAACTGGGAGGCGGATTTCTTGAGTCGCCAGACTTTTCATCCGGGGGAGTGGGAACTTCATCCGGAGGTCTTTGCCCAAATACTTCGACGTTGGGGCAAACCAGAGATAGATCTCATGGCGTCTCGCCAGAACGCCAAACTTCCTCGCTACGGGTCCAGATCCAGGGATCCGGGAGCGGTTCTGATAGATGCTTTGACAGCACCTTGGAACTTCGGGATGGCTTATGTGTTTCCACCCTTCCCGCTGCTTCCTCGATTGATTGCCAAAATCAAACAGGAGAGAGCATCAGTGATTCTAATAGCGCCTGCATGGCCACGCAGGACTTGGTATGCAGATCTAGTGGACATGTCATCCTGTCCGCCTTGGTCTCTACCTCTAAGACAGGACCTTCTGATACAGGGTCCATTCAAACATCAAAATCTAACTTCTCTGAAGCTGACTGCTTGGAAATTGAACGCTTGATTTTATCAAAACGTGTTTTTTTTGAGTCGGTTATTGATACCCTGATACAGGCTAGGAAGCCTGTTACCAGAAGGATTTACCATAAGATATGGCGTAAATACCTATACTGGTGCGAATCCAAAGGTTACTCCTGGAGTAAGGTTAGGATTCCTAGGATATTGTCCTTTCTACAAGAAGGTTTAGAAAAGGGTTTGTCGGCTAGCTCATTAAAGGGACAGATCTCAGCTCTGTCCATCTTGTTACACAGGCGTCTGTCAGAAAATCCAGACGTCCAGGCCTTTTGTCAGGCTTTAGCTAGGATCAAGCCTGTGTTTAAAACTGTTGCTCCGCCATGGAGTTTAAACTTAGTTCTTAACATTTTACAGGGTGTTCCGTTTGAACCCCTTCATTCCATTGATATAAAATTGTTATCTTGGAAAGTTCTGTTTTTAATGGCTATTTCCTCGGCTCGAAGAGTCTCTGAGTTATCAGCCTTACATTGTGATTCTCCTTATCTGATTTTTCACTCAGACAAGGTAGTTCTGCGTACTAAACCTGGGTTCTTACCTAAGGTAGTCACTAACAGGAATATCAATCAAGAGATTGTTGTTCCATCCTTGTGTCCAAATCCTTCTTCAAAGAAGGAACGTCTTCTACACAATCTGGATGTAGTTCGTGCCCTCAAGTTCTACTTGCAGGCAACTAAGGATTTTCGACAAACGTCTTCCCTGTTTGTCGTGTACTCTGGTCAGAGGAGAGGTCATAAGGCTTCGGCTACCTCTCTCTCCTTCTGGCTTCGTAGCATAATTCGTTTAGCCTATGAGACTGCTGGACAGCAGCCTCCTGAAAGAATTACAGCTCATTCTACTAGAGCTGTGGCTTCCACTTGGGCCTTTAAGAATGAGGCCTCTGTTGAACAGATTTGCAAGGCTGCAACTTGGTCTTCGCTTCATACTTTTTCCAAATTTTACAAATTTGACACTTTTGCTTCTTCGGAGGCTATTTTTGGGAGAAAGGTTCTTCAGGCAGTGGTTCCTTCTGTATAATGAGCCTGCCTATCCCTCCCGTCATCCGTGTACTTTTGCTTTGGTATTGGTATCCCAGAAGTAATGATGACCCGTGGACTGATCACACATAACAGAAGAAAACATAATTTATGCTTACCTGATAAATTCCTTTCTTCTGTTGTGTGATCAGTCCACGGCCCGCCCTGTTTTAAGGCAGGTAAATATCTTTTAAATTATACTCCAGTCACCGCTTCACCCTTGGTTTCTCCTTTCTCGTTGATTCTTGGTCGAATGACTGGGAGTGACGTAGAGGGGAGGAGCTATATGCAGCTCTGCTGGGTGAATCCTCTTGCATTTCCTGTTGGGGAGGAGTTATATCCCAGAAGTAATGATGACCCGTGGACTGATCACACAACAGAAGAAAGGAATTTATCAGGTAAGCATAAATTATGTTTTTATCTTCTATAAGAATTTAACATTTTTCATATGCTTAAATATAAACAACAGGTTTAAAACTCGGTCTCCCATTCAGAATTTTATTATGAATTACTTTACTTCCCACATACACACTTTTTATCTGTCAACATTTTTAACCAAATACATTCTCTTTTAAATGCAAAAGAATAGCATCTATCATAACAAACAATCTAGTGAGGTTATATATGTAACAAATGGCAGTAAACACAAAGTGACAAGATTGCTTTATTTCACTTTTTTTCATTTTGCAACTAACAGGTTAAAAGTTTAGATTCTCACATATATACACATTCTATTTCAACCTTGCTAATTAGTCTAAATTTTTAAATTGTAACAGCTGGGATCCTGTGCTGGGTCCACAGCTGAATGCACACAAATGTTTTTCTATTGGATTACATTTCTGATGACAACTTCCTCTTTTGATACACAAATGTGTATAAATTGCTAACAATTGTTAATGATGACATTCACTTTTTTATCTGATGAAACAACCCTTGTAGGTTGAGAAACGCGTCATAAAATATTAAAAGTCATTTTTATTTGAAGTTGTCTGTGTTGTGGTTCATCCATACCAACTGAACAACACACGTAAGATTACTTCTTTGCA
Organism: Bombina bombina; assembly: GCF_027579735.1. Lineage (NCBI taxonomy): Eukaryota > Metazoa > Chordata > Amphibia > Anura > Bombinatoridae > Bombina > Bombina bombina. The sequence continues at coordinate 553,156,546 of NC_069503.1, read as the reverse complement.
GCACCTGAAGTCCAGACAACAGGAGTTAAACACCAAGTTGCAACTAGGACAAGTGCCTTTGGAGCCTGGCTCCTACAGTGTACTAGCCACTGTTGAGTGCTAGCCTGCTCTCTTGCACTGGTCACAGTACAGTGCCACACCATCTGGTAAGCATAATACCTACTTTTATCTGTACCTGCATTCCAGACGATATCAAGCTATTGTGGCTTGTTGTTTTGCATTTTGCAAGTCCTCTGTTTTGACTGGTCCTTTAAACTGGACTATTATGCTAATGATTTCATTTGTGTCTTCATTTTATTGAATATATTCGCAAATGAGGGTTAATCTATGTCTTTAGCTATTTTAGCTAGAAGAATTCTGTGATTTAAAAAAAAAAAAAAAAAAAAGAAAATCCATATTTCTTTTTAACAGCATTGGATTCAATTCCCTTTGCTCATTTTCAATGGAAAGATCCTTTCCAGCTTTTTATGAGTGTTGTTTCTTCAAGAACATGGTTGGAGGATCAATTAACCAAAAAGTTTGTTGATTCCTCAGACAAGAGTAACCTTTTTTAGATTTCCGGATAGATTCAGTGTCCATGACTCTGTCTCTGTTGGACAGGAGACGTCTAAAATTGGTTTCAGCTTATCGAAACCTTCAGTCTCAATCATTCCCTTCGGTAGCCTTATGCATGGAAATTCTAGGTTCTTATGACTGCTGCATTGGACGTGTTCCCCTTTGCTCATTTTCACATGCGACCTCTTCAGCTCTGTATGCTGAACCAGTGGTGCCGGGATTATACAAAGATATCTCAATTAATATCTTTAAAACCGATTGTACGACACTCTCTGACGTGGTGGACAGACCACCATCGTTTAGTTCAGGGGGCTTCTTTTTTTCTTCCAACCTGGACTGTGATCTCAACAGATGCAAGTCTGACAGGTTGGGGAGCTGTATGGGGGTTTCTGACAGCACAAGGGGTTTGGGAAATCTCAGAAGGTGAGATTACCAATCAATATTTTGGAACTCCGTGCAATTTTCAGAAGCTCTTCAGTCATGGCCTCTTCTAAAGAGAGAATCGTTCATTTGTTTTCAGACAAACAATGTCACAACTGTGGCATATATCAATCATCAAGGAGGGACTCACAGTCCTCTGGCTATGAAAGAAGTATCTTGAATACTGGTATGGGCGGAATCCAGCTCCTGTCTAATTTCTGCGGTTCATATCCCAGGTATAGACAATTGGGAAGCGGATTATCTCAGTCGCCAAACGTTACATGCGGGCGAATGGTCTCTTTACCCAGAGGTATTTCTTCAGATTGTTCAAATGTGGGGACTTCCAGAAATAGATCTGATGGCTTCTCATCTAAACAAGAAACTTCCCAGGTATCTGTCCAGATCCAGGGATCCTCAGGCGGAGGCAGTGGATGCATTGTCACTTCCTTGGAAGTATCATCCTGCCTATATCTTTCCGCCTCTAGTTCTCCTTCCAAGAGTGATTTCCAAGATTCTAAAGGAGTGCTCGTTTGTTCTGCTGGTGGCTCCAGCATGGCCTCACAGGTTTTGGTATGCGGATCTTGTCCGGATGGCCACTTGCCAACCGTGGACTCTTCCATTAAGACCAGACCTTCTATCGCAAGGTCCTTTTTTCCATCAGGATCTCAAATCCTTAAATTTGAAGGTATGGAGATTGAACGCTTGATTCTCAGTCATAGAGGTTTCTCTGACTCTGTGATTAATACTATGTTACAGGCTCGTAAATCTGTATCTAGGAAGATATATTATCGAGTCTGGAAGATTTACATTTCTTGGTGTTGTTCTCATCATTTTTCTTGGCATTCTTTTAGAATTCCTAGAATTTTACAGTTTCTTCAGGATGGTTTGGATAAAGGTTTGTCTGCAAGTTCCTTGAAAGGACAAATCTCTGCTCTTTCTGTTCTTTTCCACAGAAAGATTGCTAGTCTTCCTGATATTCATTGTTTTGTACAGGCTTTGGTTCGTATAAAACCTGTCATTAAGTCAATTTCTCCTCCTTGGAGTTTGAATTTGGTTCTGGGGGCTCTTCAAGCTCCTCCGTTTGAACCTATGCATTCGCTGGACATTAAATTACTTTCTTGGAAAGTTTTGTTTCTTTTGGCCATCTCTTCTGCTAGAAGAGTTTCTGAATTATCTGCTCTTTCTTGTGAGTCTCCTTTTCTGATTTTTCATCAGGATAAGGCGGTGTTGCGAACTTCTTTTAAATTTTTACCTAAGGTTGTGAATTCTAAGGAAAGATCGCTGCATTCTTTGGATGTAGTTAGAGCTTTGAAATATTATGTTGAAGCTACTAAAAATTTCCGAAAGACTTCTAGTCTATTTGTTATCTTTTCCGGTTCTAGGAAAGGTCAGAAGGCCTCTGCCATTTCTTTGGCGTCTTGGTTAAAGTCTTTGATTCATCATGCTTATGTCGAGTCGGGTAAAACTCCGCCTCAAAGGCTTACAGCTCATTCTACTAGGTCAGTTTCTACTTCCTGGGCGTTTAGGAATGAAGCTTCGGTTGATCAGATTTGCAAAGCAGCAACTTGGTCTTCTTTGCATACTTTTACTAAATTCTACCATTTTGATGTGTTTTCTTCTTCTGAAGCAGTTTTTGGTAGAAAAGTACTTCAGGCAGCTGTTTCAGTTTGATTCTTCTGCTTATAATTTCAGTTTTTTTCATTATAAGATTTAAACTTTGTTTTGGGTGTGGATTATTTTCAGCGGAATTGGCTGTCTTTATTTTATCCCTCACTCTCTAGTGACTCTTGCGTGGAAGATCCAGATCTTAGGTATTCATTATCCCATACGTCACTAGCTCATGGACTCTTGCTAATTACATGAAAGAAAACATAATTTATGTAAGAACTTACCTGATAAATTCATTTCTTTCATATTAGCAAGAGTCCATGAGGCCCACCCTTTTTGTGGTGGTTATGATTTTTTTTGTATAAAGCACAATTATTCCAATTCCTTATTTTTTATGCTTTCGCACTTTTTTCTTATCACCCCACTTCTTGGCTATTCGTTAAACTGATTTGTGGGTGTGGTGAGGGGTGTATTTATAGGCATTTTGAGGTTTGGGAAACTTTGCCCCTCCTGGTAGGAATGTATATCCCATACGTCACTAGCTCATGGACTCTTGCTAACTTACCTGATAAATTCATTTCTTTCATATTAGCAAGAGTCCATGAGCTAGTGACTTATGGGATATACATTCCTACCAGGAGGGGCAAAGTTTCCCAAACCTTAAAATGCCTATAAATACACCCCTCACCACACCCACAAATCAGTTTAACGAATAGCCAAGAAGTGGGGTGATAAGAAAAAAGTGCGAAAGCATAAAAAATAAGGAATTGGAATAATTGTGCTTTATACAAAAAAATCATAACCACCACAATAAAGGGTGGGCCTCATGGACTCTTGCTAATATGAAAGAAATGAATTTACAAGTTCTTACATAAATTATGTTTTTTTCAGTTCTTTTGACAGACTTGCAGTCTGGCCAATCAGTGCCTGCTCCCAGATATATTTACGTGCACGAGCACAGTGTTATCTATATGAAATATGTGAACTAACACCCTCTAGTGGTGAAAAACTGTTAAAATGCAATCTGAAATAGGTGGGCTTCAAGGTCTAAGAAATTAGTATATGAACCTCCTAGGTTAAGCTTTCAACTAAGAATACCAAGAGAACAGAGCAAAATTGGTGATAAAAGTAAATTGGAAAATTGTTTAAAATTACATGCTCTATCTGAATAATGAAAGTTTATTTTGGCCTAGACTGTCCCTTTAAAGCTTCAATTTGCAAGGCTTATTTGGTTGTTGGAAAAACTCCTACTGAGCACATTACTGCTCATTCTACTTTTTAGGCTTTTTGTAATGGGGCGTCTACTGATCAGTCTTGTAAGGCAGTTGCTTGCTCTTATTTACACACTTTTTCAAAGTTTTATCACTTTACATGTATGCTTCTTTAGAGGCTGCCTTTGACAGGAAAGTTCAGTAGTGCATAGTGCCTGAATAGTAATGTCCTGCCTCACTGTCCCTTCCCCCATTTGTGGTCTCATGGACTCCAGAGGTGATGACTCCTGGACTGTCATCTGATGAAAAAAAAAATATATACTTGATAAATTAATTTATATCATAATGGCGTCCACCACCCCCACCCTTTATTTTTGTTCAGGTGGTGGCAGTACTTGTTTTGCACTTCTTTGCCCCACTATCTTTCATGCTTCCTCTTTTTCCTCATCTACTTGGCTAATCTGTATTAATGAGAATCATAGGAAGTGGGATGGTTTTTAAGCTCTGGTGTGTTGTGGTGTCTTTTGCCTTCTATTGGTTATATTCCCACATGCCTCACAATCATGAAATTAATTAATTTATCAGGTAAGCATAAATGTTGTTTTTAATGTACCTATATTTCCATTTGATTATTTTTATGCCTACAAAAAAATATTTGATATACTTAATACATATGGATGAACTTTTTAACTTTTTTTCAATATGTGCTTTCATCTGTGAATATTAATACAACCTATTGTTTTCCTTATGACAGAGGGTTCAAATTTCCGAAATGTTTTGGATAAAGCAGTTGGAGCAGATGCAGTTGTTAAAGAATGCTATCAAACACACCGGGAAGCAATTTCTACTTTGTGTAAACCAGAAGCAGAGCTCAATGCTGCCATTCCTTCTGCTAACCCTGCAAAAACAAATCAGGGTAGTGAGGTGAGAAATGTCGATTGAATAACTATTTTATCCTTTTTTTAACCTGTTTCTGTTTGTAGTTCTTTCATAAAGGTGTGGAGAGTCCCTAATCCAATACTGCTATAAGGTAATTAGCTAGCTAATATTACTCCTTGCCACTAGGAGAAGACCAATATTCCCAAGAACCCTTAAATACCTTTACTGGAAACTAGTATTGTCTTTGCCTCCGCAGGAGAAAGATAAAGAATGGAGGTGTTCCAGATATTCTTCTTTGTGAGGGTTCCTCACAACATTTTGAGGGCATTTTTCCCTTCAGAGTGCTGCTGTTTTTCAAAGAGATGTCTGTTGAGTATTCGTTAATGTGACAAAATTACATCATAATGACATCATATGGGAGCCTGCCACAGATGTTGCTGTCTGTATCCTCCTCCTGTTAAATCCATTGTTGTACTCCACATTCAAGTTCCTCTGCTGCCACGCATATATCACTGGAAGCAGTTTTCTTCTGTGACTTGTGTGTGGGTGCTTGTTAGGCTTCTTCATAAATTGGATGTTGTCAGAGCTTTGAAGTTTTATTTTGCAGGCTACTAAGGATTTTAGACAGTCCTCTAGTTTGTTCATTTTTCCATTTCTAGAAAGGGTCAGCATGCTTCTACTGTTTTATATGCTTCCTGGTTAAAGATTTTTATTTATAAGACTTACTTGGAAGTTGGACAGTTTCCTCCTAATCTTGCCACAATGTTAATCAAATTTGCCTAGCAGCCATTTCTACCTTTACTAAACTTTTACCATTTCTTTCATGTAATTGGCAAGAGTCCATGAGCTAGTGATGTATGGGATATACAATCCTACCAGGAGGGGCAAAGTTTCCCAAACCTCAAAATGCCTATAAATACACCCCTCACCATACCCACAATTCAGTTTTACAAACTTTGCCTCCTATGGAGGTGGTGAAGTAAGTTTGTGCTAAGATTTCTATGTTATGCGCTTCTCAGCATTTTGAAGGCCGGTTCCTCTCAGAGTACAGTGAATCTCAGAGGGATGTGAAGGGAGTATCATCTATTGAATGCAATGGTTTTCCTCACGGGGGATCTATTTAATTGGTTCTCTGTTATCGGTCGTAGAGATACATCTCCTACCTCCCTTTTCAGATCGACGATATACTCTCATATTTCATTACCTCTACTGATAACTGTTTCAGTACTGGTTTGGCTATCTGCTATATGTGGATGGGAGTCTTTCGGTAAGTATGTTTTTATTACTTAAGACCTCAGCTATGGTTTGGCACTTTATGCATTAATATAAAGTTCTAAATATATGTATTAAACTTATATTTGCCATGAGTCAGGTTTATGTATTTGCTTTTGCAGACTGTCAGTTTCATATTTGGGGAAAAACATATTTTGGAAATATTTTTCTTACCGGGGGTTTAGTCTTTTTCCAAATTGACTATTTTTTTCTTTCTATTTCGTGGGCAAAATTAGGCCCACGAGGGCGCAAAATGCCAAAGTTTATTGCGTCATTCTTGGCGCAATAACATTTTGCCGCAAAGATACGTCCAATGATGCAAATTTGTAATTTCTGGCGTCTTAGTTGACGCCGAGTTCCTTGCACAAGGTTGCGTCGTTAATGACTCGAGTGTGTCATTTCCAGATGATGTTAGCTTAAAAAAAAATTAAGTTACGTTGTGCGTCATACTTGGCTCCAAATAGTTTCATTATTTAAAACCCCATTCCTATATGCCTCTTGCCTTTTTTCTATGTCAGAGGGCTATGCTGTTTGCATTTTTTTCCCATTCTTGAAACTGCCATATAAGGAAATATATCATTTTGCTTTATATGTTTTTTTCTCTTACATTTTGCAAGATGTCTCAATCTGATCCTGTCTCAGAAATCACTGTTAGAACCCTGCTGCCTGATAACAGTTCTACCAAAGCTAAGTGCATTTGTTGTAAACTTGTGGAGATTATATCTCCAGCTATGGTTTGTAATAGTTGTCATGATAAACTTTTACCTGCAGATAATGTGCCCATCAGTAATAGTACATTGCCTGTTGCTGTTCCTTCAACATCTAGTGTACAAGATATACCTGTGAATTTAAAATAATTTATTGCTGATTCTATTCAGAAGGCTTTGTCCGCCTTCTAATAAACGTAAAAGGTCTTTTAAAACTTCTCATAAGGTTGATGAACTTTCAAATGACCAACAACATACTGAATTATCCTCCTCTGATGAGGATCTATCTGTTTCAGAAGATTTTTCCTCAGATATTGATAGTGACAAATCTACTTATTTATTTAAAATGGACTATATTCGTTCTTTGTTAAAAGAAGTGTTGATTACATTGGATATTGAGGAAACTAGTCATCTTGATATTAAAACTAGTAAACGTTTAAATTCTGTTTATAAACCTTCTGTGGTTACTCCAGAGGTTTTTCCAGTTCCTGATGCTATTTCTGATATGATTTCTAAGGAATGGAATAGGCCTGGTACTTCTTTTATTCCTTCTTCAAGGTTTAAAAAATTGTATCCTTTGCCAGCAGTTACATTCTAGTTTTGGGAAAAGATTCCCAAAATTTATGGGGCTATCTCTACTTTTGCTAAACATATTACTATTCATATGGAAGATAGTACTTCTTTTAAAGATCCTTTAGATAGGAAACTTGAATCTTATCTAAGGAAAGCCTATTTGTATTCGGGTCATCTTCTCAGGCCCGCAATTTATTTGGCTGATGTTGCAGCTGCATCAACTTTTTGGTTGGAAAATTTAGCGCAACAAGAATTGGATTCTGATTTGTCTAGCATTGTTCACTTGCTTCAACATGCTAATCATTTTATTTGTGATGTCATTTTTGATATCATCAAAATTGATGTTAAATCTATGTCTTTAGCTATTTTAGCTAGAAGAGCTTTGAGGCTTAAATCTTGGAATGCTAACATGACTTCTAAGTCCAGATTGCTATCTCTTTCTTTCCAAGGTAATACGTTATTTGGTTTTCAGTTGGGGGAGTTTTTTGCCTCAGGATAAAAGATCTAAGGGTAAATCTAAAGCTTCTAACCGTTTCCGTTCCTTTCGACAAAATAAAGATAAGAAACCAAATCCTTCCCCTAAGGAATCTTTTTCCAATTGGAAACCTTCTTCAAATTGGAATAAATCCAAGCCATTTAAGAAACCAAAGCCAGCTCCCAAGTCCGCATGAAGGTGCTGCCCTCATTCCAGCTCAGCTGGTAGGGGGCAGATTAAGATTTTTCATGGATGTTTGGATAAATTCTGTCCAAAATCAATGGATTCTGTCTGAGATTCTCTTTTGGCCTAGCAACAGCTTCAAGAATCTTTTCAAAGGTTCTTGGTGCCCTACTCTCTGTAATCAGAGAGCGAAGTATTGCGGCGTTTCCTTATTTGGACAATATCTTGGTACTAGCTCAGTCTTTACGTTCTGCAGAATCTCACACAAATCAACTAGTGTTGTTTCTTCAAAAACATGGTTGGAGGATCAATTTACCAAAAAGTTCTTTGATTCCTCAGACAAGGGTCACCATTTTAGGTTTCCAGATAGATTCAGTGTCCATGACTCTGTCTCCAACAGACAAGAGATGATTAAAATTGGTTGCAGCCTGTCGGAACCTTCAGTCTCAGTCATTCCCTTCAGTAGCTATGTGCATGGAAGTTTTAGGTCTCATGACTGCAGCATCGAACGCGACCCCCCCTTCGCTCATTTTCACATGAGACCTCTTCAGCTTTGTATGCTGAACCAATGGTGCAGGGATTATACAAGGATATCACAATTAATATCCTTAAATCTCAATGTTAGACTATCTCTGACTTGGTGGTTAGATCACCATTGTATAGTTCAAGGGGCCTCTTTTGTTCGTCCAACCTGGACTGTGATCACAACAGATGCGAGTCTTTCAGGTTGGGGAACTGTCTGGGGATCTCTGACAGCACAAGGAGTTTGGAAATCTCAAGAGGCGAGATTTCCAATCAATATTTTGGAACTCCGTGCAATTTTTTAGGGCTCTTCAGATTTGGCCTCTGTTGAAGAGAGAACCGTTCATTTGTTTTCAGACAGACAATATCAGAACTGTGGCATAAGTCAATCATCAGGATAGGACTCACAGTCCCCAAGCTATGAAATAAGTATTTTGGATACTTGCTTGGGCGGAATCCAGCTCCTGTCTAATTTCTGCAGTTCATATCCCAGGTATTGACAATTGGGAAGGCAGATTATCTCAGCCGTCAGACTTTACATCCGGGGGAGAGGTCCCTCCATTCAGATGTGTTTTCTCAGGTTGTTCAGATGTGGGGTCTTCCAGAAATAGATCTGATGGCTTCTTATCTAAACAAGAAACTTCCCAAGTTCCTGTCCAGGGATCCTCAGGCGGAAGCAGTGGATGCGTTGACACTTCCTTGGTGTTATCAACCTGCTTATATTTTCCCGCCTCTAGTTCTTCTTCCAAGAGTGATCTCCAAAATCATCATGGAGCAATCGTTTGTGTTGCTGGTGGCTCCAGCATGGCCTCACAGGTTTTGGTATGCGGATCTTGTTCGGATGTCCAGTTGCCAACCTTGGCCACTTCCATTAAGGCCTTCTGTCTCAAGGTCCGTTTTTCCATCAGGATCTCACATCATTAATTTTGAATGTATGGAAATTGAACGCCTTGTGCTTAGTCATAGAGATTTCTCTGACTCAGTTAATAATACTATGTTACAGGCTCGTAAATTTCTTTCTAGAAATATTTATTATCGAGTCTGGAAGATTTATATTTCATGGTGTTCTTCTCATAAATTCTCTTGGCATTCTTTCAGAATTCCAAGAATTTTACAGTTTCTTCAGGATGGTTTGGATAAGGGTTTGTCTGCAAGTTCCTTGAAGGGTCAAATCTCTGTTCTTTCTGTTTTATTTCACAGAAAGATTGCTAAACTTCCTGATATTCACTGTTTCTTTCATGTAATTAGCAAGAGTCCATGAGCTAGTGACGTATGGGATATACATTCCTACCAGGAGGGGCAAAGTTTCCCAAACCTCAAAATGCCTATAAATACACCCCTCACCACACCCACAAATCAGTTTTACAAACTTTGCCTCCTGTGGAGGTGGTGAAATAAGTTTGTGCTAGATTCTACGTTGATATGCGCTCCGCAGCAGGTTGGAGCCCGGTTTTCCTCTCAGCGTGCAGTGAATGTCAGAGGGATGTGAAGAGAGTATTGCCTATTTGAATTCAATGATCTCCTTCTACGGGGTCTATTTCATAGGTTCTCTGTTATCGGTCGTAGAGATTCATCTCTTACCTCCCTTTTCAGATCGACGATATACTCTTATATATACCATTACCTCTACTGATTCTCGTTTCAGTACTGGTTTGGCTTTCTACTACATGTAGATGAGTGTCCTGGGAAAGAAGTATCTCGAATACTGGTATGGGTGGAATCCAGTTCCTGTCTAATTTCTGCGGTTCATATCCCAGGTATAGACTGAGATTATCTCAGTCGCCAAACGTTACATCCGGGCGAATGGTCTCTTCACCCAGAGGTATTTCTTCAGATTGTTCAAATGTGGGGACTTCCAGAAATAGATCTGATGGCTTCTCATCTAAACAAGAAACTTCCCAGGTATCTGTCCAGATCCAGGGATCCTCAGACGGAGGCAGTGGATGCATTGTCACTTCCTTGGAAGTATCATCCTGCCTATATCTTTCCGCCTCTAGTTCTCCTTCCAAGAGTGATTTCCAAGATTCTAAAGGAGTGCACGTTTGTTCTGCTGGTGGCTCCAGCATGGCCTCACAGGTTTTGGTATGCGGATCTTGTCCGGATGGCCACTTGCCAACCGTGGACTCTTCCATTAAGACCAGACCTTCTATCGCAAGGTCCTTTTTTCCATCAGGATCTCAAATCCTTAAATTTGAAGGTATGGAGATTGAACGCTTGATTCTCAGTCATAGAGGTTTCTCTGACTCAGTAAATAATACTATGTTACAGGCTCGTAAATCTGTATCTAGGAAGATATATTATCGAGTCTGGAAGATTTACATTTCTTGGTGGTGTTCTCACCATTTTTCTTGGCATTCTTTTAGAATTCCTAGAATTTTACAGTTTCTTCAGGATGGTTTGGATAAAGGTTTGTCTGCAAGTTCCTTGAAAGGACAAATCTCTGCTCTTTCTGTTCTTTTCCACAGAAAGATTGCTAGTCTTCCTGATATTCATTGTTTTGTACAGGCTTTGGTTCGTATAAAACCTGTCATTAAGTCAATTTCTCCTCCTTGGAGTTTGAATTTGGTTCTGGGGGCTCTTCAAGCTCCTCCGTTTGAACCTATGCATTCGCTGGACATTAAATTACTTTCTTGGAAAGTTTTGTTTCTTTTGGCCATCTCTTCTGCTAGAAGAGTTTCTGAATTATCTGCTCTTTCTTGTGAGTCTCCTTTTCTGATTTTTCATCAGGATAAGGCGGTGTTGCGAACTTCTTTTAAATTTTTACCTAAGGTTGTGAATTCTAACAACATTAGTAGAGAAATTGTGGTTCCTTCATTGTGTCCTAATCCTAAGAATTCTAAGGAAAGATCGTTGCATTCTTTGGATGTAGTTAGAGCTTTGAAATATTATGTTGAAGCTACCAAAAATTTCAGAAAGACTTCTAGTCTATTTGTTATCTTTTCCCGTTCTGGGAAAGGTCAGAAGGCCTCTGCCATTTCTTTGGCGTCTTGGTTAAAGTCTTTGATTCATCATGCTTATGTCAAGTCGGGTAAAACTCCGCCTCAAAGGATTACAGCTCATTCTACTAGGTCAGTTTCTACTTCCTGGGCGTTTAGGAATGAAGCTTCGGTTGATCAGATTTGCAAAGCAGCAACTTGGTCTTCTTTGCATACTTTGACTAAATTCTACCATTTTGATGTGTTTTCTTCTTCTGAAGCAGTTTTTGGTAGAAAAGTACTTCAGGCAGCTGTTTCAGTTTGATTCTTCTGCTTATAATTTCAGTTTTTTCATTATAAGATTTAAACTTTGTTTTGGGTGTGGATTATTTTCAGCGGAATTGGCTGTCTTTATTTTATCCCTCCCTCTCTAGTGACTCTTGCGTGGAAGATCCACATCTTGGGTAGTCATTATCCCATACGTCACAAGCTCATGGACTCTTGCTAATTACATGAAAGAAAACATAATTTATGTAAGAACTTACCTGATAAATTCATTTCTTTCATATTAGCAAGAGTCCATGAGGCCCACCCTTTTTGTGGTGGTTATCATTTTTTTGTATAAAGCACAATTACTCCAATTCCTTATTTTTTTATGCTTTCGCACTTTTTTCTTATCACCCCACTTCTTGGCTATGCGTTAAACTGATTTGTGGGTGTGGTGAGGGGTGTATTTATAGGCATTTTGAGGTTTGGGAAACTTTGCCCCTCCTGGTAGGAATGTATATCCCATATGTCACTAGCTCATGGACTCTTGCTAATATGAAAGAAATGAATTTATCAGGTAAGTTCTTACATAAATTATGTTTTTGTACAGGCTTAGGTTCGTATCAAGCCTGTCATTAAATCAATCTCTCCTCCTTGGAGTCTTAATTTGGTTTTGAAGGCTTTACAGGCTCCTCCTTTTGATCCTATGCATTCTTTGGAGATTAAACTGCTTTCTTGGAAAGTGTTGTTCCTTTTGGCCATCTCTTCTGCTAGAAGAGTTTCTGAATTATCTGCTCTTTCTTATGAATCTCCTTTTCTGATTTTTCATCAGGATATGGCGGTTTTGCGGACTAAATTTAAATTCTTACCTAAGGTTGTGAATTCTAACAACATTAATAGAAATATTGTTGTCCCTTCCTTGTGTCCTAATCCTAAGAATTCTTTGGAGAGATCTTTACATTCTTTGGCTGTGGTAAGAGCTTTGAAATATTATGTTGAAGCTACTAAAGATTTCAGGAAGACTTCTAGTCTATTTATCTTTTCTGGTTCTAGGAAAGGTCAGATGGCTTCTGCTGTTTCCTTGGCTTCGTGGTTAAAGCTTTTGATTCATCAAACTTATTTGGAGTCGGGTCAAGCCCCGCCTCAGAGAATCACAGCTCATTCTACTAGATCAGTCTCCACTTCATGGGCTTTTAAGAATGAAGCTTCAGTTGATCAGATTTGCAAAGCAGTAACTTGGTCTTCTTCGCATACATTTACTAAATTCTACCGTTTTGATGTATTTGCTTCTTCAGAAGCAGTTTTTGGTAGAAAAGTTCTTCAGGCAGCTGTTTCAGTTTGATTCTTCTGTTTGTTTTAAGTTTTTCTTTACATTTATGAGAATAAACTTATATTTTGGGTTGTGGATTGATTTTTTTTCAGTGGAAAATTGATATTTTTATTTTATCCCTCCCTCTCTAGTGACTCTTGCATGGAGTTCCACATCTTGGGTATTGCTATCCCATACGTCACTAGCTCATGGACTCTTGCCAATTACATGAAATAAAACATAATTTATGTAAGAACTTACCTGATAAATTCATTTATTTCATATTGGTAAGAGTCCATGAGGCCCACCCTTTTTATGTTTATGATTTTTTTGTATAAAGCACAATTAGTTCCAAATTCCTTTGTTGATGCTTTTTACTCCTTTCTTTATCACCCCACTACTTGGCCATTTGTTAAACTGAATTGTGGGTGTGGTGAGGGGTGTATTTATATGCATTTTGAGGTTTGGGAAACCTTGCCCCTCCTGGTAGGATTGTATATCCCATACGTCACTAGCTCATAGCCTCTTGCCAATATGAAAGAATGAAATTTATCAGGTAAGTTCTTACATAAATTATGTTTTTGATGTTTTTGCTTCTTCTGATGCAACTTTTGGTAGGAAAGTCCTTCAGGCAGTTGCTTCTGGAAATTAAATAGTGTTATGTATATATTTTTTTTTAGCAGGTAAAAAGGAAGAAACATGTATTATCAACAACTAGAATTGCTCAACCAGGAATGAACAATAGCTCAATAACTTGTTCTTTGGCATATTGCCACCGGGTAACAACCTCTTTTGGCCCAATTGTGCTTTCACAGAGGAGAAATTTCCGTAAGAATATCAGTCCTAGGAACAAGAAGATAGTTCAGCACACACTATATAGTAGGGTGCACAAGCTGTAGAAGGGTACTGCACAAACACTGAAATAACATCCAAAATATCAAAAGAACAGCAGCACTCCAATTCAGTAAATAATTACCAATTTATTGCAGCATCAGCAAGACAACAGCAACGTTTCTGACTACATGTCCTTATTCATGCTATACATACATCATTTCCTCTCCTGCTTATAAAACCCTCAGTGAACACACCCACCTGAATACAATTATCACATCTAGCACATTTGTAGAAATTTATATACATTTTTCAATATGGTGAGTGTTCACTAATTACATATTACATTATCAAAACTAACACACAGATATTGGAGAAATCATCAAATATCAAGACTAATTAAAATACTGACAGGTCATAATCCTTATTCAATCCCATTGGTATTAAAGAATTTAAATGGAAAATCCAAAAGGATTCTCTCTAAGATATTGCTCTCTATCGCCCCTCCGTCTAAAAGGAAAAACATGTTCTATTATCTGGAACCTTAGTTTGCTGACTCCATGTTTTGCTTGCATAAAGTGTGTAGCTACTGGGGATTTAAAAAAATTTCTTCTAATACTAGAGTTGTGCTCGGTTATCCTATCCCTCACACTACGGGTCGTTTCTCCAATGTAAATAAGCCCACATGGGCATTTAAGCAAATAAATAGCGTAAACTGTATTACATGTAAAACAAATATTTTATCAAAATGTATGACCTGTCTGAGGATGTACAAAAACTGGTCCCTTTATCATGCTGTTAAAATTTGAGCAACCCAAGCAAGGCTAACAGCCCACACTTTTTTCAGATATATAGCCCTGCCTATTCTTCTTGGCTGAGCCAATGTCAGCTTTAACTAAAGTATCTCTCAAATTGATCCCTCTTTTGTAGGCGGGCATTCTGATACTCCAATATATTGGGATTACAGTTCTTTAATATATACTAATAACTATGAATAATCTTTTGAATTTAAAAACTTAATTCATTATACCTAGAGACAAATACTAGCCTCTCATTTGTTTTTCTCTTGTTAAGTGTATCCAGTCCACGGATCATCCATTACTTATGGGATATTAACTCCTCCCCAACAGGAAGTGCAAGAGGATTCACCCAGCAGAGCTGCTATATAGCTCCTCCCCTAACTGCCATTACCAGTCATTCTCTTGCACCCAACGACTAGATAGGATGTGTGAGAGGACTATGGTGATTATATTTAGTTTTATACCTTCAATCAAAAGTTTGTTATTTTATAATAGCACCGGAGTGTGTTATTCCTTCTCTGGTAGAATTTGAAGAAGAATCTACCTGAGTTTTTACTATGATTTTAGCCGGCGTAGTTAAGATCATATTGCTGTTTCTCGGCCATCTGAGGAGAGGTAAACTTCAGATCAGGGGACAGCGGGCAGATTAATCTGCAAAGAGGTATGTAGCAGCTTATTATTTTCTGACAATGGAATTGATGAGAAAATTCTGCCATACCGATATAATGTAAACTCAGCCTTAAATGCAGTAGCAGCAGCTGGTATCAGGCTGTCATGTATGTATATTTTACACTTCAGTATTCTGGGGAATGGCTCTTCACTGGAATTATACTGTGTGCATAAGACTTTAGCCTAATTTGCAGGGACTGGCAACAGGCTCTTTAATAACACTTAATTTATGTTAAACGTTTTTTGCTGGCATGTAAAATCGTTTCATTTTCTGAGGTACTGGGTGAATAAAATGTTTTGGGCATTATTTTTTCCACTTGGCAGTTGTTTTATTTAATTTATGACAGTTTACTGATCTCTCTCACTGTTGTGTGTGAGGGGGAGGTCAAAAAATTCAGTCAGAAGCTCATTGTATTTCCTGCATGATCCGGTTCATCTCTACAGAACTCAGGGGTCTTCAAAACTTGTTTTGAGGGAGGTAATCATTCACAGCAGAGCTGTGAGATTGTAGTTGACTGTGATAAAAAACGTTTATTTCTGTAACTTTTTTTTCTGCTATCAGGGTTAGTTATCCTTCGCTAATGGGAACAAGCCTTTGCTAAAATTGTGTTTTTTACAAAGATTTGATGCTATAACCTTTCAGTTTATTAACTTTCAACTGTCATAACTCTTTCTGTGCTTCTTATAGGCACAGTACGTTTTCATATTATAGTAAATTACTTGAAAAGTATTTCCAAGTTGCTAGTTTATTTGCTAGTGTGTTAAACATGTCTGATTCAGAGGAAGACATCTGTGCTATATGTGCTAATGCCAAAGTGGAGCCCAATAGAAATTTATGTACTAACTGTATTGATGCTACTTTAAATAAAAGTCAATGTGTACAAATTGAACACATTTCACCAAACAACGAGGGGAGAGTTATGCCGACTAACTCGCCTCACGTGTCAGTACCTGCATCTCCCGCTCGGGGGGTGCGTGATATTGTGGCGCCGAGTACATCTGGGCGGCCATTACAAATCACATTACAGGATATGGCTACTGTTATGACTGAAGTTTTGGCTAAATTACCAGAACTAAGAGGTAAGCGTGATCACTCTGGGGTGAGAACAGAGTGCGCTGATAATGTTAGGGCCATGTCAGATACTGCGTCACAACTTGCAGAACATGAGGACGGAGAGCTTCATTCTGCGGCTGACGGTTCTGATCCAAACAGATTGGATTCAGATATTTCAAATTTTAAATTTAAGCTGGAAAACCTCCGTGTATTACTAGGGGAGGTGTTAGCGGCTCTGAATGATTGTAACACAGTTGCAATACCAGAAAAAATGTGTAGGTTGGATAAATATTTTGCGGTACCGTCGAGTACTGACGTTTTTCCTATACCTAAGAGACTTACTGAAATTGTTACTAAGGAGTGGGATAGACCCGGTGTGCCGTTCTCACCCCCTCCGATATTTAGAAAGATGTTTCCAATAGACACCACCACACGGGACTTATGGCAAACGATCCCTAAGGTGGAGGGAGCAGTTTCTACTTTAGCTAAGCGTACCACTATCCCGGTGGAGGATAGCTGTGCCTTTTCAGATCCAATGGATAAAAAGTTAGAGGGCTACCTTAAGAAAATGTTTGTTCAACAAGGTTTTATATTGCAACCCCTTGCATGCATTGCGCCTGTCACGGCTGCAGCAGCATTTTGGTTTGAGTCTCTGGAAGGGACACTTGAATCAGCTCCATTAGATGAGATTACACACAGGCTTAAAGCTCTTAAGTTGGCTAACTCATTTATTTCAGATGCCGTAGTACATTTAACTAAGCTTACGGCTAAGAATTCCGGATTCGCCATTCAGGCGCACAGAGCACTTTGGCTAAAATTCTGGTCAGCTGACGTTACTTCTAAGTCTAAATTTCTTAATATACCTTTCAAAGGGCAGACCTTATTCGGGCCCGGATTGAAAGAAATTATCGCTGACATTACAGGAGGTAAAGGCCATGCCCTGCCTCAAGACAGAGCCAAACCTAAGGCTAGACAATCTAATTTTCGTTCCTTTCGGAATTTCAAAGCAGGAGCAGCATCAACTTCCTCTGCTCCAAAACAAGAAGGATCTGTTGCTCGCTACAGACAAGGCTGGAGACCTAACCAGTCCTGGAACAAGGGCAAGCAGGCCAGGAAACCTGCTGGTGCCCCTAAAACAGCATGAATTGAGGGCCCCCGATCCGGGAACGGATCTAGTGGGGGGCAGACTTTCTCTCTTCGCCCAGGCTTGGGCAAGAGATGTCCAGGATCCCTGGGCGCTAGAGATAATATCTCAGGGATACCTTCTGGACTTCAAATACTCTCCCCCAAGAGAGAGATTTCATCTGTCAAGGTTGTCAACAAACCAAATAAAGAAAGAGGCGTTTCTACGCTGCGTACAAGAGCTTTTATTAATGGGAGTAATCCATCCAGTTCCACGGTCGGAACAGGGACAAGGGTTTTACTCAAATCTGTTTGTGGTTCCCAAAATAGAGGGAACTTTCAGGCCAATCCTGGATTTAAAGATCCTATACAAATTCCTAAGAGTTCCATCGTTCAAAATGGAGACTATTCGGACAATTTTACCCATGATCCAAAAGGGTCAGTACATGACCACAGTGGATTTAAAGGATGCTTACCTTCACATACCGATTCACAAAGATCATTACCGGTATCTAAGGTTTGCCTTTCTAGACAGGCATTACCAGTTTGTAGCTCTTCCATTCGGATTGGCTACGGCTCCGAGAATCTTCACAAAGGTTCTGGGTGCTCTTCTGGCGGTACTAAGACCGCGAGGAATTGCGGTAGCTCCGTACCTAGACGACATTCTGATACAAGCTTCAAGCTTTCAAACTGCCAAGTCTCATACAGAGTTAGTACTGGCATTTCTAAGGTCGCATGGATGGAAGGTGAACGAAAAGAAGAGTTCTCTCTTTCCACTCACAAGAGTTCCCTTCTTGGGGACTCTTATAGATTCTGTAGAAATGAAGATTTACCTGACAGAAGACAGGTTAACAAAGCTTCAAAATGCATGCTGTGTCCTTCATTCCATTCAACACCCGTCAGTAGCTTAATGCATGGAGGTGATCGGCTTAATGGTAGCAGCAATGGACATAGTACCCTTTGCACGCCTACATCTCAGACCGCTGCAATTGTGCATGCTAAGTCAGTGGAATGGGGATTACTCAGACTTGTCCCCTACTCTGAATCTGGATCAAGAGACCAGAAATTCTCTTCTATGGTGGCTTTCTCGGCCACATCTGTCCAGGGGGATGCCATTCAGCAGGCCGGACTGGACAATTGTAACAACAGACGCCAGCCTACTAGGTTGGTGCGCTGTCTGGAATTCTCTGAAGGCTCAGGGACAATGGAATCAGGAGGAGAGTCTCCTACCAATAAACATTCTGGAATTGAGAGCAGTTCTCAATGCCCTTCTGGCTTGGCCCCAGTTAACAACTGGGGGGTTCATCAGGTTTCAGTTGGACAACATCACGACTGTAGCTTACATCAACCATCAGGGAGGGACAAGAAGCTCCCTAGCAATGATGGAAGTATCAAAGATAATTCGCTGGGCAGAGTCTCACTCTTGCCACCTGTCAGCAATCCACATCCCGGGAGTGGAGAACTGGGAGGCGGATTTCTTAAGTCGTCAGACTTTTCATCCGGGGGAGTGGGAACTTCATCCGGAGGTCTTTGCCCAAATACTTTGACGTTGGGGCAAACCAGAGATAGATCTTATGGCGTCTCGACAGAACGCCAAGCTTCCTCGTTACGGGTCCAGATCCAGGGATCCGGGAGCGGTTCTGATAGATGCTTTGACAGCACCTTGGACCTTCGGGATGGCTTATGTGTTTCCACCCTTCCCGATGCTTCCTCGATTGATTGCCAGAATCAAACAGGAGAGAGCATCAGTGATTCTAATAGCGCCTGCATGGCCACGCAGGACTTGGTATGCAGATCTAGTGGACATGTCATCCTGTCCACCTTGGTCGCTACCTCTGAAACAGGACCTTCTGATCCAGGGTCCCTTCAAACATCAAAATCTAATTTCTCTGAAGCTGACTGCTTGGAAATTGAACGCTTGATTTTATCAAAACGTGGTTTTTCTGAGTCAGTTATTGATACCTTAATACAGGCTAGGAAGCCTGTTACCAGAAAGATTTACCATAAGATATGGCGCAAATACTTATATTGGTGCGAATCCAAGAGTTACTCATGGAGTAAGGTTAGGATTCCGAGGATATTGTCTTTTCTACAAGAAGGTTTAGAAAAGGGTTTATCCGCTAGTTCCTTAAAGGGACAGATTTCAGCTCTGTCCATTCTTTTACACAAACGTCTGTCAGAAGTTCCGGACGTTCAAGCTTTTTGTCAGGCTTTAGCTAGGATCAAGCCTGTGTTTAAAACTGTTGCTCCACCATGGAGTTTGAACTTAGTTCTTAATGTTTTACAGGGGGTTCCGTTTGAACTCCTTCATTCCATTGATATCAAGTTGTTATCTTGGAAAGTTCTGTTTTTAATGGCGATTTCCTCGGCTCGAAGAGTCTCTGAGTTATCTGCCTTACATTGTGATTCTCCTTATCTGATTTTTCATTCAGACAAGGTAGTTCTGCGTACTAAACCTGGGTTCCTACCTAAGGTGGTCACTAACAGGAATATCAATCAAGAGATTGTGGTTCCATCTTTGTGTCCTAATCCTTCTTCGAAAAAGGAACGTCTGCTACACAATCTAGATGTAGTCCTTGCCCTGAAATTTTATCTACAGGCAACTAAGGATTTTCGACAGACGTCTTCCCTGTTTGTCGTTTATTCTGGTCAGAGGAGAGGTCAAAAAGCTTCGGCTACCTCTCTCTCCTTTTGGCTTCGTAGCATAATACGGTTAGCCTATGAGACTGCTGGACAGCAGCCTCCTGAAAGAATTACAGCACATTCTACTAGAGCTGTGGCTTCCACTTGGGCCTTTAAGAATGAGGCTTCTGTTGAACAGATTTGCAAGGCTGCAACTTGGTCTTCTCTTCATACTTTTTCCAAATTTTACACATTTGACACTTTTGCTTCTTCGGAGGCTGTTTTTGGGAGAAAGGTTCTTCAGGCAGTGGTTCCTTCCGTATAAAGAGCCTGCCTGTCCCTCCCGTCATCCGTGTACTTTAGCTTTGGTATTGGTATCCCATAAGTAATGGATGATCCGTGGACTGGATACACTTAACAAGAGAAAACATAATTTATGCTTACCTGATAAATTTATTTCTCTTGTAGTGTATCCAGTCCACGGCCCGCCCTGTCACTTTAAGGCAGGTAATTTTTCCATTAAACTACAGTCACCACTGCACCCTATGGTTTTCCTTTCTCTGCATGTTTTCGGTCGAATGACTGGTAATGGCAGTTAGGGGAGGAGCTATATAGCAGCTCTGCTGGGTGAATCCTCTTGCACTTCCTGTTGGGGAGGAGTTAATATCCCATAAGTAATGGATGATCCGTGGACTGGATACACTACAAGAGAAATAAATTTATCAGGTAAGCATAAATTATGTTTTTTGTGGGGTTTAAGCAAAGTTTCTCATGGAATGTCTAGAGTATTTCTGATCTTTTTCAATCAATTCTCCACTATATCCCCTTTCCAAAATGAGATTACCCATCTCCCTGAGTCTTTCTTCACTTTTTTTGTCATCTGACACTTTGCGGCGTACCCGCATAAGCTGACTCTTGAATAGGGAATCCTTCATAGACTGATGATGGGCACGATTGGCCATTAACAAATTAATCCTATCAGTGCTCTTTTTGTAGAGATCTACTTTAATTCTTCCATTTTCTTTGACCACTAAAGTATCCAAAAAGGCCAAACTTTCCTCACTATGGACGAAACTAAATTTAATCTTAAAGGAACACTCAGGTTAAATTAAATTTTCATGATTCAGATACAGCCTGTAATTTTAAACAACTTTCCAATTTACTTCCATTAAAAAAAATGTGCACAGTCTTTTATATTTACAATTTTTGAGTCGCCAGTTCCTACTACTGAGCATGTACAAGAACTCAGACTATACGTATATGCATTTGTGATTGGCTGATTGCTATCACATGGTACAAGGGGAGTGGAAATATACATAACTTTGAAATTTGTTATAAAAAAATCTACTACTCATTTGAAGTTCAGACTAAGTGCTATTGTATTGTCTTGTTATCTTGCATTTGTTGATTATGCAAATCTAATGTGTTGACTGGTCCTTTAAATGTAACACCATTTAATGAATCTAAAATTGCAATAGGCTCCCAATATCGCCCATCCATATTCCAAATACATCATAGATATAACGCCACCATGTGGAGCCATATTGCTTAAATGGTTCATTATCATACACCATTTTTTCCTTATATAAATTCATGAAAATATTGGCAAATGTCGGGGTGACATTGGAGCCCATAGCCATACCCTGTCTCTGCAGGAAGAATTGGTCCTGAAATAAAAAATAATTGCACCGTAATATTATATCTAATAATCTGGATATAAATTCTCTTTCATCACCAGTGTATAGATTAGATTCAGCAATTATCTTGTTTATACCCCCCACACCCCCATCATGACTGATAGAGGTGTAGAGACTGGAGACATCCAAACTGATTCAAAGGAACAGAAATTTGCTCTATCTTATTTAAAAAAATCCCCTGTATCTTTGATATATGATTGGGGATTTGTTAAATATGTTAGAGGAAATGTCTGTTCCTTTGAATAAATGCATTTTGTTCAGTTTGGATGTCTCCAGTCTCTACACCTCCATGTCATGATGGGGGTGTGGGGGGCTGTAAACAAGATAATTGCTGATTCTAATCTATACACTGGTGATGGAAGAGAATTTATATCCAGATTATTAGATATAATATTACGGTGCAGTTATTTCTTTCATGTAATTAGCAAGAGTCCATGAGCTAGTGACGTATGGGATATACATTCCTACCAGGAGGGGCAAAGTTTCCCAAACCTCAAAATGCCTATAAATACACCCCTCACCACACCCACAATTCAGTTTTACAAACTTTGCCTCCGATGGAGGTGGTGAAGTAAGTTTGTGCTAGATTCTACGTTGATATGCGCTCCGCAGCAAGTTGGAGCCCGGTTTTCCTCTCAGCGTGCAGTGAATGTCAGAGGGATGTGAGGAGAGTATTGCCTATTTGAATGCAGTGATCTCCTTCTACGGGGTCTATTTCATAGGTTCTCTGTTATCGGTCGTAGAGATTCATCTCTTACCTCCCTTTTCAGATCGACGATATACTCTTATATATACCATTACCTCTGCTGATTCTCGTTTCAGTACTGGTTTGGCTTTCTACAACATGTAGATGAGTGTCCTGGGGTAAGTAAATCTTATTTTCTGTGACACTCTAAAGCTATGGTTGGGCACTTTGTTTATAAAGTTCTAAATATATGTATTCAAACATTTATTTGCCTTGACTCAGAATGTTCAACTTTCCTTATTTTTCAGACAGTCAGTTTCATATTTGGGATAATGCATTTGAATTAATCATTTTTTTCTTACCTTCAAAAATTTGACTCTTTTTTCCCTGTGGGCTGTTAGGCTCGCGGGGGCTGAAAATGCTTCATTTTATTGCGTCATTCTTGGCGCAGACTTTTTTGGCGCAAAAATTCTTTTCCGTTTCCGGCGTCATACGTGTCGCCGGAAGTTGCGTCATTTTTTTGACGTTATTTTGCGCCAAAGATGTCGGCGTTCCGGATGTGGCGTCATTTTTGGCGCCAAAAGCATTTTAGGCGCCAAATAATGTGGGCGTCTGATTTGGCGCTAAAAAATATGGGCGTCGCTTTTGTCTCCACATTATTTTAGTCTCATTTTTCATTGCTTCTGGTTGCTAGAAGCTTGTTCTTTGGCATTTTTTCCCATTCCTGAAACTGTCATTTAAGGAATTTGATCAATTTTGCTTTATATGTTGTTTTTTTTTTTGTCTTACATATTGCAAGATGTCTCACGTTGCATCTGAGTCAGAAGATACTACAGGAACATCGCTGTCTAGTGCTGGAGCTACCAAGCTAAGTGTATCTGCTATAATTTTTGGTATCTGTTTCTCCAGCTGTTGTTTGTATTGCATGTCATGACAAACTTATTAATGCAGATAAAATTTCCTTTAGTACTGTTACATTACCTGTTGCTGTTCCGTCAACATCTAATTTTCAGAGTGTTCCTGATAAACATATGAGATTTTATTTTTTAAATCCATTAAGAAGGCTATGTCTGTTATTTCTCCTTCTAGTTTACAAAAGTCTTTTAAAACTTCTCTTTTTTCAGATGAATTTTTAAATGAACATCATCATTCTGATACTGATAAATTTTTGTATTTGTTCAAGATGGAATTTATTCGTTCTTTATTTAAAGAAGTATTAATTGCATTAGAAATAGAGGATTCTGGTCCTCTTGATACTAAATCTAAACGTTTAAATAAGGTTTTTAAATCTCCTGTAGTTATTCCAGAAGTGTTTAATCTCCCTGATGCTATTTCTGAAGTAATTTCCAGGGAATGGAATAATTTGGGTAATTCTTTTACTCCTTCTAAACGTTTAAGCAATTATATCCTGTGCCATCTGACAGATTAGAGTTTTTTGGGGACAAAATCCCTAAGGTTATGGGGCTGTCTCTACTCCTGCTAAATGTACTACTGTTCCTACGGCAGATAGTACTTTATTTAAGGAAAATTGAATCCTTTCTAAGAAAAGCTTACTTATGTTCAGGTAATCTTCTTAGACCTGCTATATTTTTAGCGGATGTTGCTGCAGCTTCAACTTTTTGGTTAGAAGCTTTAGCGCAACAAGTAACAGATCATAATTTTATAGCATTATTATTATTCTATAACATGCTAATAATTTTATTGGTGATACCATCTTTTGATATCATTAGAGTTGATGTCAGGTATATGTCTCTAGCTATTTTAGCTAGAAAAGCTTTATGGATTAAACTTGGAATGCTGATATGTCTTCTAAGTCAACTTTGCTTTCCCTTTCTTTCCAGGGTATTAAATTATTATCTCAACTGTTTCTGGAAGGAAGGGAACTTTTTTACCAAAGGATAAAAAATCTAAGGTAAATTTAGGTCTAATAGTCTTTTCCGTTCCTTTCCTCACAACAAGGAACAAAAGCCTGATCCTTCATCCTCAGGAGCGGTATCAGTTTGGAAACTATTTCCAGTTTGGAATATATCCAAGCCTTATAGAAATCTATAGCCAGCTCCTAAGTACCCATGAAGGTGCGGCCCTTATTCCAGCTCAGCTGGTATGGGGCAGATTACGTTTTCTTCAAAGAAATTTGGATCAATTCCGTTCTCAATCTCTGGTTTCAGAACATTGTTTCAGAAAGGTACAGAATTGGCTTCAAGTTAAGGCCTCCTGCTAAGAGATTTTTTTCTTTCCCGTGTCCCAGTTAACACAGCAAAGGCTCAGCATTTCTGAAATGTGTTTCAGATCTAGAGTTGGTTGGAGTAATTATGCCAGTTCCAGTTCTGGAACAGGGGCTGGGGTTTTATTTTATCTCTTCATTGTACCAAAGAAGGTCAATTCCTTCAGACCAGTTCCGCATCTATCAATATTGAATCATTATGTAAGGATACCAACATTCAAGATGGTTACTGTAGGACTATCCTGCTTTTTGTTTAGCAAGGGCATTATATGTCTACAATAGATTTACAGGATGTGTATCTGCATATTCCGATTCATCCAGATCACTTTTAGTGTCTGAGATTCTCTTTTTAGACAAGCATTACCAGTTTTTTGGCTCTACCGTTTGGCCTAGCCTCAGTTCCAAGAATTTTTTTCAAAGGTTCTCGGTGCCCTTCTTTCTGTAATCAGAGAACAGGGTTTTGGTATTTCCTTATTTGGACGATATCTTGGTATTTGCTCAGTCTTCTCATTTTCGAAGAATCTCATACGAATCGACTTGTGTTGTTTCTTCAAGTTCATGGTTGGAGGTTCAATTTACCAATCAGTTCATTGATTCCTCAGACAAGGGTAACCTTTTTAGGTTTCTAGATAGATTCAGTGTCTATGACTGTACTTGCAGACAAGAGAAGTTTAACATTGATATCAGCTTGTCAAAACCTTCAGTCACAATCATTCCCTTTGGTAGCCTTATGCATGGAAATTTTAGGTCTTAGGACTGCCGCATCAGATGTGATCTCCTTTGCTCGTTTTCACATGCGACCTCTTCAGCTCTGTATGCTGAACCAATGGTGCAGGGATTACTCAAAGATATCTCAATTAATATCTTTAAACCGATTATACGACACTCTCTGACATGGTGGACAGATCACCATCGTTTAGTTCAGGGGGCTTCTTGTTCTTCCAACCTGGACTATAATCTCAACAGATGCAAGTTTTACAGGTTGGGGAGCTGTGTGGGGGTATCTGACGGCACAAGGGGTTTGGGAATCTCAGGAGGTGAGATTTCCGATCAATATTTTGGAACTCCGTGCAATTTTCAGAGCTTTCCAGTCTTGGCCTCTTCTGAAGAGAGAGTTGTTCATTTGTTTTCAGATAGACAATGTCACAACTGTGGCATACATCAATCATCAAGGAGGGACTCACAGTCCTCTGGTTATGAAAGAAGTATCTCGAATTTTGGTTTGGGCGGAATCCAGCTCCTGTCTAATCTCTGCGGTTCATATCCCAGGTATGGACAATTGGAAAGCGGATTATCTCAGTCGCCAAACGTTGCACCTGGGCGAATGGTCTCTTCACCCAGAGGTATTTCCTCAGATTGTTCAATGTGGGAACTCCCAGAAATAGATCTGATGGCTTCTCATCTAATCAAGAAACTTCCCTGGTATCTGTCCGGATCCCGGGATCCTCGGGCGGAGGCAGTGGATGCATTATTTTCTTCCTTACAAGTGTCATCCTGCCTATATCTTTCCGCCTCTAGTTCTTCTTCCAAGGGTATTCTCCAATATTCTAAAGGAATGCTCGTTTGTCCTGCTGGTAGCTCCAGCATGGCCTCACAGGTTTTGGTATGCGGATCTTGTCCGGATGGCCTCTTGCCAGCTGTGGACTCTTCCGTTAAGACCAGTCTTTCTGTCTCAAAACCTTAATTTTAAGGTATGGAGTTTGAACGCTTGATTCTTGGTCAAAGAGGTTTCTCTGACTCTGTGATTGATACTATGTGACAGGCTCGTAAATTTGTATCTAGAGAGATATATTATAGAGTCTGGAAGACTTATATTTCTTAGTGTCTTTCTCATCTTTTTCTTGGCATTCTTTTTGAATACCGAGAATTTTACAGTTTCTTCAGGATGGTTTAGATAAAGGTTTGTCCGCAAGTTCCTTGAAAGACAAATCTCTGCTCTTTCTGTTCTTTTTCACAGAAGGTTTGCTAATCTTCCTGATATTTATTGTTTTGTACAACCTTTGGTTCGTATAAAACCTGTCTTTAAGTCAATTTCTCCTCCTTGGAGTTTGAATTTGGTTCTGGGGGCTCTTCAAGCTCCTCCTTTTGAACCCATGCATTCTTTGGTCGTTATATTACTTTCTTGGAAAGTTTTGTTTCTTTTGGCCATCTCTTCTGCCAGAAGAGTCTCTGAATTATCTACTCTTTTTTATGAGTCTCCTTTTCTGATTTTGCATCAGGATAAGGCGGTGCTGCGAACTTCTTTTGAATTTTTTACCTAAGGTTGTGAATTCTAACAACATTAGTAGAGAAATTGTGGTTCCTTCATTATGTCCTGATCCTATGAATTCTAAGGAGAAATCATTGCATTCTTTGGATGCTGTTAGAGCTTTGTAATATTATGTTGAAGCTACTAAGTATTTCCGAAAGACTTCTAGTATATTTGTCATCTTTTCCGGTTCTAGAAAAGGCCAGAAAGCTTCTGCCATTTCTTTGGCATCTTGGTTGAAATCTTTATTTCATCATGCCTATGTTGAGTCGGGTAACACTCCGCCTCAAAGGATTACAGCTCATTCTACTAGGTCAGTTCTACTTCCTGGGCGTTTAGGAATGAAGCTTCGGTTGATCAGATTTGCAAAGCAGCAACTTGGTCCTCTTTGCATAATTTTACTAAATTCTACCATTTTGATGTGTTTTCTTCTTTTGAAGCAGTTTTTGGTAGAAACGTACTTCAGGCAGAGTTTTCAGTTTGAATCTTCTGCTTATGTTTTTTCATTAAAATTTTATTCTGGGTGTGGATTATTTTCAGCAGGAATTGGCTGTCTTTATTTTATCCCTTCCTCTCTAGTGACTCTTGCGTGGAATGATCCACATCTTGGGTAATCATTATCCCGTACGTCACTAGCTCATGGACTCTTGCTAATTACATGAAAGAAAACATAATTTATGTAAGAACTTACCTGATAAATTCATTTCTTTCATATTAGCAAGAGTCCATGAGGCCCGCCCTTTTTTGTGGTGGTTTTCATTTTTTTGTATAAAGCACAATTATTCCAATTCCTTATTTTATATGCTTTCGCACTTTTTTCTTATCACTCCACTTCTTGGCTATTCGTTAAACTGAATTGTGGGTGTGGTGAGGGGTGTATTTATAGGCATTTTAAGGTTTGGGAAACTTTGCCCCTCCTGGTAGGAATGTATATCCCATACGTCACTAGCTCATGGACTCTTGCTAATATGAAAGAAATTAATTTATCAGGTAAGTTCTTTCATAAATTATGTTTTTTTGGTGTCTTTCTCATCATTTTTCTTGGCATTCTTTTAGAATACCGAGAATTTTACAGTTTCTTCAGGATGGTTTAGATAAGGGTTTGTCTGCGAGTTCCTTGAAAGGACAAATCTCTGCTCTTTCTGTTCTTTTTCACAGAAAGATTGCTATTCTTCCTGATATTCATTGTTTTGTACAAGCTTTGGTTCGTATAAAACCTGTCATTAAGTCAATTTCTCCTCCTTGGAGTTTGAATTTGGTTCTGGGAGCTCTTCAAGCTCCTCCCTTTGAACCTATGCATTCATTGGTCATTTAATTACTTTCTTGGAAAGTTTTGTTCCTTTTGGCCATCTCTTCTGCCAGAAGAGTTTCTGAATTATCTGCTCTTTCTTGTGAGTCTCCTTTTCTGATTTTTCATCAGGATAAGGCGGTGTTGCGAACTTCTTTTGAATTTTTACCTAAAGTTGTGAATTCCAACAACATTAGTAGAGAAATTGTGGTTCCTTCATTATGTCCTAATCCTAAGAATTCTAAGGAGAAATCATTGCATTCTTTGGATGTTGTTAGAGCTTTGAAATATTATGTTGAAGCTACTAAGTCTTTCCGAAAGACTTCTAGTCTATTTGTTATCTTTTCCGGTTCTAGAAAAGGCCAGAAAGCTTCTGCCATTTCTTTGGCATCTTGGTTGAAATCTTTAATTCATCTTGCATATGTTGAGTCGGGTAAAACTCCGCCTCAGAGGATTACAGCTCATTCTACCAGGTCAGTTTCTACTTCCTGGGCGTTTAGGAATGAAGCTTCGGTTGATCAGATTTGCAAAGCAGCAACTTGGTCTTCTTTGCATACTTTTACTAAATTCTATCATTTTGATGTATTTTCTTCTTCTGAAGCAGTTTTTGGTAGAAAAGTACTTCAGGCAGCGGTTTCAGTCTGAATCTTCTGCTTATGTTTTTCATTAAACTTTATTTTGGGTGTGGATTATTTTCAGCAGGAATTGGCTGTCTTTATTTTATCCCTCCCTCTCTAGTGACTCTTGTGTGGAAAGATCCACATCTTGGGTAATCATTATCCCATACGTCACTAGCTCATGGACTCTTGCTAATTACATGAAAGAAAACATAATTTATGTAAGAACTTACCTGATAAATTCATTTCTTTCATATTAGCAAGAGTCCATGAGGCCCGCCCTTTTTTTGTGGTGGTTATGATTTTTGTATAAAGCACAATTATTCCAATTCCTTATTTTATATGCTTTCGCACTTTATCACCCCACTTCTTGGCTATTCGTTAAACTGAATTGTGGGTGTGGTGAGGGGTGTATTTATAGGCATTTTAAGGTTTGGGAAACTTTGCCCCTCCTGGTAGGAATGTATATCCCATACGTCACTAGCTCATGGACTCTTGCTAATATGAAAGAAATGAATTTATCAGGTAAGTTCTTACATAAATTATGTTTTTCCCTTTCTTTCCAGGGTAATAATCATTTTTTCGTTCTTTTTCTCATAATAAGGAACAAACGCCTGATCCTTCATCCTCAGGAGCGGTATCAGTTTGGAAACTATTTCCAGTTTGGAATATATCCAAGCCTTATAGAAACCTATAGTCAGCTCCTAAGTACCCATGAAGGTGCGGCCCTTTTTCTAGTTCAGCTGGTATGGGGCAGATTACGTTTTCTTCAAAGGAATTTGGATCAATTCCGTTCTCAATCTCTGGTTTCAGAACATTGTTTCAGAAAGGTACAGAATTGGCTTCAAGTTAAGGCCTCCTGCTAAGAGATTTTTTTCTTTCCCGTGTCCCAGTTAACACAGCAAGGCTCAGCATTTCTGAAATGTGTTTCAGATCTAGAGTTGGCTGGAGTAATTATGCCAGTTCCAGTTCTGGAACAGGGACTAGGGTTTTATTTTATCTCTTCATTGTACCAAAAAAGGTCAATTCCTTCAGACCAGTTCCGGATCTATCAATATTGAATCGTTATGTAAGGATACCAACATTCAAGATGGTTACTGTAGGACTATTCTGCCTTTTGTTTAGCAAGGGCATTATATGTCTACAATAGATTTACAGGATGTGTATCTGCATATTCCGATTCATCCAGATCACTTTTAGTGTCTGAGATTCTCTTTTTAGACAAGCATTACCAGTTTTGTGGCTCTACCGTTTGGCCTAGCCTCAGTTCCAAGAATTTTTTTCAAAGATTCTCGGTGCCCTTCTTTCTGTATTCAGAGAACAGGGTTTTGGTATTTCCTTATTTGGACGATTATCTTGGTATTTGCTCAGTCTTCTCATTCGAAGAATCTCATGCGAATCGACTTGTGTTGTTTCTTCAAGATCATGGTTGGAGGATCAATTTACCAAAAAGTTCATTGATTCCTCAGTCAAGGGTAACCTTTCTGGGTTTCCAGATAGATTCAGTGTCCATGACTCTGTCTTTAACAGACAAGAGACGTCTAAAATTGATTTCAGCTTGTCGAAACCTTCAGTCACAATCATTCCCTTCGGTAACCTTATGCATGGAAATTCTAGGTCTTATGACTGCTGCATCGGACGCGATCCCCTTTGCTCGTTTTCACATGCGACCTCTTCAGCTCTGTATGCTGAATCAATGGTGCAAGGATTACACAAAGATATCTCAATTTATATCTTTAAAACCGATTGTTCGACACTCTCTAACGTGGTGGACAGATCACCATCGTTTAATTCAGGGGGCTTCTTTTTGTGCTTCCGACCTGGACTGTAATTTCAACAGATGCAAGTCTTACAGGTTGGGGAGCTGTGTGGGGATCTGTGACGGCACAAGGAGTTTGGGAATCTCAGGAGGTGAGATTACCGATCAATATTTTGGAACTCCGTGCAATTTTCAGAGCTCTTCAGTTTTGGCCTCTTCTGTAGAGAGAATCGTTCATTTGTTTTCAGACAGACAATGTCACAACTGTGGCATACATCAATCATCAAGGAGGGACTCACAGTCCTCTGGCTATGAAAGAAGTATCTCGAATTTTTTTGGTTTGGGCGGAATCCAGCTCCTGTCTAATCTCTGCGGTTCATATCCCAGGTGTAGACAATTGGGAAGCGGATTATCTCAGTCGCCAAACGTTGCATTCGGGCGAATGGTCTCTTCACCCAGAGGTATTTCTTCAGATTGTTTAAATGTGGGAACTTCCAGAAATAGATCTGATGGCGTCTCATCTAAACAAGAAACTTCCCAGATATCTGTCCAGATCCCGGGATCCTCAGGCGGAGGCAGTGGATGCATTATCACTTCCTTGGAAGTATCATCCTGCCTATATCTTTCCGCCTCTAGTTCTTCTTCCAAGAGTAATCTCCAAGATTCTGAAGGAATGCTCGTTTGTTCTGCTGGTAGCTCCGGCATGGCCTCACAGGTTTGGTATGCGGATCTTGTCCGGATGGCCTCTTGCCAACCATGGACTCTTCCGTTAGACCAGACTTTCTGTCACAAGGTCCTTTTTTCCATCAGGATCTGAAATCCTTAAATTTAAAGGTATGGAGATTGAACGCTTGATTCTTGGTCAAAGAGGTTTCTCTGACTCTGTGATTAATACTATGTTACAGGCTCGTAAATCTGTATCTAGAGAGATATATTATAGAGTCTGGAAGACTTATATTTTTTGGTGTCTTTCTCATCATTTTTCTTGGCATTCTTTAGAATGCCGAGAATTTTTTCAGTTTCTTCAGGATGGTTTAGATAAGGGTTTGTCTGCAAGTTCCTTGAAAGGACAAATCTCTGCTCTTTCTGTTCTTTTTCACAGAAAGATTGCTATTCTTCCTGATATTCATTGTTTTGTACAAGCTTTGACCTGTCATTAAGTCAATTTCTCCTCCTTGGAGTTTGAATTTGGTTCTGGGAGCTCTTCAAGCTCCTCCCTTTGAACCTATGCATTCATTGGTCATTAAATTACTTTCTTGGAAAGTTTTGTTCCTTTTGGCCATCTCTTCTGCCAGAAGAGTTTCTGAATTATCTGCTCTTTTCTTGTGAGTCTCCTTTTCTGATTTTTCATCAGGATAAGGCGGTGTTGCGAACTTCTTTTGAATTTTTACCTAAAGTTGTGAATTCCAACAACATTAGTAGAGAAATTGTGGTTCCTTCATTATGTCCTAATCTTAAGAATTCTAAGGAGAAAGCATTGCATTCTTTGGATGCTTTTAGAGCTTTGAAATATTATGTTGAAGCTACTAAGTCTTTCCGAAAGACTTCTAGTCTATTTGTTATTTTTTCCGGTTCTAGAAAAGGCCAGAAAGCTTCTGCCATTTCTTTGGCATCTTGGTTGAAATCTTTAATTCATCTTGCCTATGTTGAGTCGGGTAAAACTCCGCCTCAGAGGATTACAGCTCATTCTACCAGGTCAGTTTCTACTTCCTGAGCGTTTAGGAATGAAGCTTCGGTTGATCAGATTTGCAAAGCAGCAACTTGGTCTTCTTTGCATACTTTTACTAAATTCTACCATTTTGATGTATTTTCTTCTTCTGAAGCAGTTTTTGGTAGAAAAGTACTTCAGGCAGCGGTTTCAGTCTGAATCTTCTGCTTATGTTTTTTATTAAACTTTATTTTGGGTGTGGATTATTTTCAGCAGGAATTGGCTGTCTTTATTTTATCCCTCCCTCTCTAGTGACTCTTGTGTGGAAAGATCCACATCTTGGGTAATCATTATCCCATACGTCACTAGCTCATGGACTCTTGCTAATTACATGAAAGAAAACATAATTTATGTAAGAACTTACCTGATAAATTCATTTCTTTCATATTAGCAAGAGTCCATGAGGCCCACCCTTTTTTTGGTGGTTATGATTTTTTTGTATAAAGCACAATTATTCCAATTCCTTATTTTATATGCTTTCGCACTTTTTTATCACCCCACTTCTTGGCTATTCGTTAAACTGAATTGTGGGTGTGGTGAGGGGTGTATTTATAGGCATTTTAAGGTTTGGGAAACTTTGCCCCTCCTGGTAGGAATGTATATCCCATACGTCACTAGCTCATGGACTCTTGCTAATATGAAAGAAATGAATTTATCAGGTAAGTTCTTACATAAATTATGTTTTTCTAGATCCAATGGACAAAAAAAATAGAGGGTTACCTTAATAACATTTTTATTCAACAAGGTTTTATTCTCCAGCCCCTTGCATGCATTGCCCCTGTCACTGCTGCTGCGGCCTTCTGGTTTGAGTCTCTAGAAGAGCCTCTACAGGTAGAAACCCCATTGGATAATATCCTTGACAAGCTTAAAGCTCTTAAGGTAGCCAATTCATTTGTCTCTGACGCCGTTGTTCATTTAACCAAGCTAACGGCTAAAAACTCAGGTTTTGCTATTCAGGCGCGTATGGCGCTATGGCTTAAATCCTGGTCAGCTGACGTTACTTCAAAGTCTAAGCTTCTCAATATTCCCTTCAAGGGGCAGACCCTATTCGGGCCTGGACTGAAGGAGATCATTTCTGATATTACTGGAGGAAAAGGTCACGTCCTTCCTCAGGATAGGTCCAACAAATTAAGGACCAAACAGACTAATTTTCGATCCTTTCGAAATTTCAAGAGTGGCGCAGCTTCAACTTCCTCTAATACAAGACAAGAGGGAAATTTTGCCCAGTCCAAGCCGGTCTGGAGACCTAACCAGGCTTGGAACAAAGGAAAGCAGGCCAAAAAACCTGCTGCTGCCTCTAAGACAGCATGAAAGATCAGCCCCCTATCCGGAAACGGATCTAGTAGGGGGCAGACTTTCTCTCTTCGCCCAGGCTTGGGCAAAAGATGTCCAGGATCCCTGGGCGTTGGAAATTGTGTCCCAGGGATATCTTCTGGATTTCAAAGCTTCTTCTCCAAAAGGGAGATTTCATCTCTCACAATTATCTGCAAACCAGATAGAGAGGCATTCTTACATGGTGGTCAAGACCTCCTAGTTATGGGAGTGATCCACCCAGTTCCAAAGGAGGAACAGGGGCAAGGCTTCTATTCAAATCTGTGTGTAGTTCCCAAGAAAGAGGGAACTTTCAGACCAATCTTAGATCTCAAGATCCTAAACAAA
Source organism: Bombina bombina (assembly GCF_027579735.1). Classification (NCBI taxonomy): domain Eukaryota; kingdom Metazoa; phylum Chordata; class Amphibia; order Anura; family Bombinatoridae; genus Bombina; species Bombina bombina. Next base: position 553,122,667 of record NC_069503.1, on the reverse strand, counting down.
TTTCTCAGGGTCCCATCCTTCAAGATGGAGACTATTCGAACCATCCTACCTATGATCCAGGAGGGTCAATATGTGACTACAGTGGACTTAAAGGATGCTTATCTTCACATTCCGATACACAGAGATCATCATCGGTTTCTCAGGTTCGCCTTCCTAGACAGGCATTACCAGTTTGTGGCTCTTCCCTTTGGGTTAGCTACGGCACCAAGAATCTTTATGAGAGTTCTAGGGTCACTCCTAGCGGTCCTAAGGCCGCGGGGTATAGCAGTAGCCCCTTACCTAGACGACATTCTGATACAGGCGTCAAATTTTCAAATCGCTAGGTCCCATACGGACATTGTGCTGGCATTTCTGAGGTCTCATGGGTGGAAAGTGAACAAAGAAAAGAGTTCTCTATGCCCTCTCACAAGAGTTTCCTTCCTAGGAACTCTGATAAATTCTGTAGAAATGAAGATTTACCTGACAGAGGCCAGGTTGTCAAAACTTCTAAATTCCTGCCGTGTTCTTTATTCTATTTCTCGCCCTTCAGTGGCTCAGTGTATGGAAGTAATCAGCTTAATGGTAGCGGCGATGGACATAGTGCCGTTTGCCCGCCTACATCTCAGACCGCTGAAACTTTGCATGCTCAGTCAGTGGAATGGGGATTACACAGATTTGTCCTCTCCACTAAATCTGGATCAAGAGACCAGAGATTCTCTTCTCTGGTAGCTATCTCGATTGCATCTGTCCAAGGGTATGACCTTCCGCAGGCCAGATTGGACTATAGTAACGACAGATGCCAGCCTTCTGGGCTGGGGTGCAGTCTGGAACTCCCTGAAGGCTCAGGGCCCGTGGACTCAGGAGGAGGCACTCCTTCCGATAAACATTCTGGAACTAAGAGCGATATTCAATGCTCTTCAGGCTTGGCCTCAGCTTGCTCCGGTCAGGTTCATCAGATTTCAGTCGGACAATATCACGACTGTAGCCTACATCAACCATCAAGGGGGAACAAGGAGTTCCCTAGCAATGTTGGAGGTTTCAAAAATAATTCTATGGGCAGAGGTTCACTCTTGCCATCTATCAGCTATCCATATCCCAGGAGTAGAGAACTGTGAGGCGGATTTTCTAAGTCGACAGACTTTTCATCCGGGGGAGTGGGAGCTCCATCCAGAGGTGTTTGCACAGTTGATTCAACTTTGGGGCAAACCAGAACTGGATCTCATGGCATCTCATCAGAACGCCAAGCTTCCTTATTACGGATCCAGGTCCAGGGATCCCAAGGCAGCGCTGATAGATGCTCTAGCAGCGCCTTGGTCCTTCAACCTGGCTTATGTGTTTCCACCGTTTCCTCTGCTCCCTCGTCTGATTGCCAAGATCAAGCAGGAGAGATATTCGGTGATTTTGATAGCACCTGCGTGGCCACGCAGGACTTGGTACGCAGATCTGGTGGACATGTCATCCCTTCCACCATGGACTCTGCCGCTGAGGCAGGACCTTCTACTTCAGGGTCCTTTCAACCATCCAAATCTAATTTCTCTGCGTCTGACTGCTTGGAGATTGAACGCTTGATTTTATCAAAACGTGGGTTCTCCGAGTCGGTCATTGATACCTTAATTCAGGCTCGAAAGCCTGTCACCAGGAAAATCTATCATAAGATATGGTGTAAATATCTTCATTGGTGTGAATCCAAGGGTTACTCATGGAGTAAAGTCAGGATTCCCAGGATATTATCTTTTCTCCAAGAAGGATTGGAGAAGGGATTGTCAGCTAGTTCCTTAAAGGGACAGATTTCTGCTCTGTCTATTCTTTTGCACAAGCGTCTGGCGGATGTTCCAGACGTTCAGGCGTTTTGTCAGGCTTTGGTTAGAATCAGGCCTGTGTTTAAACCTGTTGCTCCGCCATGGAGTTTAAATTTAGTTCTTAAAGTTCTTCAAGGGGTTCCGTTTGAACCTCTGCATTCCATAGATATCAAGCTTTTATCTTGGAAAGTTCTGTTTTTGGTAGCTATCTCTTCGGCTCGAAGAGTTTCAGAGTTATCTGCCTTACAGTGTGATTCCCCTTATCTGATCTTCCATGCAGATAAGGTAGTTTTGCATACCAAACCTGGGTTTCTTCCTAAGGTGGTATCTGATAAGAATATCAATCAGGAGATTGTTGTTCCGTCACTGTGTCCTAATCCTTCAAAGAAGGAACGTCTATTACATAATCTTGACGTGGTTCGTGCTTTAAAGTTATATTTACAAGCTACTAAGGATTTTCGTCAAACATCGGCATTGTTTGTTGTTTACTCTGTACAGAGAAGAGGCCAAAAGGCTTCAGCAACTTCTCTTTCTTTTTGGCTAAGAAGTATAATACGCTTAGCTTATGAGACTGCTGGCCAGCAGCCTCCTGAAAGAATTACAGCTCATTCCACTAGAGCGGTGGCTTCCACATGGGCTTTTAAAAATGAGGCTTCTGTTGAACAGATTTGTAAGGCGGCGACTTGGTCTTCGCTTCATACTTTTTCTAAATTCTACAAATTTGATACTTTTGCTTCTTCGGAGGCTATTTTTGGGAGAAAGGTCTTACAGGCAGTGGTGCCCTCCGTTTAAGCACCTGCCTTGTCCCTCCCTTCATCCGTGTCCTATAGCTTTGGTATTGGTATCCCCCAAGTAATGGATGAATCCGTGGACTGGATACACCTTACAAGAGAAAACAAAATTGATGCTTACCTGATAAATTTATTTCTCTTGTGGTGTATCCAGTCCACGGCCCGCCCTGTCATTTTAAGGCAGGTGTTTTTTATTTTTAAACTACAGTCACCACTGCACCCTATAGTTTCTCCTTTCTCTTGCTTGTCTTCGGTCGAATGACTGGAGGTGGCATTTAGGGGAGGGGCTGTATAGACAGCTCTGCTGTGGGTGATCCTCTTGCAGCTTCCTGTTGGGAAGGAGAATGTCCCACAAGTAATTGATGAATCCGTAGACTGGATACACCACAAGAGAAATAAATTTATCAGGTAAGCATAAATTTTGTTTTTTTTCCCCCCACAAATCGTTCTGAAGGGCAGGTAGGAGCCACAGCAAATCTGTGGCATGGTGCTGAAAGTCTTTTTTACTGGGTTTAACGTTTTTTCAATCAGTTTATGCCATTATAGGGTTAATTGTTTATTTGCATAGCTGTGCAAAGTTACTAAGCCTTTATAATGCTACTGTAAACATTTCGTTAAGTTTACTGCTTTTTTACACTGTTTTGCAGAACTGGTGCAGCTTTTTTTCTCTTAAAGGCACAGTACCTTTTTATTTCTAAGTGTTTTTTACTTTGATTACAGTGTTTTCCAAGCTTGCTTGTTACATTACTAGCCTGTTTAACATGTCTGACACCAAGGAAAATCCTTGTTTAATATGTTTGGAAGCCATTGTGGAACCCCCTCTTAGAATGTGTCCCAATTGTACTGATATGTCTATAAACTAAAAAGAACATATATTAGCACTTAAAAATAGAGCAATAGATGATTCTCAGTCAGAAGTAAATGCATCTAGCTCTCCCCAAGTGTCACAACTAGTAACGCCCGCACAAGTGACGCCAAGTACCTCTAGTGCGTCAAATTCTTTTACTTTACAAGACATGGCCACAGTTATGAATACAACCCTCACAGAGGTTTTATCTAAACTGCCTGGTTTACAAGGAAAGCGGGACAGCTCTGGGTTTAGAAAATATGCTGAGCCGTCTGACGCTTTAGTAGCCATATCTGATATGCCCTCACAATGCTCTGAAGTAGGGGTGAGGGATTTGTTATCTGAGGGAGAAATTTCTGATTCAGGAAAGACGCTTCCTCAGACAGATTCTGATATGACGGCCTTTAAATTTAAGCTTGAACACCTCCGCTTATTGCTCAGGGAGGTATTAGCGACTCTAGATGATTGTGACCCTATAGTGGTTCCAGAGAAATTGTGTAAAATGGATAAATACTTAGAGGTTCCTGTTTACACTGATGTTTTTCCAGTCCCTAAGAGGATTGTGAATATTATTACTAAGGAGTGGGATAGACCAGGTATTCTGTTCTCTCCTCCTGTTTTTAAGAAAATGTTTCCCATATCTGACACCATGCGGAACTTGTGGCAGACAGTCCCTAAGGTGGAGGGAGCTATTTCTCTTGTTAAGTGTATCCAGTCCACGGATCATCCATTACTTGTGGGATATTCTCCTTCCCAACAGGAAGTTGCAAGAGGATCACCCACAGCAGAGCTGCTACATAGCTCCTCCCCTCACTGTCATATCCAGTCATTTTCTTGCAACTCTCAACTAAGATGGAGGTCGTAAGAGGACTGTGGTGTTTTATACTTAGTTTATTTCTTCAATCAAAAGTTTGTTATTTTTAAATGGTACCGGAGTGTACTGTTTATCTCAGGCAGTATTTAGAAGAAGAATCTGCCTGCGTTTTCTATAATCTTAGCAGAAGTAACTAAGATCCTTTGCTGTTCTCACATATTCTGAGGAGTGAGGTAACTTCAGAGGGGGAATAGCGGGCAGGTTTTCCTGCAATAAGGTATGTGCAGTATATATTTTTCTAGGGATGGAATTTGCTAGAAAATGCTGCTGATACCAAAGTAATGTAAGTAAAGCCTTAAATGCAGTGATAGTGACTGGTATCAGGCTTATTAATAGAGATACATACTCTTATAAAAGTGTATTTTAAAACGTTTGCTGGCATGTTTAATCGTTTTTTACATATGTTTGGTGATAAAACTTATTGGGGCCTAGTTTTTTCCACATGGCTGGCTTGAATTTTGCCTAGAAACAGTTCCCTGAGGCTTCCCACTGTTGTAATATGAGTGGGAGGGGCCTATTTTGGCGTTTTTTTGCACAGCAAAAATTAGATAGACATCCAGCTTCTTCCTGCATGATCCAGGACTTCTCTGAAGGGCTCAAAAGGCTTCAAAAGTCGTATTGAGGGAGGTAAAAAGCCACAGTAGAGCTGTGGCAGTTGTTGTGACTGTTTAAAAAACGTTTTTGTCATTTGTTGTTCCGTTTTTGGTATTAAGGGGTTAATCATCCATTTGCAAGTGGGTGCAATGCTCTGCTAACTTATTACATACACTGTAAAAATTTTGTTAGTATAACTGCATTTTTTCACTGTTATTTCAAAATTTTGGGAAAATTTATGTTTCTTAAAGGCGCAGTAACGTTTTTTATATTGCTTGTAAACTTGTTTTAAAGTGTTTTCCAAGCTTGCTAGTCTCATTGCTAGTCTGTTTAAACATGTCTGACACAGAGGAACCTACTTGTTCATTATGTTTGAAAGCCATGGTGGAGCCCCATAGGAGAATGTGTACTAAATGTATTGATTTCACCTTAAACAGTAAAGATCAGTCTTTATCTATAAAAGAATTATCACCAGAGGGTTCTGTCGAGAGGGAAGTTATGCCGACTAACTCTCCCCACGTGTCAGACCCTTCGCCTCCCGCTCAGGGGACGCACGCTAATATGGCGCTAATTACATCAGGGACGCCCATAGCGATAACCTTGCAGGACATGGCTGCAATCATGAATAATACCCTGTCAGAGGTATTATCTAGATTGCCTGAATTAAGAGGCAAGCGCGATAGCTCTGGGGTTAGGAGAGTTACAGAGCGCGCAAATGCTGTTAGAGCCATGTCTGATACTGCGTCACAGTATGCAGAACATGAGGACGGAGAGCTTCAGTCTGTGGGTGACATCTCTGACTCGGGGAAACCTGATTCAGAGATTTCTAATTTTAAATTTAAGCTTGAGAACCTCCGTGTATTGCTTGGGGAGGTATTAGCTGCTCTGAATGACTGTAACACAGTTGCAATTCCAGAGAAATTGTGTAGGCTGGATAGATACTATGCGGTGCCGGTGTGTACTGACGTTTTTCCTATACCTAGAAGGCTTACAGAAATTATTAGCAAGGAGTGGGATAGACCCGGTGTGCCCTTTTCCCCATCTCCTATATTTAGAAAAATGTTTCCAATAGACGCCACTACACGGGACTTATGGCAGACGGTCCCTAAGGTGGAGGGAGCAGTTTCTACTTTAGCAAAGCGTACCACTATCCCGGTTGAGGACAGTTGTGCTTTTTCAGATCCAATGGATAAAAAATTGGAGGGTTACCTTAAGAAAATGTTTATTCAACAAGGTTTTATTTTACAGCCCCTTGCATGCATTGCGCCTGTCACTGCTGCAGCGGCATTCTGGTTTGAGGCCCTGGAAGAGGCCATCCAGACAGCTCCATTGAATGAAATTATTGACAAGCTTAGAACACTTAAGCTAGCTAACTCATTTGTTTCTGATGCCATTGTTCATTTGACTAAACTAACGGCTAAGAATTCCGGATTCGCCATCCAGGCGCGTAGGGCGCTATGGCTTAAATCCTGGTCAGCTGACGTGACTTCAAAGTCTAAATTACTCAACATTCCTTTCAAGGGGCAGCCCTTATTCGGGCCTGGCTTGAAGGAAATTATTGCCGACATTACTGGAGGCAAGGGTCATACCCTTCCTCAGGACAGGGCCAAATCAAAGGCCACACAGTCTAATTTTCGTGCCTTTCGAAATTTCAAGGCAGGAGCAGCATCAACTTCCTCCGCTTCAAAACAAGAGGGAACTGTTGCTCATTCCAGACAGAAGAAAAAAGTTCTCTATCCCCTCTCACAAGAGTTTCCTTCCTAGGAACTCTGATAGATTCTGTAGAAATGAAGATGTACCTGACAGAGGCCAGGTTGTCAAACCTTCTAAATTCCTGCGATGTTCTTTATTCTACTTCTCGCCCTTCAGTGGCTCAGTGTATGGAAGTAATCGGCTTAATGGTAGCGGCAATGGACATAGTGCCGTTTGCCCGCCTACATCTCAGACCGCTGCAACTCTGCATGCTCAGTCAGTGGAATGGGGATTACACAGATTTGTCTCCTCTACTAAATTTGGATCAAGAGACCAGGGATTCTCTTCTCTAGTGGCTATCTCGGGTCCATCTGTCCAAAGGTATGACCTTTCGCAGGCCAGATTGGACAATTGTAACAACAGATGCCAGCCTTCTAGGTTGGGGTGCAGTCTGGAATTCCCTGAAGGCTCAGGGATCGTGGACTCAGGAGGAGAAACTCCTCCCAATAAATATTCTGGAGTTAAGAGCAATATTCAATGCTCTTCTAGCTTGGCCTCAGTTAGCAACACTGAGGTTCATCAGATTTCAGTCGGACAACATCACGACTGTTGCTTACATCAACCATCAAGGGGGAACCAGGAGTTCCCTAGCGATGTTAGAAGTCTCAAAGATAATTCGCTGGGCAGAGTCTCACTCTTGCCACCTGTCAGCGATCCACATCCCAGGCGTAGAGAACTGGGAGGCGGATTTTATAAGTCGTCAGACTTTTCATCCGGGGGAGTGGGAACTCCATCCGGAGGTGTTTGCTCAACTGGTCCATTGTTGGGGCAAACAAGAACTGGATTTCATGGCGTCTCGCCAGAACGCCAAGCTTCCTTGTTACGGATCCAGGTCCAGGGACCCGGGAGCAACGCTGATAGATGCTCTAGCAGCTCCTTGGTTCTTCAACCTGGCCTATGTGTTTCCACCGTTTCCTCTGCTCCCTCGACTGATTGCCAAAATCAAACAGGAGAGAGCATCTGTGATTCTGATAGCGCCTGCGTGGCCACGCAGGACCTGGTATGCAGACCTAGTGGACATGTCATCTCTTCCAGCATGGACTCTGCCTCTGAGGCAGGACCTTCTAATACAAGGTCCTTTCAATCATCCAAATCTAATTTCTCTGAGATTGACTGCATGGAGATTGAACGCTTGATTCTATCAAGGCGTGGCTTCTCTGAGTCAGTCATTGATACCTTAATACAGGCTCGGAAGCCTGTCACCAGGAAAATCTACCATAAGATATGGCGTAAATACCTTTATTGGTGTGAATCCAAGAGTTACTCATGGAGTAAAGTTAGGATTCCTAGGATATTGTCTTTTCTCCAAGAGGGTTTGGACAAAGGCTTATCAGCTAGTTCTTTAAAAGGACAGATCTCTGCTCTGTCTATTCTTTTGCACAAGCGTCTGGCAGAAGTTCCAGACGTCCAGGCATTTTGTCAGGCTTTGGTTAGGATTAAGCCTGTGTTTAAAACTGTTGCTCCTCCGTGGAGCTTAAACTTGGTTCTTAAAGTTCTTCAGGGAGTTCCGTTTGAACCCCTTCATTCCATTGATATTAAACTTTTATCTTGGAAAGTTCTGTTTTTGATGGCTATTTCCTCGGCTCGAAGAGTCTGAGTTATCTGCCTTACATTGTGATTCTCCTTATCTGATTTTTCATTCAGACAAGGTAGTTCTGCGTACCAAACCTGGGTTTTTACCTAAGGTGGTTTCTAACAGGAATATCAATCAAGAGATTGTTGTTCCATCATTGTGTCCTAATCCTTCTTCAAAGAAGGAACGTCTTTTACATAATCTGGACGTAGTCCGTGCCTTGAAGTTTTACTTACAGGCTACTAAAGATTTTCGTCAAACATCTGCTCTGTTTGTCGTTTACTCTGGACAGAGGAGAGGTCAAAAAGTTTCGGCAACCTCTCTCTCCTTTTGGCTTCGGAGCATAATACGCTTAGCCTATGAGACTGCTGGACAGCAGCCCCCTGAAAGGATTACAGCTCATTCTACTAGAGCTGTGTCTTCCACCTGGGCCTTTAAAAATGAGGCCTCTGTTGAACAGATTTGCAAGGCTGCGACTTGGTCTTCGCTTCACACCTTTTCAAAATTTTACAAATTTGACACACTTGCTTCTTCGGAGGCTGTTTTTGGGAGAAAGGTTCTACAGGCAGTGGTTCCTTCCGTTTAAGTTCCTGCCTTGTCCCTCCCATCATCCGTGTACTTTAGCTTTGGTATTGGTATCCCACAAGTAATGGATGATCCGTGGACTGGATACACTTAACAAGAGAAAACATAATTTATGCTTACCTGATAAATGTATTTCTCTTGTAGTGTATCCAGTCCACGGCCCGCCCTGTCCTTTTAAGGCAGGTCTAAATTTTAATTAAACTACAGTCACCACTGCACCCTATGGTTTCTCCTTTCTCGTCTTGTTTCGGTCGAATGACTGGATATGACAGTGAGGGGAGGAGCTATGTAGCAGCTCTGCTGTGGGTGATCCTCTTGCAACTTCCTGTTGGGAAGGAGAATATCCCACAAGTAATGGATGATCCGTGGACTGGATACACTACAAGAGAAATAAATTTATCAGGTAAGCATAAATTATGTTTTCTACTCTGTCTAAGCGTACAACTATACCTATCGAAGACAGTTGTGCTTTCAAAGATCCTATGGATAAAAAATTAGAGGGTCTCCTGAAGAAAATTTTTGTTCATCAGGGTTTTTCTCCTCAACCTATTGCGTGCATTGTTCCTGTAACTACTGCAGCTGCTTTCTGGTTTGAGGCTGTAGAAGAGGCTCTTCAGATGGAGACTTCATTAGAGGAGATTATGGACAGAATCAAGGCCCTTAAGTTGGCTAATTCTTTTATTACAGATGCCGCTTTTCAACTGGCTAAATTAGCGGCAAAGAATTCAGGTTTTGCAATTTTAGCACGCAGGACGTTATGGCTTAAGTCCTGGTCTGCTGATGTGTCATCAAAATCTAAACTTTTGAACATCCCTTTCAAAGGAAAGACCCTATTCGGGCCTGAACTGAAAGAGATTATTTCAGATATCACTGAAGGGAAAGGTCATGCCCTTCCTCAGGATAGATCAAATAAGATGAAGATCAAACAAAATATTTTTTTTTCCTTTCGGAACTTCAAGAGTGGTTCCGTTTCGGCTTCCTCTGCTGCAAAGCAAGAGGGGAATTTTGCCCAATCCAATTCAGTCTGGAGACCTAACCAGGTTTGGAACAAGGGTAAACAGGCTAAGAAGCCTGCAGCTGCTTCTAAGACAGCATGAAGGGGTAGCCCCCGATCCGGGACCGGATCTAGTAGGGGGCAGACTCTCTATCTTCGCTCAGGCTTGGGCAAGAGATGTTCACAATACCTGGGCTTTAGAAATTGTGTCCCAGGGATATCTTCTTAAATTCAAAGACTCCCTTCCACAGGGGAGATTTCATATTTCTTTCATGTAATTAGCAAGAGTCCATGAGCTAGTGACGTATGGGATATACATTCCCACCAGGAGGGGCAAAGTTTCCCAAACCTCAAAATGCCTATAAATACACCCCCCACCACACCCACAAATCAGTTTTACAAACTTTGCCTCCTATGGAGGTGGTGAAGTAAGTTTGTGCTAGATTCTACGTTGATATGCGCTCCGCAGCAGGTTGGAGCCCGGTTTTCCTCTCAGCGTGCAGTGAATGTCAGAGGGATGTGAGGAGAGTATTGCCTGTTTGAATTCAATGATCTCCTTCTACGGGGTCTATTTCATAGGTTCTCTGTTATCGGTCGTAGAGATTCATCTCTTACCTCCCTTTTCAGATCGACGATATACTCTTATATATATATATATATATATATATATATATATATATATATATATATATATATATATATATATATATATATATATATATATATATATATATATATATATATATATATATACCATTTCCTCTGCTGATTTTCGTTTCTGTACTGGTTTGGCTTTCTACAAACATGTAGATGAGTGTCCTGGGGTAAGTAAGTCTTATTTTCTGTGACACTCTCAGCTATGGTTGGGCACTTTTTTAATAAAGTTCTAAATATATGTATTCAAACATTTATTTCTCCAACATAGGTGTGTCCGGTCCACGGCGTCATCCTTACTTGTGGGATATTCTCCTCCCCAACAGGAAATGGCAAAGAGCCCAGCAAAGCTGGTCACATGATCCCTCCTAGGCTCCGCCTACCCCAGTCATTCTCTTTGCCGTTGTACAGGCAACATCTCCACGGAGATGGCTTAGAGTTTTTTAGTGTTTAACTGTAGTTTTTATTATTCAATCAAGAGTTTGTTATTTTAAAATAGTGCTGGTATGTACTATTTACTCAGAAACAGAAAAGAGATGAAGATTTCTGTTTGTATGAGGAAACTGATTTTAGCACCGTAACTAAAATCCATGGCTGTTCCACACAGGACTGTTGAGAGCAATTAACTTCAGTTGGGGGAACAGTGTGCAGTCTCTTACTGCTTGAGGTATGACACATTCTAACAAGACGATGTAATGCTGGAAGCTGTCATTTTCCCTATGGGATCCGGTAAGCCATGTTTATTAAGATAGTAAATAAGGGCTTCACAAGGGCTTATTAAGACTGTAGACTCTTTTTGGGCTAAATCGATTCATTATTAACACATATTTAGCCTTGAGGAATCATTTATTCTGGGTATTTTGATATGATTATATCGGCAGGCACTGTTTTTGACACCTTATTCTTTAGGGGCTTTCCCTAATCATAGTCAGAGCCTCATTTTCGCGCCGGTATGGCGCACTTGTTTTTGAGGACAGCATGGCATGCAGCTGCATGTGTGTGGAGCTCTGATACACAGAAAAGTCTTTCTGAAGGCATCATTTGGTATCGTATTCCCCTTTGGGCTTGGTTGGGTCTCAGCAAAGCAGATTCCAGGGACTGTAAAGGGGTTAAATATAAAAACGGCTCCGGTTCCGTTATTTTAAGGGTTAAAGCTTCCAAATTTGGTGTGCAATACTTTTAAGGCTTTAAGACACTGTGGTGAAATTTTGGTGAATTTTGAACAATTCCTTCATACTTTTTCGCAATTGCAGTAATAAAGTGTGTTTAGTTTAAAATTTAAAGTGACAGTAACGGTTTTATTTTAAAACGTTTTTTGTGCTTTGTTATCAAGTTTATGCCTGTTTACAATGTCTGAACTACCAGATAGATTGTGTTCTGACTGTGGGGAAACCAAGGTTCCTTCTCATTTAACTATATGTATTTTATGTCATAAAAAAATTTAGTAAAAATGATGCCCAAGATGATTCCTCAAGTGAGGGGAGTAAGCATGGTACTGCATCATCCCCTCCTTCGTCTACACCAGTCTTGCCCATACAGGAGGCCCCTAGTACATCTAGTGCGCCAATACTCCTTACTATGCAACATTTAACGGCTGTAATGGATAATTCTATCAAAAACATTTTAGCCAATATGCCCACTTATCAGTGAAAGCGCGACTGCTCTGTTTTAGAAAATTCTGTAGAGCATGAGAACGCTGATGATATGGTTTCTGAAGGGCCCCTACACCAGTCTGAGGGGGCCAGGGAGGTTTTGTCTGAGGGAGAAATTTCAGATTCAGGAAACATTTCTCAATAAGCTGAACCTGATGTGATTACTTTTAAATTTAAGTTGGAACATCTCCGCGCTCTGCTTAAGGAGGGGTTATCCAATTTGGATGATTGTGATTATCTGGTCATTCCAGAACCACTATGTAAAATGGAAAAGTTCTTAGAGGCCCCGGGGCCCCCCGAAGCTTTTCCTATATCCAAGCGGGTGGCGTACATTGTTAGTGAAGAATGGGACAGGCCCGGTATACCTTTAGTACCTCCCCCCATATTTATAAAATTGTTTTCCTATAGTCGACCCCAGAAAGGACTGATGGCAGACAGTCCCCAAGGTCGAGGGGGCGGTTTCTACTCTACACAAGCGCGCCACTATACCCATAGAAGATAGTTGTGCTTTCCAAGATCCTATGGATAAAAAATTAGAAGGTCTGCTAAAGATGTTTGTTCAGCAAGGTTCCCTTCTACAACCAATTGCATGCATTGTCCCTGTCACTGCAGCCGCGTGTTTCTAGTTTGATGAGCTAGGAAAGGCGATTATTAGTAATTCTTCTTCTTATGAGGAGATTATGGACAGAATTCGTGCTCTTAAATTGGCTAATTCTTTCACCCTAGACGCCACCTGGCAATAGGCTAGGTTAGCGGCGATAAAATTCTGGGTTTGCTATTGTGGCGCAGAGCGCTTTGGTTAAAATCTTGGGCAGCGGATGCGTCTTCCAAGAACAAATTGCTTGACATTCCTTTCAAGGGGAAAACACTCTTTGGCCCTGACTTGAAAGAGATTATCTCTGATATCACTGGGGGCAAGGGCCACGCCCTTCCTCAGGATAGGTCTTTTCAAGACCAAAAATAAACCTAAGTTTCGTCCCTTTCGCAGAAACGGATCAGCCCCAAGGGCTATGTCCTTTAAGCAGGAAGGTAATACTTCTCAAGCCAATCCAGCCTGGAGACCTATGCAAGGCTGGAACAAAAGAGAGCAGGCCAGGAAACCTGCCACTGCTACCAAGACAGCATGAAATGCGGGCCCCCGATCCGGGACCGGATCTGGTGGGGGGCAGACTCTCTCTCTTCGCTCAGGCTGGGGCAAGAGATGTTCTGGATCCTTGGGCGCTAGAAATAGTCTCCCAAGGTTATTCTCTGGAGTTCAAGGGGCTTCCTCCAAGGGGGAGGTTCCACAGGTCTCAGTTGTCTTCAGATCACATAAGAAGACAGGCATTCTTACATTGGGTAGAAGACCTGCTAAAAATGGGAGTGATTCATCCTGTTCCATTAGGAGAACAAGGGATGGGGTCCTACTCCAATCTGTTCATAGTTCCCAAAAAAGAGGGAACGTTCAGACCAATCTTAGATCTCAAGATCTTGAACAAGTTTCTCAAGGTTCCATCGTTCAAGATGGAAACCATTCGAACACTCCTTCCTTTCATCCAGGAAGGTCAATTCATGACCAAGGTGGATTTCAAGGATGCGTATCTACATATTCCTATCCACAAGGAACATCATCGGTTCCTAAGGTTTGAATTCCTGGACAAGCATTTCCAGTTCGTGGCGTTTTCTTTCGGATTAGCCACTGCTCCTAGGATTTTCTCATAGGTACTAGGGTCCCTTCTGGCGGTGCTAAGACCAAGGGGCATTGCTGTAGTACCTTACTTGGACGACATTCTGATTCGAGCGTCGTCCCTTCCTCAAGTAAAGGCTCACACGGACATTGTCCTGGCCTTTCTCAGATCTCACGGATGGAAAGTGAACGTGGAAAAGAGTTCTCTATCTCCGTCAACGAGGGTTCCCTTCTTGGGAACTATAATAGACTCCTTAGAAATGAGGATTTTTCTGACAGAAGCCAGAAAAACAAAACTTCTAGACTCTTGTCGGATACTTCATTCCGTTCCTCTTCCTTCCATAGCGCAGTGCATGGAAGTGATAGGTTTGATGGTTGCGGCAATGGACATAGTTCCTTTTGTGCGCATTCATCTAAGACCATTACAACTGTTCATGCTCAGTCAGTGGAATGGGGACTATTCAGACTTGTCTCCGAAGATACAAGTAAATCAGAGGACCAGAGACTCATTCCGTTGGTGGCTGTCCCTGGACAACCTGTCACAAGGGATGACCTTCCGCAGACCAGAGTGGGTCCTTGTCACGACCGACGCCAGTCTGATGGGCTGGGGCGCGGTCTGGGGATCCCTGAAAGCTCAGGGTCTTTGGTCTCGGGTAGAATCTCTTCTACCGATAAATATTCTGGAACTGAGAGCGATATTCAATGCTCTCAAAGCTTGGCCTCAGCTAGCGAGGGCCAAGTTCATACATCAACCATCAGGGGGGAACAAGGAGTTCCCTAGCGATGGAAGAAGTGACCAAAATCATTCTATGGGCGGAGTCTCACTCCTGCCACCTGTCTGCTATCCACATCCCAGGAGTGGAAAATTGGGAAGCGGATTTTCTGAGTCGTCAGACATTGCATCCGGGGGAGTGGGAACTCCATCCGGAAATCTTTGCCCAAGTCACTCAACCGTGGGGCATTCCAGACATGGATCTGATGGCCTCTCGTCAGAACTTCAGAGTTCCTTACTACGGGTACAGATCCAGGGATCCCAAGGCGGCTCTAGTGGATGCACTAGTAGCACCTTGGACCTTCAAACTAGCTTATGTGTTCCCGCCGTTTCCTCTCATCCCCAGGCTGGTAGCCAGGATCAATCAGGAGAGGGCGTCGGTGATTTTGATAGCTCCTGCGTGGCCACGCAGGACTTGGTATGCAGATCTGGTGAATATGTCATCGGCTCCACCATGGAAGCTACCTTTGAGACGAGACCTTCTTGTTCTAGGTCCGTTCGACCCACTCCAGCTGACTGCTTGGAGATTGAACGCTTGATCTTATCAAAGCGAGGGTTCTCAGATTCTGTTATTAATACTCTTGTTCAGGCCTGAAAGCCTGTAACCAGAAAAATTACCACATAATTTGGTATATCTGTTGGTGTGAATCTGCAGGATTCCCTTGGGACAAGGTTAAGATTCCTAAGAGTCTATCCTTCCTTCGAGAAGGATTGGAAAAAGGATTATCTGCAAGTTCCTTGATGGGACAGATTTCTGCCTTGTCTGTGTTACTTCACAAAAAGCTGGCAGCTGTGCCAGATGTTCTAGCCTTTGTTCAGGCTCTGGTTAGAATCAAGCCTGTTTACAAAATTTTGACTCCTCCTTGGAGTCTCAACCTAGTTCTTTCAGTTCTTTAGGGGGTTCCGTTTGAACCCTTACATTCCGTTGATATTAAGTTATTATCTTGGAAAGTTTTGTTTTTGGTTGCAATTTCTTCTGCTAGAAGAGTTTCAGAATTATCTGCTCTGCAGTGTTCTTCTCCTTATCTGGTGTTCCATGCAGATAAGGTGGTTTTGCGTACTAAACCTGGTTTTCTTCCAAAAGTTGTTTCTAACAAAAACATTAACCAGGAGATAGTTGTGCCTTCTTTGTGTCCTAATCCAGTTTCAAAGAAGGAACGTTTGTTGCACAACTTGGATGTAGTTCGTGCTCTCAAATTTTACTTAGCAGCTACTAAGGATTTCAGACAAACTTTGTCTTTGTTTGTTGTTTATTCTGGTAAACGGAGAGGTCAAAAAGCAACTTCTACCTCTCTCTCCTTCTGGATTAAAAGCATTATCCGATTGGCTTATGAGACTGCCGGACGGCAGCCTCCTGAAAGAATCACAGCTCACTCCACTAGGGCTGTGGCTTCCACATGGGCCTTCAAGAACGAGGCTTCTGTTGATCAGATATGTAAGGCAGTGACTTGGTCTTCACTGCACACTTTTTCTAAATTTTACAAATTTGATACTTTTGCTTCTTCTGAGGCTATTTTTGGGAGAAAGGTTTTGCAAGCCGTGGTGCCTTCCATTTAGGCGACCTGATTTGCTCCCTCCCTTCATCCGTGTCCTAAAGCTTTGGTATTGGTTCCCACAAGTAAGGATGACGCCGTGGACCGGACACACCTATGTTGGAGAAAACAGAATTTATGTTTACCTGATAAATTACTTTCTCCAACGGTGTGTCCGGTCCACGGCCCGCCCTGGTTTTTTTAATCAGGTCTGATAATTTATTTTCTTTAACTACAGTCACCACGGTAACATATGGTTTCTCCTATGCAAATATTCCTCCTTAACGTCGGTCGAATGACTGGGGTAGGCGGAGCCTAGGAGGGATCATGTGACCAGCTTTGCTGGGCTCTTTGCCATTTCCTGTTGGGGAGGAGAATATCCCACAAGTAAGGATGACGCCGTGGACCGGACACACCGTTGGAGAAAGTAATTTATCAGGTAAACATAAATTCTGTTTTGCCTTGACTCAGGATGTTCAACATTCCTTATTTTTCAGACAGTCAGTTTCATATTTGGGATAATGCATTTGATTCAATCTTTTTTCTTACCTTAAAAAAATTTGACTTTTTTTCCCTGTGGGCTGTTACGCTCGCGGGGGCTGAAAATGCTTCATTTTATTGCGTCATTTTTGGCGCTGACTTTTTTAGCGCAAAAAATCTTTTCCGTTTCCGGCGTCATACGTGTCGCCGGAAGTTGCGTCATTTTTTGACGTTCTTTTGCGCCAAAAATGTCGGCGTTCCGGATGTGGTGTCATTTTTGGCGCCAAAAGCATTTAGGCGCCAAATAATGTGGGCGTCTTATTTGGCGCTAAAAAAATATGGGCGTCTCTTTTGTCTCCACATTATTTAAGTCTCATTTTTCATTGCTTCTGGTTGCTAGAAGCTTGTTCCTTGGCATTTTTTCCCATTCCTGAAACTGTCATTTAAGGAATTTGATCAATTTTGCTTTATATGTTGTTTTTTCTCTTACATATTGCAAGATGTCTCACGTTGCGTCTGAGTCAGAAGATACTTCAGGAAAATCGCTGTCTGGTGCTGGATCTACCAAAGCTAAATGTATCTGCTGTAAACTTTTGGTAGCTGTTCCTCCAGCTGTTGTTTGTATTAATTGTCATGACAAACTTGTTAATGCAGATAATATTTCCTTTAGTAAAGTACCATTACCTGTTGCAGTTCCATCAACATCTAATGTTCAGAGTGTTCCTGATAACATAAGAGATTTTGTTTCTGAATCCATCAAGAAGGCTATGTCTGTTATTCCTCCTTCTAGTAAACATAAAAAATCTTTCTTTCATGTAATTAGCAAGAGTCCATGAGCTAGTGACGTATGGGATATACATTCCTACCAGGAGGGGCAAAGTTTCCCAAACCTCAAAATGCCTATAAATACACCCCTCACCACACCCACAATTCAGTTTTACAAACTTTGCCTCCGATGGAGGTGGTGAAGTAAGTTTGTGCTAGATTCTACGTTGATATGCGCTCCGCAGCAAGTTGGAGCCTGGTTTTCCTCTCAGCGTTCAGTGAATGTCAGAGGGATGTGAAGAGAGTATTGCCTATTTGAATGCAGTGATCTCCTTCTACGGGGTCTATTTCATAGGTTCTCTGTTATCGGTCGTAGAGATTCATCTCTTACCTCCCTTTTCAGATCGACGATATACTCTTATATATACCATTACCTCTGCTGATTCTCGTTTCAGTACTGGTTTGGCTTTCTACAAACATGTAGATGAGTGTCCTGGGGTAAGTAAATCTTATTTTCTGTGACACTCTAAGCTATGGTTGGGCACTTTGTTTATAAAGTTCTAAATATATGTATTCAAACATTTATTTGCCTTGACTCAGAATGTTCAACTTTCCTTATTTTTCAGACAGTCAGTTTCATATTTGGGATAATGCATTTGATTTAATCATTTTTTCTTACCTTCAAAAATTTGACTCTTTTTCCCTGTGGGCTGTTAGGCTCGCGGGGGCTGAAAATGCTTCATTTTATTGCGTCATTCTTGGCGCAGACTTTTTTGGCGCAAAAATTCTTTTTCCGTTTCCGGCGTCATACGTGTCGCCGGAAGTTGCGTCATTTTTTGACGTTATTTTGCGCCAAAAATGTCGGCGTTCCGGATGTGGCGTCATTTTTGGCGCAAAAAGCATTTAGGCGCCAAATAATGTGGGCGTCTTATTTGGCGCTAAAAAATATGGGCGTCGCTCTTGTCTCCACATTATTTAAGTCTCATTTTTCATTGCTTCTGGTTGCTAGAAGCTTGTTCTTTGGCATTTTTTCCCATTCCTGAAACTGTCATTTAAGGAATTTGATCAATTTTGCTTTATATATGTTGTTTTTTCTCTTACATATTGCAAGATGTCTCACGTTGCATCTGAGTCAGAAGATACTACAGGAAAATCGCTGTCTAGTGCTGGATCTACCAAAGCTAAGTGTATCTGCTGTAAACTTTTGGTAGCTATTCCTCCAGCTGTTGTTTGTATTGATTGTCATGACAAACTTGTTAAAGCAGATAATATTTCCTTTAGTAAAGTACCATTGCCTGTTGCAGTTCCTTCAACATCTAAGGTGCAGAATGTTCCTGATAACATAAGAGATTTTGTTTCTGAATCCATAAAGAAGGCTATGTCTGTTATTTCTCCTTCTAATAAACATAAAAAATCTTTTAAAACTTCTCTCCCTACAGATGAATTTTTAAATGAACATCATCATTCTGATTCTGATGACTCTTCTGGTTCAGAGGATTCTGTCTCAGATGTTGATGCTGATAAATCTTCATATTTATTTAAAATGGAATTTATTCGTTCTTTACTTAAAGAAGTACTAATTGCTTTAGAAATAGAGGATTCTGGTCCTCTTGATACTAATTCTAAACGTTTGGATAAGGTATTTAAAGCTCCTGTGGTTATTCCAGAAGTTTTTCCTGTTCCTAATGCTATTTCTGCAGTAATTTCCAAAGAATGGGATAAATTGGGTAATTCATTTACTCCTTCTAAACGTTTTAAGCAATTATATCCTGTGCCGTCTGACAGATTAGAATTTTGGGACAAAATCCCTAAAGTTGATGGGGCTATTTCTACCCTTGCTAAACGTACTACTATTCCTACGTCAGATGGTACTTCGTTTAAAGATCCTTTAGATAGGAAAATTGAATCCTTTCTAAGAAAAGCTTATCTGTGTTCAGGTAATCTTCTTAGACCTGCTATATCTTTGGCTGATGTTGCTGCAGCTTCAACTTTTTGGTTGGAAACTTTAGCGCAACAAGTAACACATCATGATTCTCATGATATTATTATTCTTCTTCAGCATGCTAATAATTTTATCTGTGATGCCATTTTTGATATTATCAGAGTTGATGTCAGGTTTATGTCTCTAGCTATTCTAGCTAGAAGAGCTTTATGGCTTAAAACTTGGAATGCTGATATGGCTTCTAAATCAACTCTACTTTCTATTTCTTTCCAGGGGGTAACAAATTATTTGGTTCTCAGTTGGATTCTATTATTTCAACTGTTACTGGTGGGAAAGGAACCTTTTTACCACAGGATAAAAAATCTAAGGGTAAAAACAGGGCTAATAATCGTTTTCTCCAACATAGGTGTGTCCGGTCCACGGCGTCATCCTTACTTGTGGGATATTCTCCTCCCCAACAGGAAATGGCAAAGAGCCCAGCAAAGCTGGTCACATGATCCCTCCTAGGCTCCGCCTACCCCAGTCATTCTCTTTGCCGTTGTACAGGCAACATCTCCACGGAGATGGCTTAGAGTTTTTTTACTCCTTACTATGCAACAATTAACGGCTGTAATGGATAATTCTGTCAAAAACATTTTAGCCCAAATGAACACTTGTCAGCGTAAGCGCGGCTGCTCTGTTTTAGATACTGAAGAGCATGGCAACGCTGATACTAATATCTCTGAAGGGCCCCTAACCCAGTCTGATGGGGCCAGGGAGGTTTTGTCTGAGGGAGAAATTACTGATTCAGGGAACATTTCTCAACAGGCTGAACCTGATGTGATTGCATTTAAATTTAAGTTGGAACATCTCCGCATTCTGCTTAAGGAGGTATTATCCACTCTGGATGATTGTGACAAGTTGGTCATCCCAGAGAAACTATGTAAAATGGACAAGTTCCTAGAGGTGCCGGGGCTCCCAGAAGCTTTTCCTATACCCAAGCGGGTGGCGGACATTGTTAATAAAGAATGGGAAAGGCCCGGTATTCCTTTCGTCCCTCCCCCCATATTTAAAAAATTGTTTCCTTTGGTCGACCCCAGAAAGGACTTATGGCAGACAGTCCCCAAGGTCGAGGGAGCGGTTTCCACTTTAAACAAACGCACCACTATACCCATAGAGGATAGTTGTGCTTTCAAAGATCCTATGGATAAAAAATTAGAAGGTTTGCTTAAAAAGATGTTTGTTCAGCAGGGTTACCTTCTACAACCAATTGCATGCATTGTCCCTGTCGCTACAGCCGCATGTTTCTGGTTCGATGAGCTGATAAAGGCGGTCGATAGTGATTCTCCTCCTTATGAGGAGATTATGGACAGAATCAATGCTCTCAAATTGGCTAATTCTTTCACCCTAGACGCCACTTTGCAATTGGCTAGGTTAGCGGCTAAGAATTCTGGGTTTGCTATTGTGGCGCGCAGAGCGCTTTGGTTGAAATCTTGGTCGGCTGATGCGTCTTCCAAGAACAAGCTACTTAACATTCCTTTCAAGGGGAAAACGCTGTTTGGCCCTGACTTGAAAGAGATTATCTCTGATATCACTGGGGGTAAGGGCCACGCCCTTCCTCAGGATCGGCCTTTCAAGGCAAAAAATAAACCTAATTTTCGTCCCTTTCGTAGAAACGGACCAGCCCGAGGTGCTACGTCCTCTAAGCAAGAGGGTAATACTTCTCAAGCCAAGCCAGCTTGGAGACCAATGCAAGGCTGGAACAAGGGAAAGCAGGCCAAGAAACCTGCCACTGCTACCAAGACTGCATGAAATGTTGGCCCCCGATCCGGGACCGGATCTGGTGGGGGGCAGACTCTCTCTCTTCGCTCAGGCTTGGGCAAGAGATGTTCTGGATCCTTGGGCGCTAGAAATAGTCTCCCAAGGTTATCTTCTGGAATTCAAGGGACTTCCCCCAAGGGGGAGGTTCCACAGGTCTCAGTTGTCTTCAGACCACATAAAAAGACAGGCATTCTTACATTGTGTAGAAGACCTGTTAAAAATGGGAGTGATTCATCCTGTTCCATTAAGAGAACAAGGGATGGGGTTCTACTCCAATCTGTTCATAGTTCCCAAAAAAGAGGGAACGTTCAGACCAATCTTAGATCTCAAGATCTTAAACAAGTTTCTCAAGGTTCCATCGTTCAAGATGGAAACCATTCGAACTATTCTTCCTTCCATCCAGGAAGGTCAATTCATGACCACGGTGGATTTAAAGGATGCGTATCTACATATTCCTATCCACAAGGAACATCATCGGTTCCTAAGGTTCGCATTCCTGGACAAGCATTACCAGTTCGTGGCGCTTCCTTTCGGATTAGCCACTGCTCCAAGGATTTTCACAAAGGTGCTAGGGTCCCTTCTAGCTGTGCTAAGACCAAGGGGCATTGCTGTAGTACCTTACTTGGACGACATTCTGATTCAAGCGTCGTCCCTTCCTCAAGCAAAGGCTCACACGGACATCGTCCTGGCCTTTCTCAGATCTCACGGATGGAAAGTGAACGTGGAAAAGAGTTCTCTATCTCCGTCAACAAGGGTTCCCTTCTTGGGAACAATAATAGACTCCTTAGAAATGAGGATATTTCTGACAGAGGCCAGAAAAACAAAGCTTCTAGACTCTTGTCGGATACTTCATTCCGTTCCTCTTCCTTCCATAGCTCAGTGCATGGAAGTGATCGGGTTGATGGTAGCGGCTATGGACATAGTTCCTTTTGCGCGCATTCATCTAAGACCATTACAACTGTGCATGCTCAGTCAGTGGAATGGGGATTATACAGACTTGTCTCCGAAGATACAAGTAAATCAGAGGACCAGAGACTCACTCCGTTGGTGGCTGTCCCTGGACAACCTGTCACAAGGGATGACATTCCGCAGACCAGAGTGGGTCATTGTCACGACCGACGCCAGTCTGATGGGCTGGGGCGCGGTCTGTGGATCCCTGAAAGCTCAGGGTCTTTGGTCTCGGGAAGAATCTCTTCTACCGATAAATATTCTGGAACTGAGAGCGATATTCAATGCTCTCAAGGCTTGGCCTCAGCTAGCGAGGGCCAAGTTCATACGGTTTCAATCAGACAACATGACAACTGTTGCGTACATCAACCATCAGGGGGGAACAAGGAGTTCCCTAGCGATGGAAGAAGTGACCAAAATCATTCTATGGGCGGAGTCCCACTCCTGCCACCTGTCCGCTATCCACATCCCAGGAGTGGAAAATTGGGAAGCGGATTTTCTGAGTCGTCAGACATTGCATCCGGGGGAGTGGGAACTCCATCCGGAAATCTTTGCCCAAGTCACTCAGCTGTGGGGCATTCCAGACATGGATCTGATGGCCTCTCGTCAGAACTTCAAAGTTCCTTGCTACGGGTCCAGATCCAGGGATCCCAAGGCGGCTCTAGTGGATGCACTAGTAGCACCTTGGACCTTCAAACTAGCTTATGTGTTCCCGCCGTTCCCTCTCATCCCCAGGCTGGTAGCCAGGATCAATCAGGAGAGGGCGTCGGTGATCTTGATAGCTCCTGCGTGGCCACGCAGGACTTGGTATGCAGATCTGGTGAATATGTCATCGGCTCCACCTTGGAAGCTACCTTTGAGACGAGACCTTCTTGTTCAGGGTCCGTTCGAACATCCGAACCTGGTTTCACTCCAGCTGACTGCTTGGAGATTGAACGCTTGATCTTATCGAAGCGAGGGTTCTCAGATTCTGTTATCGATACTCTTGTTCAGGCCAGAAAGCCTGTAACTAGAAAGATTTACCACAAAATTTGGAAAAAATATATCTGTTGGTGTGAATCTAAAGGATTCCCTTGGGACAAGGTTAAGATTCCTAAGATTCTATCCTTCCTTCAAGAAGGATTGGAAAAAGGATTATCTGCAAGTTCCCTGAAGGGACAGATTTCTGCCTTGTCTGTGTTACTTCACAAAAAGCTGGCAGCTGTGCCAGATGTTCAAGCCTTTGTTCAGGCTCTGGTTAGAATTAAGCCTGTTTACAAACCTTTGACTCCTCCTTGGAGTCTCAATTTAGTTCTTTCAGTTCTTCAGGGGGTTCCGTTTGAACCCTTACATTCCGTTGATATTAAGTTATTATCTTGGAAAGTTTTGTTTTTAGTTGCAATTTCTTCTGCTAGAAGAGTTTCAGAATTATCTGCTCTGCAGTGTTCTCCTCCTTATCTGGTGTTCCATGCAGATAAGGTGGTTTTACGTACTAAACCTGGTTTTCTTCCAAAAGTTGTTTCTAACAAAAACATTAACCAGGAGATTATCGTACCTTCTCTGTGTCCGAAACCACTTTCAAAGAAGGAACGTTTGTTGCACAATTTGGATGTTGTTCGCGCTCTAAAATTCTATTTAGATGCTACAAAGGATTTTAGACAAACATCTTCCTTGTTTGTTGTTTATTCTGGTAAAAGGAGAGGTCAAAAAGCAACTTCTACCTCTCTCTCTTTTTGGATTAAAAGCATCATCAGATTGGCTTACGAGACTGCCGGACGGCAGCCTCCCGAAAGAATCACAGCTCATTCCACTAGGGCTGTGGCTTCCACATGGGCCTTCAAGAACGAGGCTTCTGTTGATCAGATATGTAGGGCAGCGACTTGGTCTTCACTGCACACTTTTACCAAATTTTACAAGTTTGATACTTTTGCTTCTTCTGAGGCTATTTTTGGGAGAAAGGTTTTGCAAGCCGTGGTGCCTTCCATTTAGGTGACCTGATTTGCTCCCTCCCTTCATCCGTGTCCTAAAGCTTTGGTATTGGTTCCCACAAGTAAGGATGACGCCGTGGACCGGACACACCTATGTTGGAGAAAACAGAATTTATGTTTACCTGATAAATTACTTTCTCCAACGGTGTGTCCGGTCCACGGCCCGCCCTGGTTTTTTTTAATCAGGTCTGATAATTTATTTTCTTTAACTACAGTCACCACGGTACCATATGGTTTCTCCTATGCAAATATTCCTCCTTAACGTCGGTCGAATGACTGGGGTAGGCGGAGCCTAGGAGGGATCATGTGACCAGCTTTGCTGGGCTCTTTGCCATTTCCTGTTGGGGAGGAGAATATCCCACAAGTAAGGATGACGCCGTGGACCGGACACACCGTTGGAGAAAGTAATTTATCAGGTAAACATAAATTCTGTTTTCGTTCCTTTCGTTTCAACAAAGAACAAAAGCCTGATCCTTCATCCTCAGGAGCAGTTTCAGTTTGGAAACCATCTCCAGTCTGGAATAAATCCAAGCCAGCTAGAAAGGCAAAGACTGCTTCTAAGTCCACATGAAGGTGCGGCCCTCATTCCAGCTCAGCTGGTAGGGGGCAGGTTACGTTTTTTCAAGGAAATTTGGATCAATTCTGTTCACAATCTTTGGATTCAGAACATTGTTTCAGAAGGGTACAGAATTGGTTTCAAGATGAGACCTCCTGCAAAGAGATTTTTTCTTTCCCGTGTCCCAGTAAATCAAGTAAAAGCTCAAGCATTTCTGAATTGTGTTTCAGATCTAGAGTTGACTGGAGAAATTATGCCAGTTCCAGTTCCGGAACAGGGGATGGGGTTTTATTCAAATCTCTTCATTGTACCAAAGAAGGAGAATTCCTTCAGACCAGTTCTGGATCTAAAAATATTGAATCGTTATGTAAGGATACCAACATTCAAAATGGTAACTGTAAGGACTATCCTGCCTTTTGTTCAGCAAGGGAATTATATGTCCACAATAGCTTTACAGGATGCATATCTGCATATTCCGATTCATCCAGATCATTATCAGTTCCTGAGATTCTCTTTTCTGGACAAGCATTACCAGTTTGTGGCTCTGCCGTTTGGCCTAGCTACAGCTCCAAGAATTTTTACAAAGGTTCTCGGTGCCCTTCTGTCTGTAATCAGAGAACAGGGTATTGTGGTATTTCCTTATTTGGACGATTTCTTGGTACTTGCTCAGTCTTTACATTTAGCAGAATCTCATACGAATCGACTTGTATTGTTTCTTCAAGATCATGGTTGGAGGATCAATTTACCAAAGAGTTCATTGATTCCTCAGACAAGGGTAACCTTTCTGTGTTTCCAGATGGATTCAGTGTCCATGACTCTGTCTTTAACAGACAAGAGACGTCTAAAATTGATTGCAGCTTGTCGAAACCTTCAGTCACAATCATTCCCTTCGGTAGCCTTATGCATGGAAATTCTAGGTCTTATGACTGCTGCATCGGACGCGATCCCCTTTGCTCGTTTTCACATGCGACCTCTTCAGCTCTGTATGCTGAATCAATGGTGCAAGGATTACACAAAGATATCTCAATTAATATCTTTAAAACCGATTGTTCGACACTCTCTAACATGGTGGACAGATCACCATCGTTTAATTCAGGGGGCTTCTTTTGTGCTTCCGACCTGGACTGTAATTTCAACAGATGCAAGTCTCACAGGTTGGGGAGCTGTGTGGGGATCTCTGACGGCACAAGGAGTTTGGGAATCTCAGGAGGTGAGATTACCGATCAATATTTTGGAACTCCGTGCAATTTTCAGAGCTCTTCAGTTTTGGCCTCTTCTGAAGAGAGAATCGTTCATTTGTTTTCAGACAGACAATGTCACAACTGTGGCATACATCAATCATCAAGGAGGGACTCACAGTCCTCTGGCTATGAAAGAAGTATCTCGAATTTTGGTTTGGGCGGAATCCAGCTCCTGTCTAATCTCTGCGGTTCATATCCCAGGTATAGACAATTGGGAAGCGGATTATCTCAGTCGCCAAACGTTGCATCCGGGCGAATGGTCTCTTCACCCAGAGGTATTTCTTCAGATTGTTCAAATGTGGGAACTTCCAGAAATAGATCTGATGGCGTCCCATCTAAACAAGAAACTTCCCAGGTATCTGTCCAGATCCCGGGATCCTCAGGCGGAGGCAGTGGATGCATTATCACTTCCTTGGAAGTATCATCCTGCCTATATCTTTCCGCCTCTAGTTCTTCTTCCAAGAGTAATCTCCAAGATTCTGAAGGAATGCTCGTTTGTTCTGCTGGTAGCTCCGGCATGGCCTCACAGGTTTTGGTATGCGGATCTCGTCAGGATGGCCTCTTGCCAACCGTGGACTCTTCCGTTAAGACCAGACCTTCTGTCACAAGGTCCTTTTTTCCATCAGGATCTGAAATCCTTAAATTTAAAGGTATGGAGATTGAACGCTTGATTCTTGGTCAAAGAGGTTTCTCTGACTCTGTGATTAATACTATGTTACAGGCTCGTAAATCTGTATCTAGAGAGATATATTATAGAGTCTGGAAGACTTATATTTCTTGGTGTCTTTCTCATCATTTTTCTTGGCATTCTTTTAGAATACCGAGAATTTTACAGTTTCTTCAGGATGGTTTAGATAAGGGTTTGTCTGCAAGTTCCTTGAAAGGACAAATCTCTGCTCTTTCTGTTCTTTTTCACAGAAAGATTGCTATTCTTCCTGATATTCATTGTTTTGTACAAGCTTTGGTTCGTATAAAACCTGTCATTAAGTCAATTTCTCCTCCTTGGAGTTTGAATTTGGTTCTGGGAGCTCTTCAAGCTCCTCCGTTTGAACCTATGCATTCATTGGACATTAAATTACTTTCTTGGAAAGTTTTGTTCCTTTTGGCCATCTCTTCTGCCAGAAGAGTTTCTGAATTATCTGCTCTTTCTTGTGAGTCTCCTTTTCTGATTTTTCATCAGGATAAGGCGGTGTTGCGAATTTCTTTTGAATTTTTACCTAAAGTTGTGAATTCCAACAACATTAGTAGAGAAATTGTGGTTCCTTCATTATGTCCTAATCCTAAGAATTCTAAGGAGAAATCGTTGCATTCTTTGGATGTTGTTAGAGCTTTGAAATATTATGTTGAAGCTACTAAATCTTTCCGTAAGACTTCTAGTCTATTTGTTATCTTTTCCGGTTCTAGAAAAGGCCAGAAAGCTTCTGCCATTTCTTTGGCATCTTGGTTGAAATCTTTAATTCATCTTGCCTATGTTGAGTCGGGTAAAACTCCGCCTCAGAGAATTACAGCTCATTCTACTAGGTCAGTTTCTACTTCCTGGGCGTTTAGGAATGAAGCTTCGGTTGATCAGATTTGGAAAGCAGCAACTTGGTCCTCTTTGCATACTTTTACTAAATTCTACCATTTTGATGTATTTTCTTCTTCTGAAGCAGTTTTTGGTAGAAAAGTACTTCAGGCAGCGGTTTCAGTTTGAATCTTCTGCTTATGTTTTTCATTAAACTTTATTTTGGGTGTGGATTATTTTCAGCAGGAATTGGCTGTCTTTATTTTGTCCCTCCCTCTCTAGTGACTCTTGTGTGGAAAGATCCACATCTTGGGTAGTCATTATCCCATACGTCACTAGCTCATGGACTCTTGCTAATTACATGAAAGAAAACATAATTTATGTAAGAACTTACCTGATAAATTCATTTCTTTCATATTAGCAAGAGTCCATGAGGCCCGCCCTTTTTTTGTGGTGGTTATGATTTTGTATAAAGCACAATTATTCCAATTCCTTATTTTATATGCTTTCGCACTTTTTTATCACCCCACTTCTTGGCTATTCGTTAAACTGAATTGTGGGTGTGGTGAGGGGTGTATTTATAGGCATTTTGAGGTTTGGGAAACTTTGCTCCTCCTGGTAGGAATGTATATCCCATACGTCACTAGCTCATGGACTCTTGCTAATATGAAAGAAATGAATTTATCAGGTAAGTTCTTACATAAATTATGTTTTTAAAACTTCTCTTTATACAGATGAATTTTTAAATGAACATCATCATTCTGATTCTAATGACTCTTCTGGTTCAGAGGATTCTGTCTCAGAGGTTGATGCTGATAAATCTTCATATTTATTTAAAATGGAATTTATTCGTTCTTTACTTAAAGAAGTACTAATTGCTTTAGAAATTGAGGATTCTGGTCCTCTTGATACTAAATCTAAACGTTTAGATAAGGTCTTTAAATCTCCTGTGGTTATTCCAGAAGTTTTTCCCGTTCCTGGTGCTATTTCTGAAGTAATTTCCAGAGAATGGAATAATTTGGGTAATTCATTTACTCCTTCTAAACATTTTAAGCAATTATATCCTGTGCCGTCTGACAGATTAGAATTTTGGGACAAAATCCCTAAAGTTGATGGGGCTATTTCTACCCTTGCTAAACGTACTACTATTCCTACGGCAGATGGTACATCGTTTAAGGATCCTTAAGATAGGAAAATTGAATCCTTTCTAAGAAAAGCTTATCTGTGTTCAGGTAATCTTCTTAGACCTGCTATATCATTGGCTGATGTTGCTGCAGCTTCAACTTTTTGGTTGGAAACTTTAGCGCAACAAGTAACAGATCATGATTCTCATAATATTATTATTCTTCTTCAACATGCTAATAATTTTATCTGTGATGCCATTTTTGATATTATCAGAGTTGATGTCAGGTTTATGTCTCTAGCTATTTTAGCTAGAAGAGCTTTATGGCTTAAAACTTGGAATGCTGATATGTCTTCTAAATCGACTCTACTTTCCCTTTCTTTCCAGGGTAACAAATTATTTGGTTCTCAGTTGGATTCTATTATCTCAACTGTTACTGGTGGGAAAGGAACTTTTTTACCACAGGATAAAAAATCTAAGGGTAAAAACAGGGCTAATAATCGTTTTCGTTCCTTTCGTTTCAACAAAGAACAAAAGCCTGATCCTTCATCCTCAGGAGCAGTTTCAGTTTGGAAGCCATCTCCAGTCTGGAATAAATCCAAGCCTTCTAGAAAAGCGAAGCCAGCTTCTAAGTCCACATGAAGGTGCGGCCCTCATTCCAGCTCTGCTGGTAGGGGGCAGCTTACGTTTTTTCAAAGAAATTTGGATCAATTCTGTTCACAATCTTTGGATTCAGAACATTGTTTCAGAAGGGTACAGAATTGGTTTCAAGATAAGACCTCCTGCAAAGAGATTTTTTCTTTCCCGTGTCCCAGTAAATCCAGTGAAAGCTCAAGCATTTCTGAAATGTGTTTCAGATCTAGAGTTGGCTGGAGTAATTATGCCAGTTCCAGTTCTGGAACAGGGGCTGGGGTTTTATTCGAATCTCTTCATTGTACCAAAGAAGGAGAATTCCTTCAGACCAGTTCTGGATCTAAAAATATTGAATCGTTATGTAAGGATACCAACATTCAAAATGGTAACAATAAGGACTATCCTGCCTTTTGTTCAGCAAGGGCATTATATGTCCACAATAGATTTACAGGATGCATATCTGCATATTCCGATTCATCCAGGTCACTATCAGTTCCTGAGATTCTCTTTCCTGGACAAGCATTACCAGTTTGTGGCTCTGCCGTTTGGCCTAGCTACAGCTCCAAGAATTTTTACAAAGGTTCTCGGTGCCCTTCTGTCTGTAATCAGAGAACAGGGTATTGTGGTATTTCCTTATTTGGACGATATCTTGGTACTTGCTCAGTCTTTACATTTAGCAGAATCTCATACGAATCGACTTGTGTTGTTTCTTCAAGATCATGGTTGGAGGATCAATTCACTAAAAAGTTCATTGATTCCTCAGACAAGGGTAACCTTTCTGGGTTTCCAGATAGATTCAGTGTCCATGACTCTGTCTTTGACAGAAAAGAGACGTCTAAAATTGATTTTAGCTTGTCGAAACCTTCAGTCACAATCATTCCCTTCGGTAGCCTTATGCATGGAAATTCTAGGTCTTATGACTGCCGCATCGGACGCGATCCCCTTTGCTCGTTTTCACATGCGACCTCTTCAGCTCTGTATGCTGAATCAATGGTGCAGGGATTACACAAAGATATCTCAATTAATATCTTTAAAACCGATTGTACGACACTCTCTGACGTGGTGGACAGATCACCATCGTTTAATTCAGGGGGCTTCTTTTCTTCTTCCGACCTGGACTGTAATTTCAACAGATGCAAGTCTTACAGGTTGGGGAGCTGTGTGGGGATCTCTGACGGCACAAGGAGTTTGAGAATCTCAGGAGGTGAGATTACCGATCAATATTTTGGAACTCCGTGCAATTTTCAGAGCTCTTCAGTCTTGGCCTCTTCTGAAGAGAGAATCGTTCATTTGTTTTCACACAGACAATGTCACAACTGTGGCATACATCAATCATCAAGGAGGGACTCACAGTCCTCTGGCTATGAAAGAAGTATCTCGAATTCTGGTTTGGACGGAATCCAGCTCCTGTCTAATCTCTGTGGTTCATATCCCAGGTATAGACAATTGGCAAGCGGATTATCTCAGTCGCCAAACGTTGCATCCGGGCGAATGGTCTCTTCACCCAGAGGTTTTTCTTCAGATTGTTAAAATGTGGGAACTTCCAGAAATAGATCTGATGGCGTCTCATCTAAACAAGAAACTTCCCAGGTATCTGTCCAGATCCCGGGATCCTCAGGCGGAGGCCGTGGATGCATTGTCACTTCCTTGGAAGTATCATCCTGCCTATATCTTTCCGCCTCTAGTTCTTCTTCCAAGAGTAATCTCCAAGATT
Organism: Bombina bombina; assembly: GCF_027579735.1. NCBI lineage: Eukaryota > Metazoa > Chordata > Amphibia > Anura > Bombinatoridae > Bombina > Bombina bombina. Next base: position 553,091,930 of record NC_069503.1, on the reverse strand, counting down.
CTGAAGGAATGCTCGTTTGTTCTGCTGGTAGCTCCGGCATGGCCTCACAGGTTTTGGTATGCGGATCTTGTCCGGATGGCCTCTTGCCAACCGTGGACTCTTCCGTTAAGACCAGACCTTCTGTCGCAAGGTCCTTTTTTCCATCAGGATCTCAAATCCTTAAATTTAATGGTATGGAGATTGAACGCTTGATTCTTGGTCAAAGAGGTTTCTCTGACTCTGTGATTAATACTATGTTACAGGCTCGTAAATCTGTATCTAGAGAGATATATTATAGAGTCTGGAAGACTTATATTTCTTGGTGTCTTCTCATTATTTTTCCTGGCATTCTTTTAGAATTCCGAGAATTTTACAGTTTCTTCAGGATGGTTTAGATAAAGGTTTGTCCGCAAGTTCCTTGACAGGACAAATCTCTGCTCTTTCTGTTCTTTTTCACAGAAAGATTGCTAATCTTCCTGATTTTCATTGTTTTGTACAAGACTTGGTTCGTATAAAACCTGTCATTAAGTCAATTTCTCCTCCTTGGAGTTTGAATTTGGTTCTGGGGGCTCTTCTAGCTCCTCCTTTTGAACCCATACATTTATTGGACATTAAACTTCATTCTTGGAAAGTTTTGTTTTCTTTTGACCATCTCTTCTGCTAGAAGAGTCTCTGAATTATCTGCTCTTTCTTGTGAGTCTCCTTTTCTGATTTTTCATCAGGATAAGGCGGTGTTGCGAACTTCTTTTGAATTTTTTCCTAAGGTTGTGAATTCTAACAACATTAGTAGAGAAATTGTGGTTCCTTCATTATGTCCTAATCCTAAGAATTCTAAGGAGAAATCATTGCATTCTTTGGATGTTGTTAGAGCTTTGTAATATTATGTTGAAGCTACTAAGTCTTTCCGAAAGACTTCTAGTCTATTTGTCATCTTTTCCGGTTCTAGAAAAGGCCAGAAAGCTTCTGCCATTTCTTTGGCATCTTGGTTGAAATCTTTAATTCATCTTGCCTATGTCGAGTCGGGTAAAACTCCGCCTCAAAGGATTACAGCTCATTCTACTAGGTCAGTTTCTACTTCCTGGGCGTTTAGGAATGAAGCTTCGGTTGATCAGATTTGCAAAGCAGCAACTTGGTCCTCTTTGCATACTTTTACTAAATTCTACCATTTTTGATGTGTTTTCTTCTTCTGAAGCAGTTTTTGGTAGAAAAGTACTTCAGGCAGCGGTTTCAGTTTGAATCTTCTGCTTATGTTTTCATTAAACTTTATTTTGGGTGTGGATTATTTTCAGCAGGAATTGGCTGTCTTTATTTTATCCCTCCCTCTCTAGTGACTCTTGCGTGGAAAGATCCACATCTTGGGTAGTCATTATCCCATACGTCACTAGCTCATGGACTCTTGCTAATTACATGAAAGAAAACATAATTTATGTAAGAACTTACCTGATAAATTCATTTCTTTCATATTAGCAAGAGTCCATGAGGCCCACCCTTTTTTGTGGTGGTTATGATTTTTTTGTATAAAGCACAATTATTCCAATTCCTTATTTTTTATGCTTTCGCACTTTTTTCTTATCACCCCACTTCTTGGCTATTCGTTAAACTGATTTGTGGGTGTGGTGAGGGGTGTATTTATAGGCATTTTAAGGTTTGGGAAACTTTGCCCCTCCTGGTAGGAATGTATATCCCATACGTCACTAGCTCATGGACTCTTGCTAATATGAAAGAAATGAATTTATCAGGTAAGTTGTTACATAAATTATGTTTTTAAGGAATTTGATAGATTTTGCTTTATATGTTGTTTTTTCTCTTACATATTGCAAGATGTCTCAGATTGACCCTTGATCAGAAGCTACTTCTGGAAAAACGCTGCCTGATGCTGGTTCTACCAAAGTTAAGTGTATCTGCTGTAAACTTGTGGTAACTGTTCCTCCGGCTGTAGTTTGTGATGAATGCCATGATAAGCTTGCTAATGCAGATAGTATTTCCATTAGTATATTCCATTACCTGTTGCTGTTCCATCAACATATAATACTCAGGATGTTCCTGTTAATATAAGAGATTTTGTTTCTAAATCTATTAGGAAGGCTATGTCTGTTATTCCTCCTTCCAGTAAACGTAAAAGGTGTTTTAAAACTTCACATTTTTCAGATGAATTTTTAAATGAACATCATCATTCTGATTTGTCTGTTTCTGATGATGATTTTTCTGGTTCAGAGGATTCTGTCTCAGATATTGACACTGATAAATCTTCATATTTATTTAAAAGGGAATTTATTTGTTCTTTACTTAAAGAAGTTTTAATCGCTTTAGAGATGGAGGAATCTAGTCCTCTTGATACTAAATCTACTAAGCGTTTAAATTCGGTTTTTAAACCTCCTTTAGTTATTCCGGAAGTTTTTCCTGTCCCTGATGCTATTTCTGAAGTAATTTCTAGGGAATGGAATAATCTGGGTAATTCATTTACTCCTTCTAAAAGGTTTAAGAAATTGTATCCTGTGCCATCTGACAGATTAGAGTTTTGGGACAAAATCCCTAAAGTTGATGGGGCTATCTCTACTCTCGCTAAACGTACTACTATTCCTACGGCAGATAGTACTTCCTTTAAGGATCCTTTAGATAGGAAGATTGAATCCTTTCTAAGGAAAGCTTATTTATGTTCAGGTAATCTTCTTAGGCCTGCTATTTGGCTGATGTTGCGGCAGCTTCCACTTTTTGGTTGGAGGCTTTGGCACATCAAGTGTCAGATCATAATACTCATAGCATTGTTAAACTTCTTCAACATGCTAATAACTTTATTTGTGATGCCATCTTTGATATCATTAGAGTTGATGTCAGGTATATGTCTTTAGCTATCTTAGCTAGAAGAGCTTTATGGCTTAAAACTTGGAATGCAGATATGTCTTCTAAGTCAACTTTGCTTTCCCTTTCTTTTCAAGGTAATAAATTGTTTGGTTCCCAGTTGGATTCTATTATTTCAACTGTTACTGGGGGGAAAGGAACTTTTTTACCTCAGGATAAAAAATCTAAAGGTAAATATAGGGCTGCTAATCGTTTTCATTCCTTTCGTCAGAATAAGGAGCAGAAGCCTGATCCTTCCCCTAAAGGAACGGTTTCTGTTTGGAAACCATCTCCAGTCTGGAATAAATCCAAGCCTTTCAGAAAGCCAAAACCAGCTCCCAAGTCCACATGAAGGTGCGGCCCTCATTCCAGCACAGCTGGTAGCGGACAGATTACGATTTTTCAAAGAAATTTGGATCAATTCGATTCACAGTCTTTGGATTCAGAACATTGTTTCACAAGGGTACAGAATAGGTTTCAAGGTAAGGCCTCCTGCAAGAAGATTTTTTCTTTCTCGCATTCCAATAAACCCAGTGAAGGCTCAAGCTTTTCTGAAATGTGTTTCAGATCTAGAGTTGGCTGGAGTAATTGTGCCAGTTCCAGTTCTGGAACAGGGTCTGGGGTTTTACTCAAATCTGTTCATTGTACCAAAGAAGGAGAATTCCTTAAGACCAGTTCTGGATTTAAAAATATTGAATCGTTGTGTAAGGATACCAACATTCAAAATGGTAACTATAAGGACTATTCTGCCTTTTGTTCAGCAAGGGCATTATATGTCCACAATAGATTTACAAGATGCATATCTGCATATTCCGATTCATCCAGATCACTATCAGTTTCTGAGATTCTCTTTTCTAGACAAGCATTACTAGTTTGTGGCTCTGCCGTTCGGCCTAGCAACAGCTCCAAGAATTTTTTCAAAGGTTCTCGGTGCCCTTCTATCTGTAATCGGAGAACAGGGTATTTTGGTATTTCCTTATTTGGCCGATATCTTGGTACTTGCTCAGTCTTCACATTTAGCAGAATTTCATACGAATCGACTTGTGTCATTTCTTCAAGAACATGGTTGGATGATCAATTTACCAAAGAGTTCATTGATTCCTCAGACAAGGGTAACCTTTTTAGGTTTCCAAATAGATTCAGTGTCCATGACTTTGTCTCTGACGGACAAGAGACGTCTGAAATTGGTTTCAGCTTGTCAAAACCTTCAGTCTCAATCATTCCCTTCGGTAGCCTTATGCAAGGAAATTCTAGGTCTTATGACTGCTGCATCGGACGCGATCCCCTTTGCTCGTTTTCACATGCGACCTCTTCAGCTTTGTATGCTGAACCAGTGGTGCAGGGATTATATAAAGATTTCACAGTTAATATCTTTAAATCCGATTGTACGACACTCTCTGACGTGGTGGACAGATCACCATCGTTTAGTTCAAGGGGCTTCTTTTGTTCTTCCAACCTGGACTGTGATCTCAACAGATGCCAGTCTGACAGGTTGGGGAGCTGTTTGGGGGTCTCTGACAGCGCAGGGGGTTTGGGAATCTCAGGAGGCGAGATTACCAATCAACATTTTGGAACTCCGTGCGATTTTCAGAGCTCTTCAGTCGTGGCCTCTTCTGAAGAGAGAATCGTTCATTTTTTTTCAGACGGACAATGTCACAACCGTGGCATATGTCAATCATCAAGGGGGGACTCACAGTCCTCTGGCTATGAAAGAAGTATCTCGGATACTTGTTTGGCGGAATCCAGCTCCTGTCTAATTTCTGCGGTTCACATCCCAGGTATAGACAATTGGGAAGCGGATTATCTCAGTCGCCAGACGTTACATCCGGGCGAATGGTCTCTTCACCCAGAGGTTTTTCTTCAGATTGTTCAAATCTGGGGACTTCCATAAATAGATCTGATGGCCTTCCCAGGTATCTGTCCAGATCCAGGGATCCTCAGGCGGAGGCAGTGGATGCATTGTCACTTCCTTGGAAGTATCATCCTGCCTATATCTTTCCGCCTCTAGTTCTCCTTCCAAGAGTGATCTCCAAGATTCTAAAAGAGCGTTCGTTTGTTCTGCTGGTGGCTCCAGCATGGCCTCACAGGTTTTGGTATGCGGATCTTGTTCGGATGGCTACTTGCCAACCTTGGACTCTTCCGTTAAGACCAGACCTATCTCAAGGTCCTTTTTTCCATCAGGATCTCAAATCATTAAATTTGAAGGTATGGAGATTGAACGCTTGATTCTCAGTCATAGAGGTTTCTCTGACTCCGTAATTAATACTATTTTACAGGCTCGTAAATCTGTGTCTAGGAAGATATATTATCGAGTCTGGAAGACTTACATTTCTTGGTGTTCTTCTCATCAATTTTCCTGGCATTCTTTTAGAATTCCTAGAATTTTACACTTTCTTCAGGATGGTCTGGATAAAGGTTTGTCTGCAAGTTCCTTGAAAGGACAAATTTCTGCTCTTTCTGTGCTGTTTCACAGAAAGATTGCTAATCTTCCTGATATTCATTGTTTTGTACAGGCTTTGGTTCGTATAAAACCTGTCATTAAGTCAATCTCTCCTCCTTGGAGTTTGAATTTGGTTCTGGGGGCTTTACAAGCTCCTCCGTTTGAACCTATGCATTCTCTGGATATTAAATTACTTTCTTGGAAAGTATTGTTCCTTTTGGCCATCTCTTCTGCTAGAAGAGTTTCTGAGTTATCTGCTCTTTCTTGTGAATCTCCTTTTCTGATTTTTCATCAGGATAAGGCGGTGTTGCGGACTTCATTTAAATTTTTACCTAAAGTTGTGAATTCTAACAACATTAGTAGAGAAATTGTGGTTCCTTCATTGTGTCCTAATCCTAAGAATTCTAAGGAAAGATCGTTACATTCTTTGGATGTAGAGCTTTGAAATATTATGTTGAAGCTACTAAAGATTTCCGAAAGACTTCTAGTCTATTTGTTATCTTTTCCGGTTCCAGGAAAGGTCAGAAGGCTTCTGCCATTTCTTTGGCGTCTTGGTTAAAGTCTTTGATTCATCATGCTTATGTCAAGTCGGGTAAAACTCCGCCTCAAAGTATTACAGCTCATTCTACTAGGTCAGTTTCTACTTCCTGGGCGTTTAGGAATGAATCTTCGGTTGATCAGATTTGCAAAGCAGCAACTTGGTCTTCTTTGCATACTTTTACTAAATTCTACCATTTTGATGTGTTTTCTTCTTCTGAAGCAGTTTTTGGTAGAAAAGTACTTCAGGCAGCTGTTTCAGTTTGATTCTTCTTCTTATAATTTCAGTTTTTTTCATTATAAGATTAAAACTTTATTTTGGAGTGTGGATTATTTTTCAGCGGAATTGGCTGTCTTTATTTTATCCCTCCCTCTCTAGTGACTCTTGCGTGGAAGTTCCACATCTTGGGTATTTATTATCCCATACGTCACTAGCTCATGGACTCTTGCTAATTACATGAAAGAAAACATAATTTATGTAAGAACTTACCTGATAAATTCATTTCTTTCATATTAGCAAGAGTCCATGAGGCCCACCCTTTTTTGTGGTGGTTATGATTTTTTATATAAAGCACAATTGTTCTAATTCCTTATTTTTTATGCTTTCGCACTTTTTTCTTGTCACCCCACTTCTTGGCTATTCGTTAAACTGATTTGTGGGTGTGGTGAGGGGTGTATTTATAGGCATTTTGAGGTTTGGGAAACTTTGCCCCTCCTGGTAGGAATGTATATCCCATACGTCACTAGCTCATGGACTCTTGCTAATATGAAAGAAATGAATTTATCAGGTAAGTTCTTACATAAATTATGTTTTCTATAGTTTTACCATTTATAGGTATAAGTTTGAGAAAAATTATATGCACAGATCTTAGTGTGTTTTACTTGAATTCTGAACAGCCTTCTAGTTCTGCATTAAGCAGTGAATAAACCTGTTGAATGCACATCTCTAGTTATAACTACAAATGTATTGGTCTATTAAATGAGAGAATGTAAAACTATGCAGTATGATTAATTGGTGGGAGTTTTTAATAGGAGTAAGTGCATATGTTGCTAAAAATTCATTAATTTCTATTTTTTGACTTAAGAGCTTTCTATACAACAGTGTAAATCTTAATTATGTCCGTTTTTAACATGTACTATGAATGTGAATTTTTAGGTTCTGAGCACCTTGAAATCTCTGCTAGCTAACTTGGATGAATTAAAGAGAGAACGGGAACTACTGGAAAATGATATTAAGTGTGTTAACTTTGACATGACCACAAAATTCCTCACTGCTCTGGCTCAAGAAGGTGTAATTAACGAGGAGGCTCTATCCGTGACTGAATTAGATCATCTTTATGGATGCTATACTTTAAAAATTCAAGAAAGTTTGAAGAAGCAAGAGGATCTGATTAATAGTATTCGGGTATGTAGAATTATCCTATATTTGTATTTTCTCTATTCAACATAGTATTTTTACCTAACAATGATCTACCTCAATGCAGTGTTTTGTTTTGTTCCTAATATAAACATTTATTGCATATTTCACCCCTGGGTCAAAAAAAAAATGTTGTCTAAAGTTATTGATAAACTGAGTTTTAGAAAACGTTGATTGTTTTAAAAATGTGTTGTGGCCAAAATGTTTGTGTTTGAGCATTTAATAATTTAATAATATAAGCATTTAATAATTGGTTAATTATGACCTTAAAATATATTCATGTTAATACATAAATGTGTGCAATACACTTTAAAAGATCACCATTAAAAACTGAGAATAAGCTGCACAAATTCATGTTTTTGGGATTTTTTTCTTCATAAACGGAAAGAGTCCACAGCTGCATTAATTACTTGTGGGAATACAGAACCTGGCTACCAGGAGGAGGCAAAGACACCCCAGCCAAAGGCTTGAATACTTCCCCCACTCCCCTCATCCCCCAATCATTCTTTGCCTTTCGTCACAGGAGGATGGCAGAGAAGTGTCAGAAGATTTGGAGTAGTCTCTTATGAATGGTAGTACTCTTCGGAATGGGACTGGAGTTTTAAGTAGTCTTGTCAGCCTCTCAGTGAGAGCATTGACCAATGTTAGGGTCTGGAGATGCAGGGAGCGTCTTTCTGCGAAGCCATCTAGACTAATATTTACAGCTCCTTAAGCAATCAGTGTTGACGAGTTTCAATGCCTGCTTTCTCTCGCTCAAGTCAATGTCAGGAGCAATGCTACAGCACTGTCAAACTTGAGAGGTCGTGTTCCTGTTCCACGGCGTAGATTCTGGTAAGTTAGTTTAATTTGTTATACCTGTAATAACGCAATTTTTATCTGTTTAGAATCGAGGGTTACTATCTCCAGAAGGTGATTATTGAACAGGGGGAGATTTATACATGATTACTTTATTGTGTTTTTTGCTGTGACATGTGTGAGATGTGGCTCTGGCAATGTGTGAACAGTCAGTTTCTTCTTTCATTTCGATTACTGTGCAGCTTGTTTAGTTTGGCGTGCTTTTTCTCGGCTGCAGGGGCGGTCCTGCATGGCACTCCATATGACTGGGTGTGGCCTCCTCTTCCTTTTCCTGACCGTCAGTTGCAGGAGACGAAAGCGGCTTCTCTGTGGGCCTGTGTCATAGGAGGTGGTGAGTGCCCTGGCCATTAGGGTATAAAGGTGCCATGTATTTCTTTCATGTAATTGGCAAGAGTCCATGAGCTAGTGACGTATGGGATATACAAACCTACCAGGAGGGGCAAAGTTTCCCAAATCTCAAAATGCCTATAAATACACCCCTCACCACACCCACAATTCAGTTTTACAAACTTTGACTCCTATGGAGGTTTTGAAGTAAGTTTGTGCTTGATTTTTATGATTTCTTCTGTGATAAGCGCTTCTAAGCATTCTGAAGCCCAATTCCTCTCAGAGTACAGTGTTTGTCAGAGGGATGTGAAGAGAGTATCGCCTATTTGATTTCTCCAACATAGGTGTGTCCGGTCCACGGCGTCATCCTTACTTGTTGGATATTCTCTTCCCCAACAGGAAATGGCAAAGAGCCCAGCAAAGCTGGTCACATGATCCCTCCTAGGCTCCGCCTTCCCCAGTCATTCTCTTTGCCGTTGCACAGGCAACATCTCCACGGAGATGGCTTAGAGTTTTTTGGTGTTTAAATGTAGTTTTATTCTTCAATCAAGAGTTTGTTATTTTAAAATAGTGCTGGTATGTACTATTTACTCTGAAACAGAAAAGAGATGAAGATTTCTGTTTGTAAGAGGAAGATGATTTTAGCAACCGTTACTAAAATCGATGGCTGTTTCCACACAGGACTGTTGAGATGAAGTAACTTCAGTTGGGGGAAACAGTGTGCAGACTTTGCTGCTTGAGTTATGACACATTTCTAACAAGACTTGGTAATGCTGGAAGCTGTCATTTTCCCTTTTCCCTATGGGATCCGGTAAGCCATTTTCTTAGTTTTAATATAAGAATAAAGGGCTTTACAAGGGCTTTAAAGACTGGTAGACATATTTCTGGGCTAATACGATTACTTTATAAGCATATTTAATGGATTATAACTTTGAACGGTTATTTTAATCTTGGGAATTGCGTTAAAAAAACGGCAGGCACTGTTTTGGACATCTTTTTCACTGGGGGCTTTTGCTAGTCATAGGCAGAGCCTCATTTTCGCGCCACTAATGCGCAGTTGTTTTTGGAAAGCAAGGCATGCAGATGCATGTGTGAGGAGCTCGGATCCACTGAAAAAGCTTATTGAAGGCGTCATTTGGTATCGTATTCCCCTCTGGGCTTGGTTGGGTCTCAGCAAAGCAGATACCAGGGACTGTATAGGGGTTAAATGTAAAAACGGCTCCGGTTTCGTTATTTTAAGAGTTAAAGCTTTCAAATTTGGTGTGCAATACTTTTAAGCCTTTAAGACACTGTGGTGAAATTTTGGTGAATTTTGAACAATTCTTTCATATTTTTTCACATATTCAGTAATAAAGTGTGTTCAGTTTAAAATTTAAAGTGACAGTAACGGTTTTATTTTAAAACGTTTTTTGTGCTTTGTTATCAAGTTTATGCCTGTTAACATGTCTGAACAATCAGATAGACGATGTTCTGTATGTTCGGAAGCCAAGGTTCCTCTCCATTTAAATATATGTGATGAATGTGATAAACAAAGTAGGGACAATGATGCCTCTGATAATAATGTGGCCCAAAATGATTCCTTAAGTGAGGGGAGTAAGCATGGTACTGCATCATCTCCTTCTATGTCTACCCAAGTCTTGCCCACTCAGGAGGCCCCTAGTTCATCTAGTGCGCCAATCCTCCTTACTATGCAACAATTAACGGCTGTAATGGATAATTCTATTAAAAACATTTTAGCCAAAATGCCCACTTATCAGCGAAAGCGCGACTGCTCTGTTTTAGATACTGAAGAGCATGAGGACGCTGATGATAATGGTTCTGACACGCCTTTACACCAGTCTGAAGGGGCCAGGGAGGTTTTGTCTAAGGGAGAAATTTCAGATTCAGGAAAAATTTCTCAACAAGCTGAACCTGATGTTATTACATTCAAATTTAAATTGGAACATCTCCGCGCTCTGCTTAAGGAGGTGTTATCTACTCTGGATGATTGTGACAATTTGGTGATTCCAGAGAAACTATGTAAGATGGACAAGTTCCTAGAGGTTCCGGTGCCCCCCGAAGCTTTTCCTATACCCAAGCGGGTGGCGGACATTGTAAATAAAGAATGGGAAAGGCCCGGCATACCTTTTTGTCCCTCCCCCTATATTTAAGAAATTATTTCCTATGGTCGACCCCAGGAAGGACTTATGGCAGACAGTCCCCAAGGTCGAGGGGGCGGTTTCTACTCTAAACAAACGCACTACTATCCCTATAGAAGATAGTTGTGCTTTCAAAGATCCTATGGATAAAAAATTAGAGGGTTTGCTTAAAAAGATGTTTGTTCAGCAAGGTTAACTTTTACAACCAATTTCATGCATTGTTCCTGTCACTACAGCAGCGTGTTTCTGGTTCGAAGAACTAGAAAAGTCGCTCGATAAAGAATCTTCTTATGAGGAGGTTATGGACAAGAGTTCACGCACTTAAATTGGCTAACTCTTTTACATTAGACGCCACTTTGCAATTAGCTAGATTAGCGGCGAAAAATTCAGGTTTTGCTGTTGTGGCGCGTAGAGCGCTTTGGCTAAAGTCTTGGTCAGCGGATGTGTCCTCCAAGAACAAATTGCTTAACATCCCTTTCAAGGGGAAGACGCTGTTTGGCCCTGACTTGAAAGAGATTATTTCAGACATCACTGGGGGAAAGGGCCACGCCCTTCCTCAGGATAGGTCTTTTAAGGCTAAAAATAAACCAAATTTTCGTCCCTTTCGCAGAAACGGACCAGCCTCAAATTCTACATCCTCTAAGCAAGAGGGTAATACTTCTCAAAACAAGCCAGCCTGGAGACCGATGCAAGGCTGGAACAAAGGTAAGCAGGCCAAGAAGCCTGCAACCGCTACTAAGACAGCATGAGATGTTGGCCCCCGATCCGGGACCGGATCTGGTGGGGGGCAGACTCTCTCTCTTCGCTCAGGCTTGGGCAAGAGATGTTCAGGATCCTTGGGCGCTAGAAATAGTTTCTCAAGGTTATCTCCTGGAATTCAAGGAACTACCCCCAAGGGGAAGGTTCCACAGGTCTCAATTGTCTTCAGACCAAATAAAAAGACAGGCATTCTTACATTGTGTAGAAGACCTGTTAAAAATGGGAGTGATTCATCCTGTTCCATTAGGAGAACAAGGGATGGGGTTTTACTCCAATCTGTTCATAGTTCCCAAAAAAGAGGGAACATTCAGACCAATTTTGGATCTCAAGATCCTAAACAAATTTCTCAGGGTTCCATCGTTCAAAATGGAAACCATTCGGACAATTCTTCCTACCATCCAGGAAGGTCAATTCATGACCACGGTGGATTTAAAGGATGCGTATCTACATATTCCTATCCACAAGGAACATCATCGGTTCCTAAGGTTCGCCTTTCTGGACAAGCATTACCAGTTTGTGGCACTTCCATTCGGATTAGCCACTGCTCCAAGAATTTTCACAAAGGTACTAGGGTCCCTTCTAGCGGTGCTAAGGCCAAGGGGCATTGCAGTAGTACCTTACTTGGACGACATACTGATTCAAGCGTCGTCTCTGCCACAAGCAAAGGCTCATACGGACATTGTCCTAGCCTTTCTCAGATCTCACGGGTGGAAGGTGAACGTAGAAAAAAGTTCCCTATTCCCGTCAACAAGAGTTCCCTTCTTGGGAACAATAATAGACTCCTTAGAAATGAAGATTTTTCTGACAGAAGCCAGAAAATCAAAACTTCTAAGCTCTTGTCAAGTACTTCATTCTGTTCTTCTTCCTTCCATAGCGCAGTGCATGGAAGTAATAGGTTTGATGGTTGCGGCAATGGACATAGTTCCTTTTGCGCGAATTCATCTAAGACCATTACAACTGTGCATGCTCAGACAGTGGAATGGGGATTATACAGACTTGTCTCCGACGATCCAAGTAGATCAGAGGACCAGAGATTCACTCCGTTGGTGGCTGACCCTGGACAACCTGTCACAAGGGATGAGCTTCCGCAGACCAGAGTGGGTCATTGTCACGACCGACGCCAGTCTGGTGTGCTGGGGCGCGGTCTGGGAACCCCTGAAGGCTCAGGGTCTATGGTCTCGGGAAGAATCGATTCTCCCGATAAACATTCTGGAACTGAGAGCGATATTCAATGCTCTCAAGGCTTGGCCTCAACTAGCAAAGGCCAAATTCATAAGGTTTCAATCAGACAACATGACTGTTGCATATATCAACCATCAGGGGGGAACAAGGAGTTCCCTGGCGATGGAAGAAGTAGTCAAAATAATTCAATGGGCGGAGAATCACTCCTGCCATTTGTCTGCAATCCACATCCCAGGAGTGGAAAATTGGGAAGCGGATTTTCTGAGTCGTCAGACATTTCATCCGGGGGAGTGGGAACTCCATCCGGAAATCTTTGCCCAAATAACTCAATTATGGGGCATTCCAGACATGGATCTGATGGCGTCTCGTCAGAACTTCAAGGTTCCTTGCTACGGGTCCAGATCCAGGGATCCCAAGGCGACTCTAGTAGATGCACTAGTAGCGCCCTGGACCTTCAACCTAGCTTATGTATTTCCACCGTTTCCTCTCATTCCCAGGCTGGTAGCCAGGATCAATCAGGAGAGGGCTTCGGTGATCTTGATAGCTCCTGCGTGGCCACGCAGAACTTGGTATGCAGACCTGGTGAATATGTCATCGGCTCCACCATGGAAGCTACCTTTGAGACAGGACCTTCTTGTTCAAGGTCCGTTCGAACATCCGAATCTGGCCTCACTCCAACTGACTGCTTGGAGATTGAACGCTTGATTTTATCAAAGCGTGGGTTCTCAGATTCTGTCATTGATACTCTTATTCAGGCTAGAAAGCCTGTAACTAGAAAAATTTACCATAAAATATGGAAAAAATATATCTGTTGGTGCGAATCTAAAGGATTCCCATGGAACAAGATAAAAATTCCTAAGATTCTCTCCTTTCTACAAGAGGGTTTGGAGAAAGGATTATCTGCAAGTTCTTTGAAGGGACAGATTTCTGCTTTGTCTGTTTTACTTCACAAAAAGCTGGCGGCTGTGCCAGATGGTCAAGCTTTTGTTCAGGCTCTGGTTAGAATCAAGCCTGTTTACAAACCTTTGACTCCTCCTTGGAGTCTCAATTTAGTTCTTTCAGTTCTTCAAGGGGTTCCGTTTGAACCCTTACATTCCGTAGATATTAAGTTATTATCTTGGAAAGTTTTGTTTTTGGTTGCAATTTCTTCTGCTAGAAGAGTTTCAGAGTTATCTGCTCTGCAGTGTTCTCCTCCTTATCTGGTGTTTCATGCAGATAAGGTGGTTTTGCGTACTAAACCTGGTTTTCTTCCGAAAGTTGTTTCTAACAAAAATATTAACCAGGAGATAGTTGTGCCTTCTTTGTGTCCGAATCCAGTTTCAAAGAAGGAACGTTTGTTGCACAATTTGGATGTAGTTCGTGCTCTAAAATTCTATTTAGAGGCTACAAAGGATTTCAGACAAACATCTTCCTTGTTTGTTGTTTATTCTGGTAAAAGGAGAGGTCAAAAAGCAACTTCTACCTCTCTCTCTTTTTGGCTTAAAAGCATCATCCGATTGGCTTATGAGACTTCCGGACGGCAGCCTCCTGAAAGAATCACAGCTCACTCCACTAGGGCTGTGGCTTCCACATGGGCCTTCAAGAACGAGGCTTCTGTTGATCAGATATGTAAGGCAGCGACTTGGTCTTCACTGCACACTTTTACCAAATTTTACAAATTTGATACTTTTGCTTCTTCGGAGGCTATTTTTGGGAGAAAGGTTTTGCAAGCCGTGGTGCCTTCCATCTAGGTGACCTGATTTGCTCCCTCCCATCATCCGTGTCCTAAAGCTTTGGTATTGGTTCCCACAAGTAAGGATGACGCCGTGGACCGGACACACCTATGTTGGAGAAAACAGAATTTATGCTTACCTGATAAATTACTTTCTCCAACGGTGTGTCCGGTCCACGGCCCGCCCTGGTTTTTTTAATCAGGTCTGATGAATTATTTTCTCTAACTACAGTCACCACGGTATCATATGATTTCTCCTATGCATATTCCTCCTTTACGTCGGTCGAATGACTGGGGAAGGCGGAGCCTAGGAGGGATCATGTGACCAGCTTTGCTGGGCTCTTTGCCATTTCCTGTTGGGGAAGAGAATATCCCACAAGTAAGGATGACGCCGTGGACCGGACACACCGTTGGAGAAAGTAATTTATCAGGTAAGCATAAATTCTGTTTTTATGCGTTTCCTCGCGGGAAATCTTTTTAAGGGTTCTCTGTTATCGGTCATAGGGATTCATCTCCTACCTCCCTTTTCAGATCGACAATATACTCTTATATACCATTACCTCTGATGATAGTTTTCAGTACTAGTTTGGCTATCTGTTATATGTGGATGGGTGTCTTAAATAATGATAGATACTTACCTAAAGACACCCATCCATATATAGCAGATAGCCAAACCAGTACTAAAAATTATCAGCAGAGGTAATGGTATTAAGAGTATATCGTCGATCTGAAAAGGGAGGTAGGATATGAATCCCTACGACCGATAACCGAAAACCCTTAAAAAGATTTCCTGCGAGGAAAACCATAGAGTATGGTTTGGCGCTTTATGTATTAATATAAAGTTTTAAATAGTTTCGTTATGGGAATCATGTTTAAAGAAGTTTGTCTTACCTGGGGTATAGTCTTTTTTTTCATTTTGACTGTTTTTTTTCTTTGGAAAACTTGTGGACAAATTAGGCTCGCGAGGGCGCAAAATGCTGTTATTTATTGTGTAATTCTTGTTGCGAGAAATTTTTTGGCGTGAACGTGCGTCTGTAATGAGGCAAGTTCGTCATTTCCTACGTCAAGATTGGCGCAATAGGTTGTTTGGCGCAAAATTGTGTTTATGACGTGAGTTGCATCGTTTCCGGATGTTTGTTGGCAGCAAAAAATTTCTCGACTTCCTTTTGCGTCTTGTGTCATACTTGGCGCAAAAAAAATTTAGTTTTATTTTACCTCACTTCCTATATGCTTTTCTTCTGTTATGTGTGATCAGTCCACGGGTCATCATTACTTCTGGGATATAACTCCTCCCCAACAGGAAATGCAAGAGGATTCACCCAGCAGAGCTGCATATAGCTCCTCCCCTCTACGTCACTCCCAGTCATTCTCTTGCACCCAGCAACTAGATAGGATGTGTGAGAGGACTATGGTGATTATACTTAGTTTTTATAACTTCAATCAAAAGTTTGTTATTTTACAATAGCACCGGAGCGTGTTATTGCCTCTCTGGCAGAGTTTGAAGAAGAATCTACCAGAGTTTTTACTATGATTTTAACCGGAGTAGTTAAGATCATATTGCTGTTTCTCGGCCATCTGAGGGAGGTAAAAGCTTCAGATCAGGGGACAGCGGGCAGATGAATCTGCATTGAGGTATGTAGCAGTTTTTATTTTCTGAATGGAATTGATGAGAAAATCCTGCCATACCGTTATAATGACATGTATGTATACTCTACACTTCAGTATTCTGGGGATGGTATTTCACCGGAATTACTCTGTTAAAAGTACATTAAACCTTTTAATAGGTATTTATTATGTTAAACGTTTTTGCTGGAATGTAGAATCGTTTGCATTTTCTGAGGTACTGAGTGAATAAATATTTGGGCATTATTTTTCCACTTGGCAGTTGCTTGTTTTAATTGTGACAGTTTCGTTTCTCTCTCACTGCTGTGTGTGAGGGGGAGGGGCCGTTTTTGGCGCTCTTTGCTACGCATCAAAAAATTCCAGTCAGTTACTCTTGTATTTCCTGCATGATCCGGTTCATCTCTAACAGATCTCAGGGGTCTTCAAACTTCTTTGGAGGGAGGTAGATTCTCTCAGCAGAGCTGTGAGACTTATATATTGACTGTGATTAAAAACGTTGCTCTGTAATTTTTATGTTTCAAATTTAATTATTGTTACTTTACTAATGGGAACAAACCTTTGCTAAAAGTTGTGTTGTTTTTAAGGATTGATGCTATAACTGTCTTTCAGTTCATTATTTCAACTGTCATTTAATCGTTTAGTGCTCTTTGAGGCACAGTACGTTTTTGTTAAATAAGATTGTAACCAAGTTGCAAGTTTATTGCTAGTGTGTTAAACATGTCTGATTCAGAGGAAGATATCTGTGTCATTTGTTCCAATGCCAAGGTGGAGCCCAATAGAAATTTATGTACTAACTGTATTGATGCTACTTTAAATAAAAGCCAATCTGTACAAATTGAACAAATTTCACCAAACAGCGAGGGGAGAGTTATGCCGACTAACTCGCCTCACGTGTCAGTACCTGCATCTCCCGCCCAGGAGGTGCGTGATATTATGGCGCCTAGTACATCTGGGCGGCCATTACAGATAACATTACAAGATATGGCTACTGTTATGACTGAAGTTTTGGCTAAATTACCAGAACTAAGAGGCAAGCGTGATCACTCTGGGGTGAGAACAGAGTGCGCTGATAATACTAGGGCCATGTCTGATACTGCGTCACAGCTTGCAGAACATGAGGACGGAGAGCTTCATTCTGTGGGTGATGGTTCTGATCCAAACAGATTGGATTCAGATATTTCAAATTTTAAATTTAAATTGGAGAACCTCTGTGTATTACTAGGGGAGGTTTTAGCGGCTCTTAATGATTGTAACACTGTTGCAATACCAGAAAAATTGTGTAGGTTGGATAAATACTTTGCGGTACCGGCGAGTACTGACGTTTTTCCTATACCTAAGAGACTAACTGAAATTGTTACTAAGGAGTGGGATAGACCCGGTGTGCCGTTCTCACCCCCTCCAATATTTAGAAAGATGTTTCCAATAGACGCCACCACACGGGACTTATGGCAAACGGTCCCTAAGGTGGAGGGAGCAGTTTCTACTTTAGCTAAGCGTACCACTATCCCGGTGGAGGATAGCTGTGCTTTTTCAGATCCAATGGATAAAAAATTAGAGGGTTACCTTAAGAAAATGTTTGTTCAACAAGGTTTTATATTGCAACCCCTTGCATGCATCGCGCCGATTACGGCTGCGGCAGCATTTTGGATTGAGTCTCTGGAAGAGAACCTTAGTTCAGCTACGCTGGACGACATTACGGACAGGCTTAGAGTCCTTAAACTAGCTAATTCATTCATTTCGGAGGCCGTAGTACATTTAACCAAACTTACGGCTAAGAACTCAGGATTCGCCATTCAGGCACGTAGGGCGCTGTGGCTAAAATCCTGGTCAGCTGATGTAACTTCTAAGTCCAAATTACTTAATATACCTTTCAAGGGGCAAACTTTATTTGGGCCCGGTTTGAAAGAAATTATCGCTGACATTACAGGAGGTAAGGGCCACGCCCTGCCTCAAGACAAAGCCAAAGCTAAGGCTAGACAGTCTAATTTTCGTCCCTTTCGGAATTTCAAAGCAGGAGCAGCATCAACTTCCACTGCACCAAAACAGGAAGGAGCTGTTGCTCGTTACAGACAAGGCTGGAAACCTAACCAGTCCTGGAACAAGGGCAAGCAGGCCAGGAAACCTGCTGCTGCCCCAAAGACAGCATGAACCGAGGGCCCCCGATCCGGGACCGGATCTAGTGGGGGGCAGACTCTCTCTCTTCGCCCAGGCCTGGGCAAGAGATGTTCAGGATCCCTGGGCGCTAGAGATCATATCTCAGGGATACCTTCTAGACTTCAAATTCTCTCCCCCAAGAGGGAGATTTCATCTGTCAAGGTTGTCAACAAACCAGATAAAGAAAGAAGCGTTTCTACGCTGTGTACAAGATCTGTTATTAATGGGAGTGATCCATCCGGTTCCGCGGTCGGAACAAGGACAAGGGTTTTACTCAAACCTGTTTGTGGTTCCCAAAAAAGAGGGAATTTTCAGGCCAATCTTGGATTTAAAGATCCTAAACAAATTCCTAAGAGTTCCATCGTTCAAAATGGAAACTATTCGGACAATCTTACCCATGATCCAAAAGGGTCAGTACATGACCACAGTGGATTTAAAGGATGCTTACCTTCACATACCGATTCACAAAGATCATTACCGGTATCTAAGGTTTGCCTTCTTAGACAGGCATTACCAGTTTGTAGCTCTTCCATTCGGATTGGCTACGGCTCCAAGAATCTTCACAAAGGTTCTGGGTGCCCTTCTGGCGGTACTAAGACCGCGAGGAATTTCGGTAGCTCCGTACCTAGACGACATTCTGATACAAGCTTCAAGCTTTCAAACTGCCAAGTCTCATACAGAGTTAGTTCTGGCATTTCTAAGGTCGCATGGATGGAAAGTGAACGAAAAGAAGAGTTCTCTTTTTCCTCTCACAAGAGTTCCATTCTTGGGGACTCTTATAGATTCTGTAGAAATGAAGATTTATCTGACAGAAGACAGATTAACAAAGCTTCTAAATGCATGCCGTGTCCTTCATTCCATTCAACTCCCGTCAGTAGCTCAATGCATGGAGGTGATCGGCTTAATGGTAGCAGCAATGGACATAGTACCCTTTGCACGTCTACATCTCAGACCGCTGCAATTGTGCATGCTGAGTCAGTGGAATGGGGATTACTCAGACTTGTCCCCTACTCTGAATCTGGATCAAGAGACCAGAAACTCTCTTCTATGGTGGCTTTCTCGGCCACATCTGTCCAGGGGGATGCCATTCAGCAGGCCGGACTGGACAATTGTAACAACAGACGCCAGCCTACTAGGTTGGGGCGCTGTCTGGAATTCTCTGAAGGCTCAGGGACAATGGAATCAGGAGGAAAGTCTCCTGCCAATAAACATTCTGGAATTAAGAGCAGTTCTCCATGCCCTTCTGGCTTGGCCCCAGTTAAAAACTCGGGGGTTCATCAGGTTTCAGTCGGACAACATCACGACTGTAGCTTACATCAACCATCAAGGAGGGACAAGAAGCTCCCTAGCAATGATGGAAGTATCAAAGATAATTCGCTGGGCAGAGTCTCACTCTTGCCACCTGTCAGCAATCCACATCCCGGGAGTGGAGAACTGGGAGGCGGATTTCTTGAGTCGCCAGACTTTTCATCCGGGGGAGTGGGAACTTCATCCGGAGGTCTTTGCCCAAATACTTCGACGTTGGGGCAAACCAGAGATAGATCTCATGGCGTCTCGCCAGAACGCCAAACTTCCTCGCTACGGGTCCAGATCCAGGGATCCGGGAGCGGTTCTGATAGATGCCTTGACAGCACCTTGGAACTTCGGGATGGCTTATGTGTTTCCACCCTTCCCGCTGCTTCCTCGATTGATTGCCAAAATCAAACAGGAGAGAGCATCAGTGATTCTAATAGCGCCTGCATGGCCACGCAGGACTTGGTATGCAGATCTAGTGGACATGTCATCCTGTCCGCCTTGGTCTCTACCTCTAAGACAGGACCTTCTGATACAGGGTCCATTCAAACATCAAAATCTAACTTCTCTGAAGCTGACTGCTTGGAAATTGAACGCTTGATTTTATCAAAACGTGGTTTTTCTGAGTCGGTTATTGATACCCTGATACAGGCTAGGAAGCCTGTTACCAGAAGGATTTACCATAAGATATGGCGTAAATACCTATACTGGTGCGAATCCAAAGGTTACTCCTGGAGTAAGGTTAGGATTCCTAGGATATTGTCCTTTCTACAAGAAGGTTTAGAAAAGGGTTTATCGGCTAGCTCATTAAAAGGGACAGATCTCAGCTCTGTCCATCTTGTTACACAGGCGTCTGTCAGAAAATCCAGACGTCCAGGCCTTTTGTCAGGCTTTAGCTAGGATCAAGCCTGTGTTTAAAACTGTTGCTCCGCCATGGAGTTTAAACTTAGTTCTTAACGTTTTACAGGGTGTTCCGTTTGAACCCCTTCATTCCATTGATATAAAATTGTTATCTTGGAAAGTTCTGTTTTTAATGGCTATTTCCTCGGCTCGAAGAGTTATCAGCCTTACATTGTGATTCTCCTTATCTGATTTTTCACTCAGACAAGGTAGTTCTGCGTACTAAACCTGGGTTCTTACCTAAGGTAGTCACTAACAGGAATATCAATCAAGAGATTGTTGTTCCATCCTTGTGTCCAAATCCTTCTTCAAAGAAGGAACGTCTTCTACACAATCTGGATGTAGTTCGTGCCCTCAAGTTCTACTTGCAGGCAACTAAGGATTTTCGACAAACGTCTTCCCTGTTTGTCGTGTATTCTGGTCAGAGGAGAGGTCATAAGGCTTCGGCTACCTCTCTCTCCTTCTGGCTTCGTAGCATAATTCGTTTAGCCTATGAGACTGCTGGACAGCAGCCTCCTGAAAGAATTACAGCTCATTCTACTAGAGCTGTGGCTTCCACTTGGGCCTTTAAGAATGAGGCCTCTGTTGAACAGATTTGCAAGGCTGCAACTTGGTCTTCGCTTCATACTTTTTCCAAATTTTACAAATTTGACACTTTTGCTTCTTCGGAGGCTATTTTTGGGAGAAAGGTTCTTCAGGCAGTGGTTCCTTCTGTATAATGAGCCTGCCTATCCCTCCCGTCATCCGTGTACTTTTGCTTTGGTATTGGTATCCCAGAAGTAATGATGACCCGTGGACTGATCACACATAACAGAAGAAAACATAATTTATGCTTACCTGATAAATTCCTTTCTTCTGTTGTGTGATCAGTCCACGGCCCGCCCTGTTTTAAGGCAGGTAAATATCTTTTAAATTATACTCCAGTCACCACTTCACCCTTGGTTCTCCTTTCTCGTTGATTCTTGGTCGAATGACTGGGAGTGACGTAGAGGGGAGGAGCTATATGCAGCTCTGCTGGGTGAATCCTCTTGCATTTCCTGTTGGGGAGGAGTTATATCCCAGAAGTAATGATGACCCGTGGACTGATCACACAACAGAAGAAAGGAATTTATCAGGTAAGCATAAATTATGTTTTTTTTTTTTTTTGCATTTTTTCCCGTTCCTGAAACTGCTATATGTGGAAAAAAGATTTCTGTTTAAATGTTATTTTTTATTTTTCTACATTTTACAAGATGTCTCAATCTGATCCTGTCTCAGAAGCTACTGTAGGAACATGCTGCCTGAACACAGTTCTATCAAAGCTAAGTGTATCTGTTGTAAGCTAGTGGAGATTATATCTTCAGCTGTAGTATGTAACCGTTGTCATAAGCTTTTGTATGCAGAAAAGGTTTCTATTAGTGCTAGTACAGTATTTGTTGTTCCTTCAACATCTAAAGTACATGATATCCCTGTTGATATGAAAAATTATATTGCTGATGCGATACAGAAGGTTATGGCTGCTATACCGCCTTTAAATAAACGTAAAAGATCTTTTAAAACTTCTCATAATGCTGATGAAATTTGTAATGACCGGCAACATACTGATATATCTTCCTTTGATGAGTGTCTCTCTCATTCTCTTCAGACATTGACACTGATAAATCATCTTATCTTTTTAAGATTGAGTATATTTGTTCTTTGTTAAAAGAAGTGTTAATAACTTTGGATATTGAGGAGTCTGGTCCTCTTGATAATAAATCCAGTAAACGTTTAAATTCTGTATATAAACCTCTTGTGACTACTCCTGAGGTTTTTCCTGTTCCTGATGCTAGTTCTGATGTGATTGCTAAGGAATGGTCTAAGCCTGGTACTAGATTAGAGTTTTGGGGAAAAGTCCCTAAGGTTGATGGGGCTATTTCTACTCTTGCTATTCCTATGGAAGATAGTACTACTTTTAAGGATCCTTTAGATAGGTAAGATAGGTAAGTAAAGATTATTTGCATTCTGGCTATATGCTCAAACCTGCCATTTCTATGGCTGATGTTGCTAATGATGCTAATCATTTTATCTGTGATGCTATTTTTGATATCTGATTAATGTTAACTCTGTCTTTGGCTGTTTTAGCTAGAAGAGCTTGATGGCTCAAATCATGGAAAGCTGACATGATATCTAAATCTGTTACTATCTCTATCATTCCAGGGTAATTGTTTGGTTCCCTGTTAGATTCCATTATTTACACATTACTGGGGTGAAGTGAATTTTTTTGCCTCAAGATAAAGTCTAAAGGCAAATCTAAAGCTTCTAATCATTTTTGTTCCTTTCGTCAGAATAGACAACAGAAAACCACTCCTTCCACTAAAGACTCTGGCTCCAATTGGAAGCCATACTTGAGTTGGAATAAATCCAAGCCTTACAAGAAACTAAAGCCAGCCCCCAAGACTGCATGAAGGGATGCGGCCCTCGATCCAGTTCTGCTGGTGGGGGGCAGATTGAAATTATTTCAAGACATTTGGGCAGGCTCCATTCAGAATCATTGGATTCAGAATATTGTCTCTCAGGGGTATTGTATAGGTTTCATAATAAGACCTCCTGTGAGAAGATTTGTTTCTCTCACGTTCAGAAAAGCCTGAGCTTTCACAGGATTTGTTGGAAGTGTTTTTCAGATCTAGAGCTTTCAGGAGTAATTGTACCAGTTCCAATTCTGGAACAGGGTCTGTTTTTTTTTTTAAATCTATCCATTGTCCCGAAGAAGGTAAATTATTTCAGACCAGTTCTGGATCTGAAGTTTTTTAATCATTTTGTAAGAGTCCCAACTTTCAAAATGGTGACTATAAGGACTATTCTGCCTTTTGTTCAGCAAGGTCATTACATATCCTCAATAGACTTACAGGATGCGTATCTTCACATTCCGATTCATCCAGACCACTATTGGTTTCTGAGATTTTCTTCTCTAGACATGCAGTACCTATTTGTTACTGTTCCATTTGGCCTAGCAACAGCTCCAAGAATCTTTTCGAAGGTTCTTGGTGCCCTTTTATCTGTAATCAGAGAGCAGGGTATTGCAGCGTTTCCTTATTTGGACGATATCTTGGTACTGGCTCAATCTTTTCATTTAGCAAATCTCAAACAAATCAACTTGTGGTGTTTCTTCAAAGACATGGTTGGAGGATCAGTTTACCAAAGAGTTCATTGATTCCTCAGACAAGGGTCACCTTTTTAGGTTTCCAGATATATTCAGTGTCCATGACTCTGTCTTTAACAGACAAGAGACAAATTAAATTGGTTTCTGCCTTTCGAAACCTTCAGTCTCCATCATTCTCTTCAGTGGCTATGTGCATGGAAGTTTTTAGGTCTCATGACTGCAGCATCGGAAGCAATCCTCTTTGCTCGTTTCCATATGAGACCTCTGTAGCTTTGCATGCTGAATCAATGGTGCAGGGTTTATACTCAGATATCCCAGTTGATATACTTAAATCCCAACATTCAACTCTCTGTCCTGGTGATTAGACCATCATCGGATTATTCAAGGGGCCTCTTTTATTCGTCCTGCTTGGACTGTGATTTCAACAGATGCAAGTCTCACAGGTTGGGGAGCTGTCTGGGGGTCTCTGATAGCACAAGGAGTTTGGAATCCTCGAGGTAGGTTACCAATCAATATTTTAGAACTCTGTGCTTTTTCCAGGGCTCTTCAGGCTTGGCCTCTATTAAAGAGACAATATTATTCCAGATAGACAAAATTAATTCGTTTTCAGACAGACATTATCACAACTATAAAATATGTCAATCATCAAGGGGGGACTCGCAGTTCTTTAGTGATAAAAGAAGTATCTTGGATACTTTATTGGGCGGAGTCCAACTACGGTCTAATTTCTGCGATACATATCCCAGGTGTAGACAATTGGGAAGCGGATTATCTCAGTCTTTACATCTAGGGGAGTGGACTCTCCATCCAGATGTATTTTGTCAGATTGTACAGATGTGGGGTCTCCCCGAAATAGATCTGATGGCTTCCCAGCTAAACAAGAAGCTTCCCAGGTACCTTTCCAGGTCCAGGGATCCTCAGGCTGAGATAGTGGATGCGTTAGCAGTTCCTTGGTTTTACCAACCTGCTTAAATTTTTCCTCCACTAGTTCTTCTTCCAAGGGTGATCTCCAAGATCATATTGGAACAATTGCATGTGTTTCTGATAGCACCAGCATGGCCTCACAGGTTTTGGTATGCGGACCTTGTCCGGATGTCCAGTTGCCAACCTTGTCCGTTTCCTTTAAGGCCAGACCTTCTGTCTCAAGGGCAGTTTTTCCATCAGGATCTCAAGTCGCTAAATTTGAAGGTATGGAAATTAAACGCTTAGTACTAAGTCATAGAGGTTTCTCTGACTCAGTGATTAATACTATGCTACAGGCTCGTAAGTCTCGTAAGGAAGATTTATTATCGGGTTTGGAAAACCTATATTTCATGGTGTTTTTCTCATAAATTCTCTTGGCATTCCTTTAGAAATCCTAGAATTTTACAGTTTCTTCAGGATGGTTTGGATAAAGGTTTGTCTGCAAGTACCTTGAAGGGACAAATCTCTGCTCTTTCTGTTTTACTTCATAGAAAGATTGCTAAACTTCCTGATATTCACTGTTTTGTTCAGGCTTTGGTTCGTATCAAGCCTGTTGTTAAATCAATCTCTAGTAAGAAGGGGGATAATCACAAGTACTAGACTGAGATTGCACGCGAATGGCTAATGGGTGTTAAACCATAAAATCTTAATAACTAATGTCCAGAATTGTTCAATAGTGCAAAAAATCCAAAATTAAAAAATCCAAAATTGAAAATCAAAAGATCATCGTGGAAAAATCATGTGTGTCTTTGAAAAATGTGTCTTTTAAAAATGGTGAATTGCAATTCAGTGGCGAACAAAGCAAAAATGAAAAAGGAATATGCAGTGTAGACAAAGTGAAAAATAGTAAAAAATAGTCACCCAAACCTAAATGGATATTCCTTGTAATGGTCCCACAGTGTAGATATATCCTTGAGGGTGTGAGAACAGGAGAAGCAGTGTCCGCAGGAGTGAAAAAAACAGGATCAAAGTCTGAACCAGATTGGCCCAAAAAACAATATCCACCTTTTCACTCGGCTTGAAGAGAGTCAGTCTCTGACAGTTAAGGTTGCTGTTAAACCTCAGAGCGCTGGGTGAATACTTTTAATGCGGCACGAACAATAGCCGGTGGGCGTGGTTAAGTTCTGTTTATTATCGGATGATATTTTCCTGTTACTGGAGCAAAGGATTGATTAGGTAGGTAAATAATTGGTAATCCAAGTTGAAACTGGTATTTAGTGCACGGAGGAGTATCCTGCTGCTTAGTCAAAGTCTCCAGCTTTCTGGCGATGCTGTCGCGCTAATCTGCAACTGCAGGCTGCAAGCTGTAAATATAATAAGCAGCAGCTTCTTTCACAGTGTAATCCACTGGAAACGATGGAAAGCTGATAGAGTAACTTTTTAACTTTAGATTTAAAGTAATTCTTGGTTGATGCTGGGTCAGGGATGACACAGAATTTTTGCAAGCTGCAGCAGCCACAAGGAACTAAGGCTGTATGAACACGCTGAACTCTTCTACCGGACAAGTCTGTGAGGAGGAGAGCAGCCTTCCATCTATGCCCCACTTAGAGTTGTATCATCTGACCATATTGGATCTACTACACCACCACTAATCCGATGCCCTAATTGGGACTTTCTGTTGGGACTACATCCTATCTATGACCATTGGATCATATGGTTTGAATAATATACCATATTAGTACATACTCATGGATATCACACCCATCGCGGACCTCTTGTGTAAAATCATTGAGATTTCTAGAGGGAAGGAAAAGGTAAATACTGCTTTAGCCTTTCTCCCCTCTTCACTCCAGTTCCTTCTCGCTGTAAGTGACCCAGGCAAGGGTTGCTGTTGGGACAACTAGAACCACAGGATATCACGACGGGGATTTCCTTGTACAGCCAGCTGGTTTGCTGTGAGAATACCAGCCTGCTCCTACAGGCACAATAGAGTGCCTTCACGTTTGTGAGTATCCTGTATCTTGTTTCTCCTGGATATTGTTGGTCTTTATTGATCTACACATGTGGCGCCTCTGTTTCTGTTTTCATTACAGTTATCCATTATAGAAGCCACACCATCGTTTGGGTGAAGACCGAGAGCTGCCTGTTCTATATTTGGACTTTTTGGATACCATTTGAACTTATCTATTGCCAGATTGGTCACGTGCCACGTCTGTATATACACAATTTTAATTTCTTTACATTATGTATATTGTGTGACGAGTTGCACACTTATTTTAGCAATTTCTATCATTGTTTATTAGCGCCTCCTATAGGAGACCTGTGGTACTAAATACCACAGATATTCCTGTATTTATATTTGAATTTAGTTCTTAGTGTTCTTCAAGGGGTTCCGTTTGAACCCATGCATTCCATAGATATTAAGTTGTTATCTTGGAAAGTTTTGTTTTTGGTTGCTATTTCTTCTGCTCGTAGAGTTTCGGAGCTTTCAGCGTTAGTTTGATTCGCCTTATCTTATCTTCCATTCTGATAAGGTGGTCTTACGTACCAAACCTGTTCCTTCATTATGTCCTAACCCTTCTTCTAAGAAGGAACATATGTTACATAATCTGGACGTGGTCCGTGCCCTGAAGTTTTACTTGCAGGCGACTAAGGATTTCCGTCAATCATCTTCATTATTCATTGTTTTTTCTGGAAAGCGTAGGGGTCAAAAAGCTACGGCTACCTCCCTTTCTTTTTGGCTGAAGAGTACCATCCGTCTGGCGTATGAGACTGCTGAACAGCAGCCTCCTGAAAGAATTACGGCTCATTCTACTAGGGCTGTGGCTTCCTCATGGGCATTTAAAAACAATGCTTCTGTTGAACAGATTTGCAAGGCTGCAACTTGGTCGTCTCTTCACACTGTTTCCAAATTTTTACAAATTTGATACTTTTGCTTCTTCTGAGGCTGGTTTTGGGAGAAAGGTTCTTCAAGCAGTGGTGCCTTCCGTTTAGGTTCCTGTCTTGTCCCTCCCTTTCATCCGTGTCCTGTAGCTTTGGTATTGTATCCCACAAGTAAAGATGAAATCCGTGGACTTGTCATATCTTGTACAAGAAAAGTAAATTTATGCTTACCTGATAAATTAATTTCTTCTACGATATGACGAGTCCACGGCCCACCCTGTCATTTTTAAGACAGATTTCGGTTATATTTTATCTTTTGTAAACTTCAGTCACCTCTGCACTTTTGGCTTTTCCTTTCTCTTCCTAACTTCGGTCGAATCACTGGAGGCGGAGGGAAGGGAGGAGCTATATATACAGCTCTGCTGTGGTGCTCTTTGCCACTTCCTGTTAGCAGGAGGATAAATCCCACAAGTAAGGATTAAATCCGTGGACTCGTCATATCATAGAAGAAATTAATTTATCAGGTAAGCATAAATTTACTTTTTTTTTTTATCCCTCCTTTCTAGTGACTCTTCTGTGGTCTCCCACATCTTGGGTATTTCTATCACTAGCTCATGGACTCTTGCCAATTACATGAAAGAAAATTTAATTTAAGTTAAGAACTTACCTGATAAATTAATTTCTTTCATATTGGCAGGAGTCCATGAGGCCCACCCTTTTTTATGGTGGTTATATTTTTTGTATAAAAAGCACAATTTTATTTCCAGTTCCTCTTTTTGTATGCTTTTTTACTCCTTATTTTTTCACCCCACTACTTGGCTATTCGTTAAACTGAATTGTGGGTGTGGTGAGGGGTGTATTTATAGGCATTTTGAGGTTTTGGAAACTTTGCCCCTCCTGGTAGGATTGTATATCCCATCACTAGCTCATGGACTCTTGCCAATATGAAAGGAATTAATTTATCAGGTAAGTTCTTACATAATGGGAAATAGGAAAAACAAGACGACACTCCTAAATTACAACCTCAAACATATATGAGGTATGGTTTAGGCACTTGAAAACCGTATAGGTCTCTCAACGAAATCCCCCAAAGGACTGCAATGGCAAAGTTCCAGGAGTGATTCCTTAACCCACAGCCGTACACACGTTGTTTGAAATTTACTTCCTGTGCTCACTGGAGGGGGTCGAGTCCTAAAGCAAGTCAACGGTTGCCAAATAAGCCCAAATGCAAATCAAACATTGAAAATTAAAAATGACCTCCACACACAACACAGCTGAACACACAAAAGGGCCGGCTCAGTGTAACAGCTGATTGCGGCAGCGTGAAGACGGTGGGCGTGGCCTAATGCGTTTCGTAGGGGATCTCCCTACTTCGTCAGAGGTTGCCCACTTCTTAAAGAAACCATTTTATATAGAGCCACTAGGACCTCCTTTAGGAATAAGGATTCAATATGCTTAAAAAAGGGAGGGGGGGGAACAGGACCTGGCAGCAAAAGTTAAGGTGCATGAACGTATCAATGTAACATACCAATAAATAACACTGCCCTTAAGAAACATAATTATGCCTCAACACAATTTGATTAAACGATAAAATTCATTATTGCACATCGAATACTTAAAACAATACATATACTAGCTTTCAATAATAAATATTAATAATACATAAACTTGCATATGCAATAATTTAATCATACAATAATCACAAAATTAAAATTAAAACATAAAACTTAACACAATAATCACTTGAATGTGTAGTACATTTGCACCCACATACAGGGAGTGCAGAATTATTAGGCAAGTTGTATTTTTGAGGATTAATTTTATTATTGAACAACAACCATGTTCTCAATGAACCCAAAAAACTCATTAATATCAAAGCTGAATAGTTTTGGAAGTAGTTTTTAGTTTGTTTTTAGTTATAGCTATTTCTCCAACATAGGTGTGTCCGGTCCACGGCGTCATCCTTACTTGTGGGATATTCTCTTCCCCAACAGGAAATGGCAAAGAGCCCAGCAAAGCTGGTCACATGATCCCTCCTAGGCTCCGCCTTCCCCAGTCATTCTCTTTGCCGTTGTACAGGCAACATCTCCACGGAGATGGCTTAGAGTTTTTTAGTGTTTAACTGTAGTTTTTATTATTCAATCAAGAGTTTGTTATTTTAAAATAGTGCTGGTATGTACTATTTACTCTGAAACAGAAAAGAGATGAAGATTTCTGTTTGTAAGAGGAAAATGATTTTAGCAACCGTTACTAAAATCGATGGCTGTTTCCACACAGGACTGTTGAGAGGAATTAACTTCAGTTGGGGGAACAGTGAGCAGACTTTTGCTGCTTGAGGTATGACACATTCTAACAAGACGATGTAATGCTGGAAGCTGTCATTTTCCCTATGGGATCCGGTAAGCCATTTTTATTACAGACAGAAAAAAAGGGCTTCACAAGGGCTTTTTAAGACTGTAGACATTTTCTGGGCTAAATCGATTTATATATAAACATATTTTATACTCCATAGCCTTGAGGAATTATTTTAATCTTGGGAATTTTGTAAAATAACCGGCAGGCACTGTATTGGACACCTTATTCTCTAGGGGCTTTCCCTAATCATAGGCAGAGTCTCATTTTCGCGCCTGTATTGCGCACTTGTTTTTGAGAAGCATGACATGCAGATGCATGTGTGAGGAGCTCTGATACATAGAAAAGACTTTCTGAAGGCGTCATTTGGTATCGTATTCCCCTTTGGGCTTGGTTGGGTCTCAGCAAAGCAGATACCAGGGACTGTAAAGGGGTTAAATATAAAAACGGCTCCGGTTCCGTTATTTTAAGGGTTAAAGCTTCCAAATTTGGTGTGCAATACTTTTAAGGCTTTAAGACACTGTGGTGAAATTTTGGTGAATTTTGAACAATTCCTTCATACTTTTTCGCAATTGCAGTAATAAAGTGTGTTCAGTTTAAAATTTAAAGCGACAGTAACGTTTTTATTTTAAAACGTTTTTTGTACTTTGTTATCAAGTTTATGCCTGTTTAACATGTCTGAACTACCAGATAGACTGTGTTCTGAATGTGGGGAAGCCAAGGTTCCTTCTCATTTAAATAGATGTGATTTATGTGACACAAAATTTAGAGAAAATGATGCCCAAGATGATTCCTCAAGTGAGGGGAGTAAGCATGGTACTGCATCATCCCCTCCTTCGTCTACACCAGTCTTGCCCACACAGGAGGCCCCTAGTACATCTAGCGCGCCAATACTCCTTACTATGCAACAATTAACGGCTGTAATGGATAATTCTATCAAAAACATTTTAGCCAAAATGCCCACTTATCAGCGAAAGCGCGACTGCTCTGTTTTAGAAAATACTGAAGAGCATGAGGACGCTGATGATATTGGTTCTGAAGGGCCCCTACACCAGTCTGAGGGGGCCAGGGAGGTTTTGTCTGAGGGAGAAATTTCAGATTCAGGGAAAATTTCTCAACAAGCTGAACCTGATGTGATTACTTTTAAATTTAAGTTGGAACATCTCCGCGCTCTGCTTAAGGAGGTGTTATCCACTCTGGATGATTGTGAGAATTTGGTCATTCCAGAGAAACTATGTAAAATGGACAAGTTCCTAGAGGTCCCGGGGCCCCCCGAAGCTTTTCCTATACCCAAGCGGGTGGCGGACATTGTAAATAAAGAATGGGAAAGGCCCGGTATACCTTTCGTCCCTCCCCCCATATTTAAAAAATTGTTTCCTTTGGTCGACCCCAGAAAGGACTTATGGCAGACAGTCCCCAAGGTCGAGGGGGCGGTTTCTACTCTAAACAAACGCACCACTATACCCATAGAAGATAGTTGTGCTTTCAAAGATCCTATGGATAAAAAATTAGAAGGTTTGCTTAAAAAGATGTTTGTTCAGCAAGGTTACCTTCTACAACCAATTTCATGCATTGTC
This sequence comes from Bombina bombina, assembly GCF_027579735.1. Classification (NCBI taxonomy): domain Eukaryota; kingdom Metazoa; phylum Chordata; class Amphibia; order Anura; family Bombinatoridae; genus Bombina; species Bombina bombina. Next base: position 553,060,941 of record NC_069503.1, on the reverse strand, counting down.
CCTGTCACTACAGCCGCGTGTTTCTGGTTCGATGAGCTAGAAAAGGCGATCAATAATAATTCTTCTTCTTATGAGGAGATTATGGACAGAATTCGTGCTCTTAAATTGGCTAATTCTTTCACCCTAGACGCCACTTTGCAATTGGCTAGGTTAGCGGCGAAAAATTCTGGGTTTGCTATTGTGGCGCGCAGAGCGCTTTGGTTAAAATCTTGGTCAGCGGATGCGTCTTCCAAGAACAAATTGCTTAACATTCCTTTCAAGGGGAAAACGCTGTTTGGCCCTGACTTGAAAGAGATTATCTCTGATATCACTGGGGGCAAGGGCCACGCCCTTCCTCAGGATAGGTCTTTCAAGGCCAAAAATAAACCTAATTTTCGTCCCTTTCGCAGAAACGGACCAGCCCCAAGTGCTACGTCCTCTAAGCAGGAGGGTAATACTTCTCAAGCCAAACCAGCCTGGAGACCAATGCAAGGCTGGAACAAAGGAAAGCAGGCCAAGAAACCTGCCACTGCTACCAAGACATCATGAGATGTTGGCCCCCGATCCGGGACCGGATCTGGTGGGGGGCAGACTCTCTCTCTTCGCTCAGGCTTGGGCAAGAGATGTTCTGGATCCTTGGGCGCTAGAAATAGTCTCCCAAGGTTATCTTCTGGAATTCAAGGGGCTTCCCCCAAGGGGGAGGTTCCACAGGTCTCAATTGTCTTCAGACCACATAAAAAAACAGGCATTCTTGCATTGTGTAGAAGACCTGTTAAAAATGGGAGTGATTCATCCTGTTCCATTAGGAGAACAAGGGATGGGGTTCTACTCCAATCTGTTCGTAGTTCCCAAAAAAGAGGGAACGTTCAGACCAATCTTAGATCTCAAGATCCTAAACAAGTTTCTCAAGGTTCCATCGTTCAAAATGGAAACCATTCGAACAATTCTTCCTTCCATCCAGGAAGGTCAATTCATGACCACGGTGGATTTAAAGGATGCGTATCTACATATTCCTATCCACAAGGAACATCATCGGTTCCTAAGGTTCGCATTCCTGGACAAGCATTACCAGTTTGTGGCACTTCCGTTCGGATTAGCCACTGCTCCAAGGATTTTCACAAAGGTACTAGGGTCCCTTCTAGCGGTGCTAAGACCAAGGGGCATTGCAGTAGTACCTTACTTGGACGACATTCTGATTCAAGCGTCGTCCCTTCCTCAAGCAAAGGCTCACACGGACATTGTCCTGGCCTTTCTCAGATCTCACGGATGGAAAGTGAACGTAGAAAAGAGTTCTCTATCTCCGTCAACAAGGGTTCCCTTCTTGGGAACAATAATAGACTCCTTAGAAATGAGGATTTTTCTGACAGAGGCCAGAAAAACAAAACTTCTGAACTCTTGACAAATACTTCATTCTGTTCCTCTTCCTTCCATAGCGCAGTGCATGGAAGTAATAGGTTTGATGGTAGCGGCAATGGACATAGTTCCTTTTGCGCGCATTCATCTAAGACCATTACAACTGTGCATGCTCAGTCAGTGGAATGGGGACTATACAGACTTGTCTCCGACGATACAAGTAAATCAGAGGACCAGAGATTCACTCCGTTGGTGGCTGTCCCTGGACAACCTGTCACAGGGGATGAGCTTCCGCAGACCAGAGTGGGTCATTGTCACGACCGACGCCAGTCTGGTGGGCTGGGGCGCGGTCTGGGGACCCCTGAAAGCTCAGGGTCTTTGGTCTCGGGAAGAATCTCTTCTACCGATAAATATTCTGGAACTGAGAGCGATATTCAATGCTCTCAAGGCTTGGCCTCAGCTAGCAAAGGCCAAGTTCATACGGTTTCAATCAGACAACATGACAACTGTTGCGTACATCAACCATCAGGGGGGAACAAGGAGTTCCCTGGCGATGGAAGAAGTGACCAAAATCATTCAATGGGCGGAGACTCACTCCTGCCACTTGTCTGCAATCCACATCCCAGGAGTGGAAAATTGAGAAGCGGATTTTCTGAGTCGTCAGACATTTCATCCGGGGGAGTGGGAACTCCATCTTGAAATCTTTGCCCAAATTACTCAACTGTGGGGCATTCCAGACATGGATCTGATGGCCTCTCGTCAGAACTTCAAGGTTCCTTGCTACGGGTCCAGATCCAGGGATCCCAAGGCGACTCTAGTAGATGCACTAGTAGCACCTTGGACCTTCAAACTAGCTTATGTATTCCCGCCGTTTCCTCTCATCCCCAGGCTGGTAGCCAGGATCAATCAGGAGAGGGCATCGGTGATCTTGATAGCTCCTGCGTGGCCACGCAGGACTTGGTATGCAGACCTGGTGAATATGTCATCGGCTCCACCATGGAAGCTACCTTTGAGACGAGACCTTCTTGTTCAAGGTCCGTTCGAACATCCGAATCTGGTCTCACTCCAACTGACTGCTTGGAGATTGAACGCTTGATCTTATCAAAGCGAGGATTCTCAGATTCTGTCATTGATACTCTTGTTCAGGCCAGAAAGCCTGTAACTAGAAAAATTTACCACAAAATATGGAAAAAATATATCTGTTGGTGTGAATCTAAAGGATTCCCTTGGGACAAGGTAAAAATTCCTAAGATTCTATCCTTTCTTCAAGAAGGTTTGGAGAAAGGATTATCTGCAAGTTCCTTGAAGGGACAGATTTCTGCCTTGTCTGTGTTACTTCACAAAAAGCTGGCAGCTGTGCCAGATGTTCAAGCCTTTGTTCAGGCTCTGGTTAGAATCAAGCCTGTTTACAAACCTTTGACTCCTCCTTGGAGTCTCAATTTAGTTCTTTCAGTTCTTCAGGGGGTTCCGTTTGAACCCTTACATTCCGTTGATATTAAGTTATTATCTTGGAAAGTTTTGTTTTTGGTTGCAATTTCTTCTGCTAGAAGAGTTTCAGAATTATCTGCTCTGCAGTGTTCTCCTCCTTATCTGGTGTTCCATGCAGATAAGGTGGTTTTACGTACTAAACCTGGTTTTCTTCCGAAAGTTGTTTCTAACAAAAACATTAACCAGGAGATAGTCGTGCCTTCTTTGTGTCCGAATCCAGTTTCAAAGAAGGAACGTCTGTTGCACAATTTGGATGTTGTTCGTGCTCTAAAATTCTATTTAGATGCTACAAAGGATTTTAGACAAACATCTTCCTTGTTTGTTGTTTATTCTGGTAAAAGGAGAGGTCAAAAAGCAACTTCTACCTCTCTCTCTTTTTGGATTAAAAGCATCATCAGATTGGCTTACGAGACTGCCGGACTGCAGCCTCCTGACAGAATCACAGCTCATTCCACTAGGGCTGTGGCTTCCACATGGGCCTTCAAGAACGAGGCTTCTGTTGATCAGATATGTAAGGCAGCGACTTGGTCTTCACTGCACACTTTTACTAAATTTTACAAGTTTGATACTTTTGCTTCTTCTGAGGCTATTTTTGGGAGAAAGGTTTTGCAAGCCGTGGTGCCTTCCATCTAGGTGACCTGATTTGCTCCCTCCCTTCATCCGTGTCCTAAAGCTTTGGTATTGGTTCCCACAAGTAAGGATGACGCCGTGGACCGGACACACCTATGTTGGAGAAAACAGAATTTATGTTTACCTGATAAATTACTTTCTCCAACGGTGTGTCCGGTCCACGGCCCGCCCTGGTTTTTTAATCAGGTCTGATAATTTATTTTCTTTAACTACAGTCACCACGGTATCATATGATTTCTCCTATGCAAATATTCCTCCTTTACGTCGGTCGAATGACTGGGGAAGGCGGAGCCTAGGAGGGATCATGTGACCAGCTTTGCTGGGCTCTTTGCCATTTCCTGTTGGGGAAGAGAATATCCCACAAGTAAGGATGACGCCGTGGACCGGACACACCGTTGGAGAAAGTAATTTATCAGGTAAACATAAATTCTGTTTTTAGGGGGATATCTGTGTGTGCAGGTGACTATTACTGTGCATAATTATTAGGCAACTTAACAAAAAACAAATATATACCCATTTCAATTATTTATTTTTACCAGTGAAACCAATATAACATCTCAACATTCACAAATATACATTTCTGACATTCAAAAACAAAACAAAAACAAATCAGTGACCAATATAGCCACCTTTCTTTGCAAGGACACTCAAAAGCCTGCCATCCATGGATTCTGTCAGTGTTTTGATCTGTTCACCATCAACATTGCGTGCAGCAGCAACCACAGCCTCCCAGACACTGTTCAGAGAGGTGTACTGTTTTCCCTCCTTGTAAATCTCACATTTGATGATGGACCACAGGTTCTCAATGGGGTTCAGATCAGGTGAACAAGGAGGCCATGTCATTAGATTTTCTTCTTTTATACCCTTTCTTGCCAGCCACGCTGTGGAGTACTTGGACGCGTGTAGAAAAAATAGGAGACAAGCGAACAGAAAGTAGAACACTCGCAAAGGGAGACTAGTATAAGTGGCTATTCAGTGGGTATATAATATTAAAACTTAACATTTATTATTCAAAAAAATGATAAAAAACTACTATATAAGTAGTGATTAATACTTAGATTAAAACACAAACAAATAGTAAACGGCTGTATATCCACAATGACCCCAGAATGTATACCATAGAAACTCAGAATAGAGTAGGAGGGATTTTTAGGCAGATATACACCAAAAAATGGTTCACGGATTGCACCAAAATCTATCTAAAAAAGAGGATTGACCTCAAACAAAATTATACTATCTAGTGCAATACTGGACCGGTGTAGGTCTGTCCAAAATATTCCCTATGACAAAATTAGTATAGTGACTAAGAGGGGAAGTGTAGGTAGCAAGATTCACATAGTCCATACATTCAGCATATTACACAGACCCATTTGTATAGGCAAGAGTGAAGTGTTCACAAACACAAATTAAACCAAAAATACGATCAATGAAAGGTAATATGATTCTATAGATATGTTAGAATAAACACATTGACTAGTGAAATGTGACTTGCATAGTTACACTTAGTGGTTGATACAGCCGTAGGAAGAGTGCCTGATGTACATTTCGCCTGGCTTGGCTTTCTCAAAGGCTAACCGGACTGACTGTAGCCACATAGCATATATAGGGCAAGTAGCCAATCAAATCGTGTAGATAGTTCACACCTCCGTGTGAACCAATAGAGAGTGTCCTCCCATAACTGACCATGTGGTCAAAATACTCATTTGCCTAATAAATATATATATATATATATATATATATATAAATATATATATATATATATACATACATATACACTGATATGATGTATTAACCTATTTAGTACTAGATTGATACACATATATATGTGCACACAAAAATTCCACTTAAAATAGGTAAAAACCGAAAAAACATCAAATCCAATATTTGTGTGCACAAACCTCCACGCATATGTACATACTTCTCCCTACATGTATACCTATACATCTATATGCATGATGTATGTAAAAAAAAGTACCGATCACAAAATTAATGTTATCATATTTAACCATCGCTACTAAATAGCATTTAACCAATAACTACCAATGTAGCAAACTAATGTGAAGACACATGTAAGCTAGTTAGTAATAAGCAAAGGAGACAATGAGATAACCTTCCTAATCTCACTTTAAATAGGCTATAATGATATTCAAATTACCCTTCCATGAAATAAAGATATTTCTTCTTTTTTTTTTTTCTTTTTCTTTTTTTTTTTTCCGTTGTAACAGCATACATATAGATAAAAACATACTATACAGCTTATGGCAGACATTAATTCCTATCTGACCATAACTAATAAGAACAACTTCATTCAATTACACACATAAATCAGTAACAAAAAAAATCCAGTAAAGAGAAGAAAGAGCAAAAGAAAACAAGATCAACTTTCAGTTATTTGACCCACTTTTGTAATTGTCAATTCAAACTAATTAGCACATTACTTGCGAAACTCTTTACTTGTAGCCTATCGGCCAATAACCAACTTAAGTTATTTAAATTGAGTCTAAATGGCTCTCACCTACCTAGGTCTATGTAATTTGTTTGTGTCCATTGCCTCTTATTAAACCTAATTATTTTCTAGGGTGGGTGTGGGGGGGGGGGGGAGGCGAGAGGCGAAGAGAGAGAAAAAAAAAAACTATGTAATTGGCCTTCTTCTTTTCCCCTTTCTCCCATTCCCTCCTCCATTCCAGTATTCAACTGTAGTTATTCTACTGTAAACCAGGTACTGGGGAGTAACCCTTGTTCTATCTGCTGTTGAACCCAGCTAGACGTTTTAAAGGGCATGGTGAATTGAGATTGGACTCGTCTCGGTAGGGGATTAATATAATGCTTCCATTTGTTAAAAAACCTGGCAATTTGTTTAGGGCTGGGATTTCTTAAATTGATTTGTTCCACGATGCTCTGATATTGGACGGCATTAAAAAACTCTGTCAGTTTAGGGCCTTTCTCGCCCTTCCAGGTCTTTAGTATTAAGTTCCTCCCAATCAGTATAAGTAAGTTAATAAATCTAACATTGGGCAGGTCCGGGGAGTATTTACGTAAAAAGAATATCTGGTGCAATTCCAGTTTAAATCTTATTCCCAAGGTCCTACTACTCCAAAAATTAATTTTTTGCCAGAATTGAAAGATTTTCGGGCATGATCCAAAACAATGTACAATATCTGCTCTAGCAAAACCGCATCTAGAGCAGTTTCCTTGGTCCTGTACCCATTTCACCATTCTATCTGGGGTCAGATAGGCCATGTTTATAATTTTCAGATGTGATTCTTTATAGCTACTTAATGCTGCTGCCTTAGTAGCTAGTATCATACTTTGCCTTATCATATCACTATCTACCTTTACTCTTACCCTGGTCCATTTTGCCTTAATATCCAGCATGTTGCTTTCTCCAAGGTAATTCAGCAATAACCTATAGGTTGAAGAGATAGTCCCCACCCCTCCCTAATATTGCTTAATCAGTGCCCCCAATTCTCTAATGTTTAGCTCTGGCCCTGTTTTTTGCCTTAGTTCCCCTATCCAGTGTCTGACCTGAAGATAAGCGTAGAAATGGGTTTTTGGGAGACCAAATTCTTGGGACACGTCGGCAAACTTCTTCGTTATCAGTGTCTGCTCCTCACATAGTTGCGCTACATATTTCAATCCCCTCTCAGCCCACAATTAGTAGACCGCTGTACCCAGTCCCGGCGGGAAGTCTGGGTTGTCTACCAATGGAAGAAACTCTGACTTGGCGAAGTTTAGTTTAATCTCCCCGCATATTTTCTGCCATATGGCTATAATAAATTTAAATGAATATAATTGAGCGATATTACTAGGAAGTTTAGCTGCAGGGTAGTGAAAAATTGCTTGTAGTGAAAAAGGGGCTATCATACTGGCTTCCATTTCATAAAATTTCACCCACTTCTTTCCTACGATCCAATCTAATGCATATTTACAAAGGGCAGCATAATTATAATATTTAACATTTGGACAAGCCATACCGCCAAATCTTCTGGGTAAGGTTAGTTTGAGGAGAGATATACGAGGCTTTTTGTTCTTCCAAATGAATTTATTAAAAATCCTATTAAGATAGGTAATATCTTTTTTATACAAGAGAAGGGGAAGATTCTGAAGGAAATAAAGCAGTTTGGGGAATAGAACTACTTTAACTAGCATGATCCGAGCCGTCAGTGTTAATGGAAGATCGCCCCATATATGTAGTTTCTCTGCCATACCTCTAATACACTGAACAAAGTTTAAGGCATACCATGATTTTGGATTGCATGCCAAAGAGATCCCTAGGTACCTAATCTGCTCCGTTTCCTGAAATGGGTGTGGGATGGGATTAATAGGTTTATTTATCCATAAAAGTTCCGACTTCTCATAATTAATTTTATAGCCTGAAAAGGAGCTAAATAGGTTAAAAAGACATAACGCCCGTGGGACCGCAACTGCCGTATTGCTCAGGTAGAGAAGTAGATTGTCTGCAAAGAGGGACAGCACTAATTTTTGCCTACCTAAATAGATACCTTGGAGCTCTTGTCTCAAAAGAATCGCTAGTGGTTCAGGGGTAACATTAAAAAGTAGTGGTGACAGTGGGCAGCCTTGTCTTGTACCTCTTTTTAATAGCAACCTATCCGTAGTGCCACCGTTCACAATAATCGAAGAAAATGGGGTACGATTTAGCTGACGAAGTGTTGAAGAACTCCGGTCAAGCCGAACCTCTCCAGAGATGTAAAAAGATGGTCCCAAATAATAGTCGAACACTTTTCTTTCATCTAATTGGCAAGAGTCCATGAGCTAGTGACATATGGGATATACAATCCTACCAGGAGGGGCAAAGTTTCCCAAACCTCAAAATGCCTATAAATACACCCCTCACCACACCCACAATTCAGTTTTACAAACTTTGCCTCCTATGGAGGTGGTGAAGTAAGTTTGTGCTAAGATTTCTACGTTGATATGCGCTTCTCAGCATTGTTGAAGCCTGATTCCTCTGAGTACAGCGAATGTCAGAGGGACTTGAAGGGAGTATCACCTATTGAATACGATGATTTCCCTAACGGGGGTCTTTTTTATGGGTTCTCTGTTATCGGTCGTAGAGATTCATCTCCTACCTCCCTTTTCAGATCGACGATATACTTTCAAATTTACGATTACCTCTACTAAAGAACTGTTTTAGTACTGGTTTGGCTATCTGCTATATGTGGATGGGTGTCTTTTTGGTAAGTATGTTTTTATTACTTAAGACACTCTCAGCTATGGTTTGGCACTTTATGAAAATTATATAAAGTTCTAAATAAATGTATTGTACTTATATTTGCCATGAGTCAGGTTCATGTATTTCCTTCTGCAGACTGTCAGTTTCATATTTGGGAATATAAACACTTTAAGAAATTTGTTTCTTACCTGGGGTTTAGTCTTTTTCAATTTTGACTACTTTTGCATTTGAGGGTATTAGGCCCGCGGGTGCGTCAAATGTTAGACTTTATTGCGTCATTTTTGGCGCAAACCTTTTTGGCGCGGGAAATTAAGTTTTTGACGCAACTTCGTCATTTCCGCCGTCATACGTGACGTCGAGACCTTTCACACGGCGGCGTCATTAGTGACGCAAGTGTGTCATTTCCGGTCATTTTTGGCGCCAAAAAAGTTTACGTTACGTTGTGCGTCATACTTGGCGCCAAATTTTTTCATTATTTCAATACCCCATTCATGTTTGCCTCCTGCTTTCTTCTCTATCAAGAGGCCTATGCTTTTGCATTTTTTCCCATTCCTGAAACTGTCATTTAAGGAAATAGATAATTTTGCTTTATATGTTGTTTTTTCTTTTACATTGAGCAAGATGTCCCAATCCGATCCTGTCTCTGAAGTTTCTGCTGGAACATTGCTGCCTGACATCGGTTCTACCAAAGCTAAGTGCATTTGTTGCAAAATTGTAGAAATTATTCCACCGAATGTCATTTGTAATAGTTGTCATGATAAACTTTTACATGCAGATAGTGTTTCTATCAGTAATAGTAAATTGCCAGTTGCAGTTCCTTCAACTTCTAATGTGCATGATATACCTGTAAATTTCAAAGAATTTGTTTCTGAATCTATTATGAAGGCTTTGTCTGCATTTCCACCTTCTAATAAACGTAAAATGTCTTTTAAAACTTCTCATTTAGCTGATGAAATTTCAAATGACCAACAACATAATAATTCATCCTCTTCTGCTGAGGATCTATCTGAAACAGAAGATCCTTCCTCAGATATTGACACTGACAAATCTACTTATTTATTTAAAATAGAGTATATGCGTTCTTTATTAAAAGAAGTGTTAATTACTTTGGATATTGAGGTAACCAGTCCTATTGACGTTCAGTCTAATAAACGTTTAAATGCTGTTTTTAAACCTCCTGTGGTTTCCCCAGGTGTTTTTCCCATTCCTGAGGCTATTTCTGATATGATTTCTAGGTAATGGAATAAGCCAGGTACTTCCTTTGTTCCTTCTTCAAGGTTTAAAAGATTGTATCCTTTACCAGCAAAATCTATAGAGTTTTGGGAAAAGATCCCCAAAGTTGATGGGGCTATTTCTACTCTTGCTAAACGTACCACTATTCCTATGGAAGATAGCACTTCCTTTAAGGATCCTTTAGATAGGAAGCTTGAATCTTATCTAAGGAAGGCCTATTTATATTCAGGTCATCTTCTCAGACCTGCTATTTCTTTGGGTGATGTTGCGGCTGCATCAACTTTCTGGTTGGAAAACTTAGCGCAACATGAATTGGATTCTGACGTATCTAGCATTGTTCGCTTACTGCAACATGCTAATTATTTTATTTGTGATGCCATTTTTGATATCAAAATTGATGTTAGATCCATGTCTTTAGCTGTATTAGCTAGAAGAGCTTTGTGGCTTAAATCTTGGAATGCTGATATGACATCTAAATCTAGATTACTATCTCTTTCTTTCCAAGGTAATAATTTATTTGGTTCTCAGTTGGATTCTATTATTTCAACTATCAAACCGTTTTCGTTCCTTTCGTCAGAATAAGGAACAAAAACTCAATCCTCCTTCCAAGGAATCTGCTTCCAGTTGGAAGCCTTCCTCAAATTGGAATAAATCCAAGCCATTTAGGAAACCAAAGTCTGCCCCTAAGTCCGCATGAAGGTGCGGCCCTCATTCCAGCTCAGCTGGTAGGGGGCAGATTAAGGTTTCTTCTGTTATGTGTGATCAGTCCACGGGTCATCATTACTTCTGGGATATTATCTGCTCCCCTACAGGAAGTGCAAGAGGATTCACCCAGCAGAGTTGCTATATAGCTCCTCCCCTCTACGTCACCTCCAGTCATTCTCTTGCACCCAAAGACTAGATAGGAGGTGTGAGAGGACTATGGTGATTATACTTAGTTTTTAGAACTTCAATCAAAAGTTTGTTATTTTACAATAGCACCGGAGCGTGTTATTACCCCTCTGGCAGAGTTTGAAGAAGAATCTACCAGAGTTTTTCTTATGATTTTAACCGGAGTAGTTAAGATCATATTGCTGTTTCTCGGCCATCTGAGGGAGGTAAAAACTTCAGATCAGGGGACAGCGGGCAGTTGAATCTGCATTGAGGTATGTAGCAGTTTTTATTTTCTGAATGGAATTGATGAAAAAATCCTGCCATACCGTTATAATGAACATGTATGTATACTCTACACTTTAGTATTCTGGGGATGGTATTTCACCGGAATTACTCTGTAAAAGTACATTAAACCTTTTATTAGGTATTTTTCATGTTAAACGTTTTTGCTGGAATGTAGAATCGTTTGCATTAATGAGGTACTGAGTGAATAAGTATTTGGGCATTATTTTTCCACTTGGCAGTTTGCTTGTGTTAATTATGACAGTTTCGTTTCTCTCTCACTGCTGTGTGTGAGAGGGAGGGGCCGTTTTTGGCGCTCTTTGCTACGCATCAAAAATTTCCAGTCAGTTTTTCTGCATGATCCGGTTCATCTCTAACAGAACTCAGGGGTCTTCAAACTTCTTTGAAGGGAAGTAGATTCTCTCAGCAGAGCTGTGAGACTTATATAGTGACTGTGATTTAAAACGTTGCTCTGTAATTTTTATGTTTAAAATTTAATTAGTGTTATTTTACTAATGGGAACAAACCTTTGCTAAAAAGTTGTGTTGTTTGTTAAGAGTGATGCTATAACTGTTTTTCAGTTCATTATTTCAACTGTCATTTAATCGTTTAGTGCTTCTTGAGGCACAGTACGTTTTTATTAAATAAAATTGTAACCGAGTTGCATGTTTATTGCCAGTGTGTTAAACATGTCTGATTCAGAGGAAGATACCTGTGTCATTTGTTCCAATGCCAAGGTGGAGCCCAATAGAAATTTATGTACTAACTGTATTGATGCTACCTTAAATAAAAGCCAATCTGTACAAATTGAACAAATTTCACCAAATAGCGAGGGGAGAGTTATGCCGACTAACTCGCCTCACGTGTCAGTACCTGCATCTCCCGCCCGGGAGGTGCGTGATATTATGGCGCCTAGTACATCTGGGCAGCCATTACAGATAACATTACAAGATATGGCTACTGTTATGACCGAAGTTTTGGCTAAATTACCAGAACTAAGAGGCAAGCGTGATCACTCTGGGGTGAGAACAGAGTGCGCTGATAATTCTAGGGCCATGTCTGATACTGCGTCACAGCTTGCAGAGCATGAGGACGGAGAGCTTCATTCTGTGGGTGACGGTTCTGATCCAAACAGATTGGATTCAGATATTTCAAATTTTAAATTTAAATTGGAAAACCTCCGTGTATTACTAGGGGAGGTCTTAGCAGCTCTCAACGATTGTAACGCTGTTGCAATACCAGAGAAAATGTGTAGGTTGGATAAATACTTTGCGGTACCGGCGAGTACTGACGTTTTTCCTATACCTAAGAGATTAACTGAAATTGTTACTAAGGAGTGGGATAGACCCGGTGTGCCGTTCTCACCCCCTCCAATATTTAGAAAGATGTTTCCAATAGACGCCACCACACGGGACTTATGGCAAATGGTCCCTAAGGTGGAGGGAGCAGTTTCTACTTTAGCTAAGCGTACCACTATCCCGGTGGAGGATAGCTGTGCCTTTTCAGATCCTATGGATAAAAAATTAGAGGGTTACCTTAAGAAAATGTTTGTTCAACAAGGTTTTATATTACAACCCCTTGCATGCATCGCGCCGATCACGGCTGCGGCAGCATTTTGGATTGAGTCTCTGGAAGAGAACCTTAGTTCAGCTACGCTGGACGACATTACGGACAGGCTTAGAGTCCTTAAACTAGCTAATTCATTCATTTCGGAGGCCGTAGTACATTTAACCAAACTTACGGCTAAGAATTCAGGATTCACCATTCAGGCACGCAGGGCGCTGTGGCTAAAATCCTGGTCGGCTGATGTAACTTCTAAGTCCAAATTACTTAATATACCTTTCAAGGGGCAAACTTTATTTGGGCCCGGTTTGAAAGAAATTATTGCTGACATTACAGGAGGTAAGGGCCACGCTCTACCTCAAGACAAAGCCAAAGCTAAGGCTAGACAGTCTAATTTTCGTCCCTTTCGGAATTTCAAAGCAGGAGCAGCGCCAACTTCCACTGCACCAAAACAGGGAGGAGCTGTTGCTCGTTACAGACAAGGCTGGAAGCCTAACCAGTCCTGGAACAAGGGCAAGCAGACCAGTAAACCTGCTGCTGCCCCAAAGACAGCATGAACCGAGGGCCCCCGATCCGGGACCGGATCTAGTGGGGGGCAGACTCTCTCTCTTCGCCCAGGCTTGGGCAAGAGATGTCCAGGATCCCTGGGCGCTAGAGATCATATCTCAGGGATACCTTCTAGACTTCAAATTCTCTCCCCCAAGAGGGAGATTTCATCTGTCAAGGTTGTCAACAAACCAAATAAAGAAGGACGCGTTTCTACGCTGTGTACAAGATCTATTATTAATGGGAGTGATCCATCCGGTTCCGCGGTCGGAACAAGGACAAGGGTTTTACTCAAACCTGTTTGTGGTTCCCAAAAAAGAGGGGACTTTCAGGCCAATCTTGGATTTAAAGATCCTAAACAAATTCCTAAGAGTTCCATCGTTCAAAATGGAAACTATTCGGACAATCTTACCCATGATCCAAGAGGGTCAGTACATGACCACAGTGGATTTAAAGGATGCTTACCTTCACATACCGATTCACAAGGATCATTACCGGTATCTAAGGTTTGCCTTCTTAAACAGGCATTACCAGTTTGTAGCCCTTCCATTCGGATTGGCTACGGCTCCAAGAATCTTTACAAAGGTTCTGGGTGCCCTTCTGGCGGTACTAAGACCGCGAGGAATTTCGGTAGCTCCGTACCTAGACGACATTCTGATACAAGCTTCAAGCTTTCAAACTGCCAAGTCTCATACAGAGTTAGTTCTGGCATTTCTAAGGTCGCATGGATGGAAAGTGAACGAAAAGAAGAGTTCTCTCTTTCCTCTCACAAGAGTTCCATTCTTGGGGACTCTTATAGATTCTGTAGAAATGAAGATTTATCTGACAGAAGACAGATTAACAAAGCTTCTAAATGCATGCCGTGTCCTTCATTCCATTCAACTCCCGTCAGTAGCTCAATGCATGGAGGTGATCGGCTTAATGGTAGCAGCAATGGACATAGTTCCCTTTGCACGCCTACATCTCAGACCGCTGCAATTGTGCATGCTGAGTCAGTGGAATGGGGATTACTCAGATTTGTCCCCCACTCTGAATCTGGATCAAGAGACCAGAAACTCTCTTCTATGGTGGCTTTCTCGGCCACATCTGTCCAGGGGGATGCCGTTCAGCAGGCCGGACTGGACAATTGTAACAACAGACGCCAGCCTTCTAGGTTGGGGCGCTGTCTGGAATTCTCTGAAGGCTCAGGGACAATGGAGTCAGGAGGAAAGTCTCCTGCCAATAAACATTCTGGAATTGAGAGCAGTTCTCAATGCCCTTCTAGCTTGGCCCCAGTTAAAGACTCGGGGGTTCATCAGGTTTCAGTCGGACAACATCACGACTGTAGCTTACATCAACCATCAAGGAGGGACAAGAAGCTCCCTAGCAATGATAGAAGTATCAAAGATAATTCGCTGGGCAGAGTCTCACTCTTGCCACCTGTCAGCAATCCACATCCCGGGAGTGGAGAACTGGGAGGCGGATTTCTTGAGTCGCCAGACTCTTCATCCGGGGGAGTGGGAACTTCATCCGGAGGTCTTTGCCCAAATACTTCAACGTTGGGGCAAACCAGAGATAGATCTCATGGCGTCTCGCCAGAACGCCAAACTTCCTCGCTACGGATCCAGATCCAGGGATCCGGGAGCGGTTCTGATAGATGCTTTGACAGCACCTTGGAACTTCAGGATGGCTTATGTGTTTCCACCCTTCCCACTGCTTCCTCGATTGATTGCCAAAATCAAACAGGAGAGAGCATCAGTGATTCTAATAGCGCCTGCATGGCCGCGCAGGACTTGGTATGCAGATCTAGTGGACATGTCATCCTGTCCGCCTTGGTCTCTACCTCTAAGACAGGACCTTCTGATTCAGGGTCCATTCAAACATCAAAGTCTAACTTCTCTGAAGCTGACTGCTTGGAAATTGAACGCTTGATTTTATCAAAACGTGGTTTTTCTGAGTCGGTTATTGATACCCTGATACAGGCTAGGAAGCCTGTTACCAGAAAGATTTACCATAAAATATGGCGTAAATACCTATACTGGTGTGAATCCAAAGATTACTCCTGGAGTAAGGTTAGGATTCCTAGGATATTGTCTTTTCTACAAGAAGGTTTAGAAAAGGGTTTATCGGCTAGCTCATTAAAGGGACAGATCTCAGCTCTGTCCATCTTGTTACACAGGCGTCTGTCAGAAAATTCAGACATCCAGGCCTTTTGTCAGGCTTTAGCTAGGATCAAGCCTGTGTTTAAAACTGTTGCTCCGCCATGGAGTTTAAACTTAGTTCTTAACGTTTTACAGGGTGTTCCGTTTGAACCCCTTCATTCCATTGATATAAAATTGTTATCTTGGAAAGTTCTATTTTTAATGGCTATTTCCTCGGCTCGAAGAGTCTCTGAGTTATCAGCCCTACATTGTGATTCTCCTTATCTGATCTTTCACTCAGACAAGGTAGTTCTGCGTACTAAACCTGGGTTCTTACCTAAGGTAGTCACTAACAGGAATATCAATCAAGAGATTGTTGTTCCATCCTTGTGTCCAAATCCTTCTTCAAAGAAGGAACGTCTTCTACACAATCTGGATGTAGTTCGTGCCCTCAAGTTCTACTTGCAGGCAACTAAAGATTTTCGCCAAACTTCTTCCCTGTTTGTCGTTTATTCTGGACAGAGGAGAGGTCAAAAAGCTTCTGCTACCTCTCTCTCTTTTTGGCTTCGTAGCATAATACGTTTAGCCTATGAGACTGCTGGACAGCAGCCTCCTGAAAGAATTACAGCTCATTCCACTAGAGCTGTGGCTTCCACTTGGGCCTTTAAGAATGAGGCCTCTGTTGAACAGATTTGCAAGGCTGCAACTTGGTCTTCGCTTCATACTTTTTCCAAATTTTACAAATTTGACACTTTTGCTTCTTCGGAGGCTATTTTTGGGAGAAAGGTTCTTCAGGCAGTGGTTCCTTCTGTATAATGAGCCTGCCTATCCCTCCCGTCATCCGTGTACTTTTGCTTTGGTATTGGTATCCCAGAAGTAATGATGACCCGTGGACTGATCACACATAACAGAAGAAAACATAATTTATGCTTACCTGATAAATTCCTTTCTTCTGTTGTGTGATCAGTCCACGGCCCGCCCTGTTTTTTAAGGCAGGTACATATTTTTTAAATTATAATTCAGTCACCACTACACCCTTGGTTTCTCCTTTCTCGTTGGTCTTTGGTCGAATGACTGGAGGTGACGTAGAGGGGAGGAGCTATATAGCAACTCTGCTGGGTGAATCCTCTTGCACTTCCTGTAGGGGAGCAGATAATATCCCAGAAGTAATGATGACCCGTGGACTGATCACACAACAGAAGAAAGGAATTTATCAGGTAAGCATAAATTATGTTTTTTCAAGGATTTTTGGATGAAATCTGTCCAAAATCATTGGATTCAGAGCATTGTCTCTCAAGGGTATCGAATAGGATTCAAAGTAAGACCTCCTGTGAGAAGATTTTTCCTCTCACACATTCCTGTAAATCCAGTAAAAGCTCAGGCTTTTCTGAAGTGTGTTTCAGACCTGGAGTCTTCAGGGGTAATCATGCCAGTTCCTCTTCAGGAACAAGGCTTGGGGTTTTATTCAAACCTATTCATTGTACCAAAGAAAGAAAATTTGTTCAGACCAGTTCTGGATCTGAAAATTTTGAATCGTTATGCAAGAGTACCAACTTTCAAGATGGTGACTATAAGGACTATTCTGCCTTTTGTTCAGCAAGGACATTATATGTCCACAATAGACTTGCAGGATGCATACCTTCATATTCCGATTCATCCAGAACACTATCAGTTTCTGAGATTCTCTTTTCTAGACAAGCATTACCAATTTGTTGCTCTTCCATTTGGCCTAGCAACAGCTCCAAGAGTCTTTTCAAAGGTTCTGGGTGCCCTACTATCTGTAATCAGAGAACAGGGTATTGCGGTGTTTCCTTATTTGGACGATATCTTGGTACTAGCTCAGTCTTTACATACTGCAGAATCTCACACGAATCAACTAGTGTTGTTTCTTCAGAAACATGGTTGGAGGATCAATTTACCAAAAAGTTTCTTGATTCCTCAGACAAGGGTCACTTTTTTAGGTTTCCAGATAGATTCAGTGTCCATGACTCTGTCTCTAACAGACAAGAGACGTTTAAAATTGGTTGCAGCCTGCCGGCGCCTTCAGTCTCAGTCATTCCCTTCAGTGGCTATGTGCATGGAAGTTTTAGGTCTCATGACTGCAGCATCGGACGCAATCCCCTTTGCTCGTTTTCACATGAGACCTCTACAGCTTTGTATGCTGAATCAATGGTGCAGGGATTATACAAAGATATCACAATTAATATCCTTGAATCCCAATGTACGACACTCTCTGACATGGTGGATAGATCACCATCGTTTGGTTCAAGGGGCTTCTTTTGTTCGCTCAACCTGGACTGTGATCACAACAGATGCGAGTCTTTCAGGTTGGGGAGCCGTTTGGGTGTCTCTGACAGCACAAGGGGTTTGGAAATCTCAAGAGGCGAGATTACCAATAAATATTTTAGAACTCCGTGTAATTCTCAGGGCTCTTCAGTTCTGGCCTCTACTAAAGAGAGAACCGTTCATTTGTTTTCAGACAGACAATATCACAACTGTGGCTTATGTCAATCATCAGGGTGGGACTCTGTCCCCAAGCTATGAAAGAAGTATCTCGGATACTTCCTTGGGCGGAATCCAGCTCCTGTCTAATCTCTGCGGTGCATATCCCAGGTGTACAATTGGGAGGCGGATTATCTCAGTCGCCAGACTTTACATCCAGGGGAGTGGTCTCTCCATCCAGATGTGTTTTCTCAGATTGTTCAGATGTGGGGGCTTCCAGAGATAGATCTCATGGCCTCTCATCTAAACAAGAAACTTCCCAGATACCTGTCAGGTCCAGGGATGTTCAGGCGGAAGCAGTGGATGCGCTGACACTTCCTTGGTGTTATCAACCTGCTTACATCTTCCCGCCTCTAGTTCTTCTTCCAAGAGTGATTTCCAAAATCATCATGGAACAGTCTTTTGTGTTGCTGGTGGCTCCAGCATGGCCACACAGGTTTTGGTATGCGGATCTGGTTCGGATGTCCAGTTGCCCGCCTTTGCCACTTCCATTACGGCCGGACCTACTATCTCAAGGTCCGTTTTTCCATCAGGACCTCAAATCATTAAATTTGAAGGTATGGAAATTGAACGCTTAGTTCTAAGTCATAGAGGTTTCTCTGATTCAGTGATTAATACTATGTTACAAGCTCGTAAATCTGTCTCTAGGAAGATTTATTATAGAGTTTGGAAGGCTTACATTTCATGGTGTTCTTCTCATAAATTCTCCTGGCATTCTTTTAGAATTCCTAGAATTTTGCAGTTTTTTCAGGATGGTCTGGATAAGGGTTTGTCTGCAAGTTCCTTGAAAGGACAAATCTCCGCTCTTTCTGTTTTATTTCACAGAAAAATTGCTATACTTCCTGATATACACTGTTTTGTACAGGCTTTAGTTCGTATTAAGCCTGTCATTAAGTCAATTTCTCCTCCTTGGAGTCTTAATTTGGTTCTGAGGGCTTTACAGGCTCCTCCTTTTGAACCTATGCATTCTTTGGACATTAAACTACTTTCCTGGAAAGTGTTGTTCCTTTTGGCTATCTCTTCTGCTAGAAGAGTTTCTGAGCTATCTGCTCTTTCTTGTGAGTCTCCTTTTCTGATTTTTCATCAGGATAAGGCAGTTTTGCGGACTTATTTTCAATTTTTACCTAAGGTTGTGAATTCTAACAACATTAGTAGAGAAATTGTTGTCCCTTCTTTATGTCCTAATCCTAAGAATTCTTTGGAGAGATCCTTACATTCTTTGGATGTGGTAAGAGCTTTGAAATATTATGTGGAAGCTACTAAAAATTTCAGGAAGACTTCTAGTCTATTTGTTTTATTTTCTGGTCTTAGGAAAGGTCAGAAAGCTTCTGCTGTTTCATTGGCTTCTTGGTTGAAACTTTTGATTCATCAAGCTTATTTGGAGTCGGGTCAAACCCCGCCTCAGAGAATTACAGCTCATTCTACTAGATCAGTCTCTACTTCATGGGCTTTTAAGAATGAAGCTTCAGTCGATCAGATTTGCAAAGCAGCCACTTGGTCCTCTTTGCATACATTTACTAAATTCTACCATTTTTATGTATTTGCTTCTTCGGAAGCAGTTTTTGGTAGAAAAGTTCTTCAGGCAGCTGTTTCAGTTTGATTCTTCTGCTTTTTGATTTAAGTTTTTTTTCTTTCAAAAGTGAAAATTAACTTATTTTTTCGTTGTGGATTATTTTCCCAGCGGAATATGGCTGTTTTTGTTTTAGTCCCTCCCTCTCTAGTGACTCTTGAGTGGAAGACTCCACATCTTGGGTATTGATATCCCATATGTCACTAGCTCATGGACTCTTGCCAATTACATGAAAGAAAACATAATTTATGTAAGAACTTACCTGATAAATTCATTTCTTTCATATTGGCAAGAGTCCATGAGGCCCACCCTTTTTATGGTGGTTATGATTTTTTTGTATAAAGCACAATTATTTCCAAATTTCCTTTGTTGATGCTTTCTACTCCTTTCTTTATCACCCCACTGCTTGGCTATTTGTTAAACTGAATTGTGGGTGTGGTGAGGGGTGCATTTATAGGCATTTTGAGGTTTGAGAAACTTTGCCCCTCCTGGTAGGATTGTATATCCCATATGTCACTAGCTCATGGACTCTTGCCAATATGAAAGAAATGAATTTATCAGGTAAGTTCTTACATAAATTATGTTTTTCAGCGTCGACCGTTAGAATGGCGAGGTCCGGCTTGACATGAGACCCCTTGCTTTCTGGTTTATTCCAAAAGGCATCCAATACCAGCTGAACCTTATGCAAATTATTGACTGGATTCCTACCTGCCATAAATCATGTTTGGTCTACATGTATAATATGTTCTAGGCAGAATTTTAACCTATTTGCTATTATGGCGGTGAGATCTTGTAATCTTGATTTAGTAAGGATATTGGTCTATAAGATGTAGGTAACTCTGGATCTTTGCCTTTCTTAAGAATCAATACTATGTTAGATTCCGCAAATAGTGATGACTGCGTCTGACTATTGATATAATAATCATACTATTGATATAATAATCATTAAATAACGCACAAAGGCTGGGGGGGATCAAGTCGATAAGTAATTTGTAGAACTCAGCTGGTAATGAATCTGGGCCAGGGGATTTTCCTGTTTTGAGTTTCTTTTATCGTATTCACTATTTCTGTTATCGTAATAGGTTCACTTATCTTCTGCAGATCCGTTTGATCTATTTGAGGCAAATTGATCTTCTGCCAGAACTGCTCCTTACTCTGAACATCAATCTGTTTGGGTGAATATAGTTCCTGGAAGAATTCTGAAAAAGCCTCCCTAATTCCTGAAACCTCTGTAAACCTCTTACTTTTTGTACTTCAAGGCTGTAATAAAATTCTTTGCTTGCCTGGTTTTGGAAATTTTCGCTAAGTACTTCGCTGAATTCCCTTGTACCCCTGTAAAAAAATACCTTGATCTTCAAGTATTGAATATTGTTTGAGTTCTATATCCCGTGCTGTCTTACTATCCTTATACTTATTCCATGTAGTCATAGAGGGATCATTAATATAGTTCCTATAGCTATTTCTAAGGGTATTAGAGAGTTGTTCTTCCCTCTTGATCCTAATAGACTTAGTCCTAACCAAATATGCTTTGATCTCCCCTCTGAATACTGCCTTAGCCGTTTCCCAGAATATCTCTGGTTTTTGCCGGTACTCGGCATTCTCCTCATAGAACTGTCTCCATCTGTTCTGTAGCCATGTTTTAAAATGCACATTATTAGCAAGATATTGTAGGAAAAACAGTCTGGAATTACGTACTATGGGGATCTTTTAATCCTATTTCCAATGTAATAATAGCATGATCAGATACAACAATTTCCTGTATGTTTGACTTAATTCCCATCATCATCATATGTTTAGCCACCAAAAAAAAGTCTATTCTGGAGAAGGACTTATGCACCCCAGAGATTTTGTGCCCGCCATATGTCCTGTAGTGCAAGCTTCTGAGATAGCCTCTGTAATATTCTTGTTTCTCGTGTTTCCTAGGAGTATTTCTTACTTTGGATCTATCTAAAATGTGCGAGAAGGCCATATTAAAATCCCCTACTATCACTATATCTTACCCTATATAGGGAAACAGTTTCAAACTAATGTTCTGCCAAAACTCCGGCTCTACTATATTTGGCCCATATATATTACAAAATATAAAGGTGTTCCCCTTTATGACTACTTCTATAATTTGGTATCTCCCATCTACATTATTGTCTGCTGAGACTATATGATATTCCAAGTGTTTATGAAACATTATAGCCAATCCTCTTTTCTCTTGTAAAGGTGTATCCAGTCCACGGGTTCATCCATTACTTGTGGGATATTCTCCTTCCCAACAGGAAGCTGCAAGAGGACACCCACA
Organism: Bombina bombina; assembly: GCF_027579735.1. Lineage (NCBI taxonomy): Eukaryota > Metazoa > Chordata > Amphibia > Anura > Bombinatoridae > Bombina > Bombina bombina. The sequence continues at coordinate 553,039,318 of NC_069503.1, read as the reverse complement.
GCAGAGCTGTCTATATAGCTCCTCCCCTAACTGCCACCCCCAGTCATTCTCTTGCAGCTCTCGACAAGAAAGGAAGTATCAAGAGAGATGTGGTGACTTAGTGTAGTTTTTACCTTCAATCAAAAGTTTATTTTTAAACGGTACCGGCGTTGTACTGTTTTTACTCTCAGGCAGAAATTGGAAGAAGAATTCTGCCTGGAGGTTTTGATGATCTTAGCGGTTTGTAACTAAGGTCCATTGCTGTTCTCACACATAACTGAAGAGTATGGAAAGAAAACTTCAGTTGGGGGGACTGTCTGCAGATTGCCTGCTTTGAGTATGTTCAGTATATTTTTTTCTAGAGAGATAAGGTCTAGAAAATGCTGACAGTGCCTGGTATATTTAAGGTAAGCCTGATACAGTGATTTAACAACAACTGGGATCATGCTTGCAATTAAGGGTAATATTCATGTTAATACTTATATTACTTAGTGTAAAAACGTTTGCATGATTTATAAAAATAAAAACGTTTTTTCTCTGAGGGTGATAAATCTTTATTTGGGGCCTAGTTTTCCACATGGCTTGTTACATTACTCCTAGGAGTACTTTTTTAAGGCCCTTTGACTTTGAGTGCTTGGTAGGGAGGGGCCTATTTTCAAGCTCTAAATGTGCAGTTGATTTTCAGTCTGAGACATCCAGCTTCCCTGAAGGAGACCTCTGGCTTATAGGACCTCTATAGAGGGTTTTGTTCCTGTGTCACAGTCTTTAGAAAGGCCCACTAGCGTTGGCTAGTTTATGGTAAGCCTCATTTCATTTAGATATAAGGATTTACTTAGCGTTATTGCACTATTTTGTGATTTGTATTCCACAGGTACACTGGGAATCTATGCTCTATTTTTGTATTTATTGTGCCATCTTTGGTATGAACCTTACCACAGAATGCACCGACTATTAACACAAGCACTTTATAAGTTTTTTTCGACACTTTCTTTTGCTTTTTAATTGTGTTTATAACTGAACCAATTGGATTGTTGTTTTTATTTTTCTATTGATTATTTTTCACTACACATCTTTTTTTCATCATATTTGTTTTTTCACCACCTTTTACATCATTTTTGAGACACAGCATCAACGTTTCTACATTTTGGACACCGTCACACCAATTTTTTCTGCACATCATTTTTTCCCCACAGGAGAGACTTTTTAATTATTATTTTTTTCCCCACAGGAGAGACTTTATTTAAGAGCTTTCTATAGGACTGGGTGCCCTCTAAGACTGGGTAAACCATTCACACCCTGTGAATCAGGGAACACTTATATTGTATGTGGGAACGCATACACACTGACTTATTTTTAATAGATTTTTAAAATTGTCATTGCAGATTGTTCATTCAGGATCATTTAGGAAGCTTTAGGACTGTTTTTTAAGAATATAATTTGTTAGTATACTATCCCTCCTAACCGAGGCGTAGCACAACATACTCTGAATATATATCTACATTGTAATCTACTATGGTTATGTATTGATTTTAATTTTTATGTAACATGGATCCATGAATATTTTTATGACTAATTTGTATGTGATATTTTTATGCTGAGGAATTTCCTACTGGTCACTTTTACATTTTATATTTGCAGACTGTTCATTCAGGATCATTTGGGAAGCTTTAGGACTGTTTTTTAAGAATATAATTTGTTAGTATACTATCCCTCCTAACCGAGGCGTAGCCCAACATACTCCGAATATATATCTACATTGTAATCTGCTATGGTTATGTATTGATTTTAATTTTTATGTAACATGGATCCATGAATATTTTTATGACTAATTTGTATGTGATATTTTTATGCTAAGGAATTTCCTACTGGTCACTTTTACATTTTATATTTCATTTTTAACATTTTGTGCATGTTAATAAATTTGTCAATTATCACCATCTATCACCTCTATTTTTCATATATACATATCAGGATTATCCTCTGCCCACTCTGAGGTGCTCCCTAGAATCTCTTGTCTTTTGTAAACTGCCTCCAAGATATACTAGGTGTCTTGTTTTTCTGGGGAGCCAGTAGGATAGAGAGAAGGCGCTTTGAGAAAACCACAATTTTTCAGCTCTGGAGATTGTTTCCCAGGGATATCTTCTGGATTTCAAAGCTTCGTCTCCAAAGGGGAGATTTCATCTCTCACAATTATCTGCAAACCAGATAAAGAGAGAGGCATTCTTACATTGTGTTCAAGACCTACTAGTTATGGGCGTGATCCACCCAGTTCCAAAGGAGGAACAGGGGCAGGGCTTCTATTTAAATCTGTTTATAGTTCCCAAGAAAGAGGGAACTTTCAGACCAATCTTAGATCTCAAGATCCTAAACAAATTTCTCAGGGTCCCATCCTTCAAGATGGAGACTATTCGAACCATCCTACCTATGATCCAGGAGGGTCAATATGACTACCGTGCATTTAAAGGATGCTTATCTACACATTCCGATACACAGGGATCATCATCAGTTTCTCAGGTTCGCCTTCCTAGACAGGCATTACCAGTTTGTGGCTCTTCCCTTCGGGTTAGCCACGGCACCAAGAATCTTTACGAAGCTTCTAGGGTCCCTTCTGGCGGTTCTAAGGCCGCGGGGTATAGCAGTGGCCCCTTACCTAGACGACATCCTGATACAGGCGTCGACTTTTCAAATCGCCAGGTCCCATACGGACATTGTTCTGGCATTCCTGAGGTCTCACGGGTGGAAGGTGAACGAAAGAAAGAGTTCTCTCTCTCCCCTCTCACAAGAGTTTCCTTCCTAGGAACTCTGATAGACTCAGTAGAAATGAAGAATTATCTGACAGAGGTCAGGTTGTCAAAACTTCTAACTTCCTGCCGTGCTCTTTATTCCACTTCCCATCCGTCAGTGGCTCAGTGTATGGAGGTAATCAGATTAATGGTAGCGGCAATGGACATAGTTCCATTTGCCCGCCTACATCTCAGACCACTGCAACTTTGCATGCTCAATCAGTGGAATGGGGATTACACATATTTGTCCCCTCTACTAAATCTGGATCAAGAGACCAGGGATTCTCTTCTCTGGTGGCTATCTTGGGTCCATCTGTCCAAGGGAATGAGTTTCCGCAGGCCAGAATGGACTATAGTAACGACAGGTGCCAGCCTTCTGGGCTGGGTTGCAGTCTGGAACTCCATAAAGGCTCAGGGTTCGTGGACTCAGGAGGAGGCCCTCCTTCCGATAAACATTCTGGAACTAAGAGCGATATTCAATGCTCTTCAGGCTTGGCCTCAGCTTGCTCCGGTCAGGTTCATCAGATTTCAGTCGGACAACATCACGACTGTAGCCTATATCAACCATCAGGGGGGGAACAAGGAGCCCCTGGCAATGTTGGAGGTTTCAAAGATAATTCTATGGGCAGAGGTTCACTCTTGCCATCTCTCAGCTATCCATGTCCCAGGAGTAGAGAACTGGGAGGCGGATTTTCTAAGTCGGCAGACTTTTACTCCGGGGGAGTGGGAACTCCATCCGGAGGTGTTTGCCCAGTTGATTCAACTATGGGGCGAACCAGAACTGGATCTCATGGCGTCTGATCAGAACGCCAAGCTTCCTTGTTACGGGTCCAGGTCCAGGGATCCCAAGGCAGCGCTGATAGATGCTCTAGCAGCGCCCTGGTCCTTCAGCCTGGCTTATGTGTTTCCACCGTTTCCTCTGCTCCCTCGTCTGATTGCCAAGATCAAGCAGGAGAGAGCTTCGGTGATCTTTATAGCCCCTGCGTGGCCACGCAGGACCTTGTATGCAGATCTGGTGGACATGTCATCTTTTCCACCATGGACTCTTCTGCTAAGGCAGGACCTTCTACTTCAAGGTCCCTTCAAACATCCAAATCTAATTTCTCTACGTCTGACTGCTTGGAGATTGAACGCTTGATTCTATCAAAGCATGGTTTTTCCGAATCGGTCATTGATACCTTAATTCAGGCTCGAAAGCCTGTCATCAGGAAAATCTATCATAAGATATGGTGTAAATATCTTCACTGGTGTGAATCCAAGGGTTACTCATGGAGTAAGGTCAGGATTCCTAGGATATTATCTTTTCTCCAAGAAGGATTGGAGAAGGGATTGTCAGCTAGTTCCTTAAAGGGACAGATGTCTGCTCTGTCTATTCTTTTGCACAAACATCTGGCTGAGGTTCCAGACGTTCAGGCGTTTTGTCAGGCTTTAGTTAGAATCAAGCCTGTGTTTAAACCTGTTGCTCCGCCATGGAGTTTAAATTTAGTTCTTAAAGTTCTTCAAGGGGTTCAGTTTGAACCTCTGCATTCCATAGATATTAAGCTTTTATCTTGGAAAGTTCTGTTTTTAGTAGCTATCTCCTCGGCTTGAAGAGTTTCGGAGTTATCTGCTTTACAATGTGATTCCCTTATCTGATTTTCCATGCAGATAAGGTAGTGTTACGTACCAAACCTGGGTTTCTTCCTAAGGTGGTATCTAATAAGAATATCAATCAGGAGATTGTTGTTCCTTCACTATGTCCTAATCCTTCTTCAAAGAAGGAACGTCTATTACACAATCTTGATGTGGTTCGAGCTTTAAAGTTTTATTTACAAGCTACGAAGGATTTTCGTCAAACATCTGCTTTGTTTGTTGTCTACTCTGGACAGAGGAATGGCCAAAAGGCTTCGGCAACTTCTCTTTCTTTTTGGCTAAGAAGTATAATACGCTTAGCTTATGAGATTGCTGGCCAGCAGCCTCCTGAAAGAATTACAGCTCATTCTACTAGAGCAGTAGCTTCCTCATGGGCTTTTAAACATGAGGCCTCTGTTGAACAGATTTGTAAGGCGGCGACTTGGTCTTCGCTTCATACCTTTTCGAAATTCTATAAATTTGATACTTTTGCTTCTTCGGAGGCTATTTTTGGGAGAAAGGTCTTACAGGCAGTGGTGCCTTCCGTTTAAGTTCCTGCCTTGTCCCTCCCTTCATCCGTGTCCTAAAGCTTTGGTATTGGTATCCCACAAGTAATTGATGATCCCATGGACTGGATACACCTTTACAAGATGCTTACCTGATAAATTTATTTCTCTTGTGGTGTATCCAGTCCACGGCCCGCCCTGTCATTTTAAGGCAGGTGGTTTTTTTTTGTTTTTTTTTTAAACTGCAGTCACCACTGCACCCTATAGTTTCTCCTTTTTTTCTTGCTTGTCTTCGGTCGAATGACTGGGGGTGGCAGTTAGGGGAGGAGCTATATAGACAGCTCTGCTGTCGGTGTCACCTCGCAGCTTCCTGTTGGGAAGGAGAATATCCCACAAGTAATGGATGAACCCGTGGACTGGATACACCACAAGAGAAATAAATTTATTAGGTAAGCATAAATTTTGTTTTCTTTCATGTAATTGGCAAGAGTCCATGAGCTAGTGACGTATGGGATATACATTCCTACCAGGAGGGGCAAAGTTTCCCAAACCTCATGATGCCTATAAATACACCCCCCACCACACCCACAATTCAGTTTTACAAACTTTGCCTCCTATAGAGGTGGTGAAGTAAGTTTGTGCTAGATTTCTACGTTGATATGCGCTTCTCAGCATGCTGAAGCCCGGTTCCTCTGAGTGCAGTGAATGACAGAGATGTGAAGGGAGTATTACCTATTGAATGCAATGGTCATCCTAACGGGATCTATTTCATAGGTTCTCTGTTATCGGTCGTAGAGATTCATCTCCTACCTCCCTTTTCAGATCGACGATATACTCTTATAATACCATTACCTCTGCTGATTCTCGTTTCAGTACTGGTTTGGCTATCTACTTTATGTAGATGAGTGTCTTTTGGTAAGTATGTTTTCCTTTATTTAAGACACTCTTAGCTATGGTTTGGCACTTTAAATGTGAAGTTCTAAATATAATGTTTGTACTTATATTTGCCATGATTCAGGTTTATCAGTATATTTCCTTTTTTAGAGACTGTCAGTTTCATTTTGGGAAATGCATATATATTTAAAAAAAAAAAAAAAGTTTTTTTCTTACCTGAAATTTTTCAAAATTGACTTTTTTTAGAAATTGCGGGTTGTTAGGCCCGCGGGTGCGCAAAATACTATAATTTATTGCGTCATTTTTGGCGTGAGACTTTTTTGGCTCGTTTGTTGACGTATTTTCGTCATTTCCGGTGTCTTACTTGCCACCGAAAATGTTCACGTAGTTGCATCATCTATGACGCTCGTGTTTGTTACAGACGTTTTTGGCGCCAAAAAATATTTGGTCAGTTGTGGGCGTCATATTTGGCGTCAGACTTTTGACATTATTTAAGTCTTCATGTATTTTTGCTTCTGGTTTCCAGAGGCTTATTCTGTTTGCATTTTTTCCCATTCCTGAAACTGTCATATAAGGAAATTGATCATTTTGCTTTATATTTTCTTTTTTCTATTACATATTGCAAGATGTCCCAATCTGACCCTGTATCAGAATCTACTTCTGGAATGCTGCTGCCTGATGTCGGTTCTACCAAAGCTAAGTGCATTTGTTGTAAACTTGTGGTAACTGTTCCTCCGGCTGTAGTTTGTATTAGTTGTCATGATAAACTTTCAAACGCAGACAATATTTCCATTAGTAATAATCCATTACCTGTTGTTGTTCCTTCAATATCTAATGTTCAGGATATTCCTGTTAATGTGAGAAAATTTGTTTCTAATTCTATTCAGAAGGCCCTGTCTGTTATACCACCTTAAAATAAACGTAAAAGGTCTTTTAAAACTTCTCATAAATTCGATGAATTTTTAAATGACCGACAAGCATTCTGATTTATCTATCTCTGATGAGGATCTATCTGGTTCAGAATATTCTGCCTCAGATATTGACACTGACAAAACTTCATATTTATTTAAAATGGAGTATATTCGTTCTTTATTAAAAGAGGTGTTGATTGCATTAGATATAGAGGAGACTAGTCCTCTTGATATTAAAACCAGTAAACGTTTAAATTCGTTTTTTAAACCTCATGTAGTTATTCCGGAGGTTTTTCCAGTTCCTGATGCTTTTTCAGAGGTAATTTCTAGGGAATGGAATAGTCTGGGTACTTAATTTACTCCTTCTTCAAGGTTTAAGAGACTGTACCCTTTGCCGACTGATAGATTGGAGTTTTGGGAAAAGATCCCCAAAGTTGATGGAGCTATCTCTACTCTTGCTAAGCGTACTACTTTTCCTATGGCAGATAGTACTTCTTTTAAAGATCCTTTAGATAGGAAGCTTGAATCTTATCTAAGGAAGGATTATTTATGTTCAGGTCATCTTCTTAGGCCTGCTATTTCTTTGACTGATGTTGCTGCAGCTTCAACTTTTTGGTTGGAAACTTTAGCATTGTTAAGCTAATTCCACATGCTAATAATCTCATTTGTGATGCCATTTTTGATATCATTAGAATTGATGTCAGGTACATGTCTTTAGCTATTTTAGCTAGAAGAGCTTTATGGCTTAAATCTTGGAATGCGGATATGACTTCTAAGTCAACATTGCTATCTCTATCTTTCCAAGGTAATAAATTATTTGGTTCTAAGTTGGATTCTATAATTTCAACTGTCACTGGGTGGAAGGGAGCCTTTTTGCCTCAGGATAAAAAATCTAAGGGTAAATTTAGGGCTGCTAACCGTTTTCGTTCCTTTCGTCAGAATAAGGAACAGAAACCTGACCCTTCCCCTAAAGGAACGGTTTCCAATTGGAAGCCTTCTCCAGTCTGGAATAAATCCAAGCCTTTTAGAAAGTCAAAACCAGCCCCCAAGTCCGCATGAAGGTGCGGCCCTCATTCCAGCGCAACTGGTAGGGGGCAGACTTCGATTTTTCAAGGATGTTTGGATCAATTCAATCCAAAATCATTGGATTCAGAACAATGTTTCTCAAGGGTACAGAATAGGTTTCAAGGTAAGACCGCCTGTGAGAAGTTTCTTTCTCTCACGCATTCCAGTGAACCCAGTAAAGGCTCAGGCTTTCCTGAAGTGTGTTTTAGACCTGGAGTTATCCGGGGTAATTGTGCCAGTTCCATATCTTGAACGGGGTCTGAGGTTTTATTCAAATCTGTTCATTGTTCCAAAGAAAGATAATTCTTTCAGACCAGTTCTGGATCTAAAAATTTTGAATCGTTATGTAAGAATACCAACATTCAAAATGGTGACTATAAGGACTATTCTGCCTTTTGTTCAGCAAGGGTATTATATGTCCACAATAGACTTACAGGATGCTTATCTTCATATTCCGATTCATCCAGATCATTATCAGTTCCTGAGATTCTCTTTTCTAGACAAGCATTACCAATTTGTTGCTCTTCCTTTTGGCCTAGCAACAGCTCCAAGGATTTTTTCAAAGGTTCTCTGTGCCCTACTCTCTGTAATCAGAGAGCGGGGTATTGCGGTGTTTCCTTATTTGGACGATATCTTGGTACTTGCTTAGTCTTTACATTCTGCAGAATCTCACACGAATCAACTAGTGTTCTTTCTTCAAAGACATGGTTGGAGGATCAATTTACCAAAAAGTTCCTTGATTCCTCAGACAAGGGTAACCTTTTTAGGATTCCAAATATATTCAGTGTCCATGACTTTGTCTCTAACAGACAAAAGACGTCTGAAATTGGTTTCAGCTTGTCGGAACCTTCAGTCTCAGTCATTCCCTTCAGTAGCTATGTGCATGGAGGTTTTAGGTCTCATGACTGCAGCATCGGACGGGATCCCCTTTGCTCGTTTTCACATGAAACCTCTTCAGCTTTGTATGCTGAACCAATGGTGCAGGGATTATACAAAGATATCACAATTAATATCCTTAAATCCCAATATTCGACTATCTCTGACTTGGTGGTTAGATCACCACCGTTTGGTCCAGGGGGCCTCTTTTGTTCGTCCAACCTGGACTGTGATTTCAACAGATGCAAGTCTTTTAGGTTGGGGAGCTGTCTGGGGATCTCTGACAGCGCAGGAGGTTTGGAAATCTCAAGAGACGAGATTACCAATCAATATTTTGGAACTCCGGTCGATTCTCAGAGCTCTTCAGTTTTGGCCTCTTCTGAAGAGAGAACCGTTTATTTGTTTTCAGACAATGTCCCAATCGTGGCGTATGTCAATCATCAAGGTGGGACTCACAGTCCTCAAGCAATGAAAGAAGTATCTCGGATACTTGCATGGGCGGAACCCAGCTCTTGTCTAATCTCTGCAGTCCATATCCCAGGTATAGACAATTGGAATTATCTCAGTCGCCAGACTTTACATCCAGGAGAATGGTCTCTTCACCCAGATGTGTTTCTTCAGATTGTTCAGATGTGGGGGCTTCCAGAAATAGATCTGATGGCTTCTCATCTAAACAGGAAACTTCCCAGGTATCTGTCCAGGTCCAGGAATCCTCAGACGGAAGCAGTGGATGCGTTGTCACTTCCTTGGAATTATCAACCTGCTTATATCTTTCCGCCTCTAGTTCTTCTTCCAAGAGTGATTTCCAAAATCATAATGGAGCATTCATTTGTACTGCTGGTGGCTCCAGCATGGCCACACAGGTTTTGGTATGCAGATCTTGTTCGGATGTCCAGTTGCCAACCTTGGCAACTTCCGTTAAGGCCAGACCTTCTATCTCAAGGTCCATTTTTCCATCAGGATCTCAAAATCATTAAATTTGAAGGTATGGAGATTGAACGTTTAGAGCTTAGTCATAGAGGTTTCTCTGACTCAGTGATTAATACTATGTTGCAGGCTCGCAAATCTGTATCTAGAAAGGTTTATTACAGAGTTTGGAAGACTTGCATTTCATGGTGTTCTTCTCATAAATTCTCTTGTCATTTTTTTAGAATTCCTAGAATTTTACAGTTTCTTCAGGATGGTTTGGATAAGGGTTTGTCTGCAAGTTCCTTGAAAGGAAAAATCTCTGCTCGTTCTGTTCCACAGAAAAATTGCTAATCTTCCTGACATTCATTGTTTTGTACAGGCTTTGGTTCGTATGAAGCCTGTCATTAAGCCAATTTCTCCTCCTTGGAGTCTTAATTTGGTTTTGAGGGCTTTACAGGCTCCTCCGTTTGAGCCTATGCATTCTCTGGACTTTAAATTACTTTCTTGGAAATTATTGTTCCTTTTGGCCATCTCTTCTGCTAGAAGAGTTTCAGAATTATCTGCTCTTTCTTGTGAGTCTCCTTTTCTGATTTTTCATCAGGATAAGGCGGTTTTGCGGACTTCATTTACATTTTTACCTAAAGTTGTGAATTCCAACAACATTAGTAGAGAAATTGTTGTCCCTTCGTTATGTCCTAATCCTAAGAATTCTTTGGAAAGATCTTTGCATTCTTTGGACGTGGTTAGAGCTTTGAAATATTATGTTGAAGCTACTAAAGATTTCAGAAAGACTTCTAGTCTATTTGTTATCTTTTCTGGTTCTAGTAAAGGTCAGAAGGCCTCTGCCATTTCTTTTGCGTCCTGGTTAAAGCTTTTGATTAATCATGCTTATTTGGAGTCGGGTAAATCCCCGCCTCAGAGGTTTACGGCTCATTCTACTAGGTCAGTTTCTACTTCCTGAGCTTTTAAGAATGAAGCGTTTGCAAAGCAGCAACTTGGTCTTCTTTGCATACTTTTACTAAATTCTACCATTTTGATGTTTTCTCTTCTTCAGAAGCAGTTTTTGGTAGAAAAGTTCTTCGGGCAGCTGTTTCAGTTTGATTCTTCTGCTTATAATTTCAGTTTTTTTCATTATAAAGATTAAAACTTTTGGATTTGGGTTGTGGATTCTTTTTTCAGCGGAATTGGCTGTCTTTATTTTTATCCCTCCCTCTCTAGTGACTCTTGCGTGGAGTTCCACATCTTTGGTATTTGCTATCCCATACGTCACTAGCTCATGGACTCTTGCCAATTACATGAAAGAAAACATAATTTATGTAAGAACTTACCTGATAAATTCATTTCTTTCATATTAGCAAGAGTCCATGAGGCCCACCCTTTTTGTGGTGGTTATGATTTTCTTGTATAAAGCACAATTATTCCAATTCCCTGTGTATGCTTTCGCTCCTTTCTTATCACCCCACTTCTTGGCTATTCGTTAAACTGAATTGTTGGTGTGGTGGGGGGTGTATTTATAGGCATTTTAAGGTTTGGGAAACTTTGCCCCTCCTGGTAGGAATGTATATCCCATACGTCACTAGCTCATTGACTCTTGCCAATATGAAAGAAATGAATTTATCAGGTAAGTTCTTACATAAATTGTTTTTGCCTTGTCATAGGGGGTGAAGACCACCTCTCCAACCCACTTACATTTAAGTTTAGCGGCCTCTTCCGGTTTTAGGTGTGTCTCTTGAATAAAAGCTATATCTGGATTTTTAGCTCCCAGATGTGTAATCATTAACTTCCTTTTCCTAGGTGTAGAAATCCCTCCTATTTTCCAGGATGCTAACTTTAATTTAACCATCTAACTCCCGAGAGAAGAAGAGGAGAGCAAAAAAGAGAAGGAAAAAAAAAAGGGGGGGGGAGTCCCCCTTCGCGCCCCATCCCACCCCCCCAAAGGTGCAAAGATGCATGTGTTAATATGGTCGATATTAAAATTAAATGCTTAGGGCAGTATTCCAACACAGTTACTTTGCTGTTCATCTGTGAACAACTGGTACCTAGGGGTCCTAAAGCCAGGTAAAACTCCACTCTTCTCTGCACTATGTAACATGCCTTGTCTTTAATATGCGCTAAAAATGCCAAAAGCGTCCTTCTCATTGAATACGCTATTTAACATCCTAACATTCTGATATAGAATCTTATTCAACTCCAATATTCTGACAAAATGCCTGAATTTCCTCAACTTAACTGAAAATATTGATTTCACCCTCCCTATCAACAATAATTTTAGCCGGGTAAACCAGTCTAGCCTTATAATTGGCCTTGATCAGTTAAGAGCAAAATGGTGCCATTTGCCTACTTTTGTTCTGAGTCTCGACAGAGAAATCCTGGAATAAGAGGATCTTGTGTGGCCCCAGCATAATGTTATTGTTCTTACGATATAACCTCAGTATGTGGAATTTATCCTGAAAGTTCAAAAATCTGATGATCACGACTCTAGGTCTAATTGATCCATCTAGGTTCTTTCCTACAGCTCCCATTCTATGGGCTCTTTCTATTGGTAGCCTTATAGTTTCAGAGTTGCTGCCGACCAACTGGGGCATTCTAGTGGAGGCAATACTATCCTGTCTCTGGTAATCCCACAACCCTAAGGTTGTTTCGGCGAGATCGGTCTTCTAGTTCTTCCAATTTGTGATAGATTAAGCTTAATTTACTCTCTTGGGAGGTAATTACTTGGTCCATAACTACTGATCTATCCTCAAGGTCTGAGACCCTTGTTTCTAACTCCTTCTTCCAGGCAGAAAATTGTTTAACTTCACTGGTCAATGTGGCCAGTGTGTTATCCTGAGTGCCCATACATATTTCGTTATGTACCTCTAGGGTACTATCATTAGATTTAGGTTTCTTCTCTCTCTGCTTAGGTGGCATAGTAGGTGAATTGGATTTAGAGTGAGAGATAAACCTTTCCATAAGGAATCACTAGTGGAAATGCAAAAGAATAGTGGATCTCGCCACTATTATATTCTATGTGATAGTGATGCTAAAAAATCAAATCCAGAGAACCAGTATTCTGCAAAAATCAAATTTTCAAAATAGAGTGCAATAGTGACAACCAAACAAATAACACACCTTGTGTTTTGTATTGTGACTGTGAGTCTATCAATGTGGAACCTATCAATTACTGCCTGTAGAGGTCTAAACCCAACAGGGCCTATCTTAGTGAATTTCAGGTAGAAGGGAGAGCGTATCGCTTTAGCTTTCCGTATTAAAAAAAAAACATGATTTATGTAAGAACTTACCTGATAAATTCATTTCTTTCATATTGGCAAGAGTCCATGAGCTAGTGACATATGGGAAATACAATCCTACCAGGAGGGGCAAAGTTTCCCAAACCTCAAAATGCCTATAAATACACCCCTCACCACACCCACAATTCAGTTTAACGAATAGCCACTGGGTGATAAGAAAGGAGTAGAAAGCATCAACAAAGGAAATTTGGAAGTAATTGTGCTTTATACAAAAAATCATAACCACCATAAAAAGGGTAGGCCTCATGGACTCTTGCCAATATGAAAGAAATGAATTTATCAGGTAAGTTCTTACATAAATTATGTATTCTTTCATGTAATTGGCAAGAGTCCATGAGCTAGTGACATATGGGATATCAATACCCAAGATGTGGAGTCTTCCACTCAAGAGTCACTAGAGAGGGAGGGAATAAAATAAAAACAGCCATATACCGCTGAAAAAATTAGTCCACAACCCAAAAAAATAAGTTTATTTCCAATTGAAAGAAAAAACTTAAATCAAAAGCAGAAGAATCAAACTGAATAAGCTGCCTGAACAACTTTTCTACCAGAAACTGCTTCCGAAAAAGCAAATACATCAAAACGGTAGAAATTAGTAAATGTATGCAAAGAGGACCAAGTTGCTGCTTTGAAAATCTGATCAACTGAAGCTTCATTCTTAAAAGCCCACAAAGTGGAGACTGATCTAGCAGAATGAGCTGTAATTCTCTGAGGCGGGGCCTGACCCGACTCCAAATAAGCCTGAAGAATCAGAAGCTTTAACCAAGAAGCCAAGGAAATAGCAGAAGCCTTCTGACCTTTCCTAGGAAAATATAACAAATAGACTAGAAGTCTTCCTGAAATCTTTAGTAGTTTAAACATAATATTTCAAAGAATGTAAGGATCTTTCCAAAGGATTTTTAGGATTAGGACACAAGGAAGGGACAACAATTTCTCTACTAATGTTGTTAGAATTCACAACCTTAGGAAAAAATTCAAAAGAAGTCCGCAAAACCGCCTTATCCTGATGAAAAATCAGAAAAGGAGATTCACAAGAAAGAGCAGATAGCTCAGAAACTCTTCTAGCAGAAGAGATGGCCAAAAAGGAATAACACTTTCCAAGAAAGTAGTTTAATGTCCAAAGAATGCATAGGCTCAAATGGAGGAGCCTGTAAAGCCTTCAGAACCAAATTAAGAGTCCAAGCAGGAGAAATAGATTTAATGTCAGGCTTAATACGAACTAAAGCCTGTACAAAACAGTGTATTTCAGGAAGTATAGCAATCTTTCTGTGAAATAAAACAGAAAGAGCGGAGATTTGTCCTTTCAAGGAACTTGCAGACAAACCCTTATCCAGACCATCCTGAAGAAACTGCAAAATTCTAGGAATTCTAAAAGAATGCCAGGAGAATTTATGAGAAGAACACCATGAAATGTAAGCCTTCCAAACTCTATAATAAATCTTTACGAGCTTGTAACATAGTATTAATCACTGAGTCAGAGAAACCTCTATGACTTAGAATTAAGCGTTCAATTTCCATACTTTCAAATTTAATGATTTGAGATCCTAATGGAAAAACGGACCTTGAGATAGGTCTGGCCGTAACGGAAGTGGCCAAGGCGGGCAACTGGACATCCGAACCACATCCGCATACCAAAACCTGTGTGGCCATGCTGGCGCCACTAGCAACACAAATGATTGTTCCATGATGATTTTGGAGATCACTCTTGGAAGGAGAACTAGAGGCGGGAAGATGTAAGCAGGATAACACCAAGGAAGTGTCAGCGCATCCACTGCTTCTGCCTGAACATCCCTGGACCTGGACAGGTATCTGGGAAGTTTCTTGTTTAGATGAGAGGCCATGAGATCTATCTCTGGAAGACCCTACATCTGAACCCAAACTGAGAAAACGCATCTGGATGGAGGGACCACTCCCCTGGATGTAAAGTCTGGAGGCTGAGATAATCCGCTTCCCAATTGTCTACATCTGGGATATGCACCGCAGAGATTACAGGAGCTGGATTCCGCCCAAACAAGTATTCAAGATACTTCTTCATAGCTTGGGGGCTGTGAGTCCCACCCTGATGATTGACATATGCCACTGTTGTGATATTGTCTGTCTGAAAACAAATGAACGGTTCTCTCTTAACAGAGGCCAAAACTGAAGAGCTCTGAGAATTGCATGGAGTTAAAAAATATTTTTTGTTAATCTCGCCTCTTGAGATTTCCAAACCCCTTGTGCTGTCCCCAAACAGCTCCCCAACCTGAGAGAATCGCATCTGTTGTGATCACAGTACACGTTGGCCGAAAAGAAGCCCCTTGAACTAAACGATGGTGATCTATCCACCATGTTAGAGTGTCGTACATTGGGATTTAAGGATATTAATTGTTATATCTTTGTATAAATAACCAGAAATGACACACTCGCGTCACTAATGACGCAACAGTGTGAAAGGTCTCGGCGTCAAGTATGACACCGGAAGTGACTAACTTGCGTCAGACTTACTTTTCCGCGGCAAAACATTTTTCGCGCCAAGAATGACGTAATAAAGTTTAGCATTTGTCGCACCCGCAGGCCTAATACCGCCCGCAATTTGTAAAAAGTAGTCAATTGAAAAAAAAGACTAAACTCCAGGTAAGAAATAAATTTCATATTTAAAAGATGTTTATATTCCCCAAATATGAAACGGACAGTCTGCAGAAGGAAATACATGAACCTGACTCATGGCAAAAGTGCCAAACCATAGCTGAGGTGTCTTAAGAAATAAAAAACTACTTACCAAAAGACACCTATCCACATATAGCAGATAGCCAAACCAGTACTAAAACAGTTATTAGTAGAGGTAATGGTAAATTGAGAGTATATCGTCGATCTGAAAAGGGAGGTAGGAGATGAATCTTTACGACCGATAACAGAGAACCTATGAAATAGACCCCCGTTAGGGAAATCATCGTATTCAATAAGTGATACTCCCTTCACGTCCCTCTGACATTCGCTGTACTCTGAGAGGAATCAGGCTTCAACAATGCTGAGAAGCGCATATCAACGTAGAAATCTTAGCACAAACTTACTTCACCACCTCCATAGGAGGCACAGTTTGTAAAACTGAATTGTGGGTGTGGTGAGGGGTGTATTTATAGGCATTTTGAGGTTTGGGAAACTTTGCCCCTCCTGGTAGGATTGTATATCCCATATGTCACTAGCTCATGGACTCTTGCCAATTACATGAAAGAAAAATACATAAAGTGCAAGTATTTATAATCAAAGAGAAGAGAAACCAGAGAGAGCATAAAAAATAAGGCACATATAATACTGCAATTTGTAGTATTTTTAGGTGGTATGTGTCACATTTCTCTATCGGTTATTTCACCTGAATAATATTGACAATACCTAAAACAGCTGAGTCTAAACAGCCTTCGCTCTTATAACTCCCCCACTATTATATTCTTGTCACACCAACCAGTAGCACACAGAGTATATATAGTTCTGCCTCAAACCAGAGATAGGCCCCAGACAGAAGAGATAATATATCCCCTTTTAATCTACCCTGTGGCCTTTACAGGCCGTCAGCAATTAAAACAATTATTCCTATGTGTTGCTTTAAATATCAAAATAACACTATTAGGTTGCTTATAGCTATGTACTATATACTAAACGTGAACAGAAAAGGAAAGCAAAACAACAAAAAAGAGAGAAGAAGAAACAAAAGGGTCAGCAGAGGAGATAAACATTACCATAAGTACTGGTAATGTCAAAAATACTTCATTTTTTAATGTTAGCCCTTATCCAGCGTCCCCCTATAGCAAGTTAAGCCAACAAAGATTAGTAGGCAGGTTAGTGCAGAATCTTGTAGATTAAACCAGTGTTATTCCACTGGCATTCCCTGTCGCAATAGTTATCGCTAGTTAACTTCAAAGGATTATTCAAGCTGAACAACACGCAGAGACCCAGTTCAAAGCAGATTTTATAGTCAGATTTCCCAAGAGCTAAAGCCCTGTTATAGGCCTCTTATATTTATCAGGTCCAGTCTCCTGTTATTTTTGGAGCAGTCTCTTATTATGGTCAGGGTTCGTTAAGCCAAAGTTAGCACATGTTATTAGTACATAAAGAGAAGATGCAGCTTGTTAGAAGGCCTTTCAGCCTAAGCAACTCTCGAAGAGCCAAATTAAGCTTTTATTCAAACTCCATGTATGACAATGACCTGTTGTTGCCCACTTTGATTTATCAAGTACCGTCTCCAATTATTTATAAAAGAGACTCTTGTTGTGATCAGAAATTATCAGGGCCAAGTTAATACACGAACAAAAAGCTGCAGATTGTAAGGACTCTATATCCCCACATTTGTCAGTGCTATTAGATTTACGTGGGTAATCAAGTTCGAGAGCCTTCCTTTAACCCAGTTTTGGTGAGATATGTCGTCAGCCAGCAATAACTTATCACCTTTATTGGGTCTTTTTGTTTAAGGTGTCCAATTCTGAAATGGAGACCCCCAGCTCCTTGTAATGTGCTTAAATAACCACTCGCTATCCCAATTTACACTGACAGGGGCTTTTTAGTTATATCCAGACTGCTCCCCTCAAGCAGCTCTTGTCATGTCAAGACACAGACACCAAATAAGTATATTGCATTTAAGTGGATCCCCCTGCTTATCCGGACAGTCTCTACAGTTATTGTATTTGTGTACAGCTTACCCGGTACCTTGATAGCACATGCCGGTTCCGTGGTGGTAACGGGTCCTTGCTGTACCTGTGGCGTCTCGGGTTTTCCGTCGGCCTCCTTCCTCTTTTTCCTACACCTAGATGCTTATATTGATCTGGTACTGGGTGCGGGGGGCCGCAGACTTATCCGGCTTCGAGCGGTGTCTGAACTCTGTTGCATGTTGTGCTCAGCGTTGATTCCTCCGCTTCCCTTTTCTCGCCTTCTCTTCAGTTCCGGATAGATCCTTCCGCAACACTTCAGTTGCCGCTAGTCGGGAGGCGCCTTGGCCAGGAGGAGACACAGGTATTGGAGCTGGGTATGAGGTTGAATGCCGCACGGCGTAGTGACTCCGCATATGAGTCTGCTTGCGATGTGACTTCCGGCACTGCCAATAAAAGATCCAGGCCCATTGTATGCAGAACCGGCCAAGGAAACAGGGCAGCTTGGGGAGATCAAAAAAAATGCCCTTCAGTATAGAGCCTTGTGCTAACACTCCATGCCACTGCTAGCTCCGCCCCCGGAAGCAAAATAAAGATATTTCTCTTGTTAAGTGTATCCAGTCCACGGATCATCCATTACTTATGGGATATTCTCCTTCCCAACAGGAAGTTGCAAGAGGATCACCCACAGCAGAGCTGCTATATAGCTCCTCCCCTCACTGCCATACCCAGTCATTCTCTTGCAACTCTCAACTAAGATGGAGGTCGTAAGAGGACTGTGGTGTTTTATACTTAGTTTATTTCTTCAATCAAAAGTTTGTTATTTTTAAATGGTACCGGAGTGTACTGTTTATCTCAGGCAGTATTTAGAAGAAGAATCTGCCTGCATTTTCTATGATCTTAGCAGAAGTAACTAAGATCCTTTGCTGTTCTCACATATTCTGAGGAGTGAGGTAACTTCAGAGGGGGAATAGCGTGCAGGTTTTCCTGTAATAAGATATGTGCAGTTAAAATATTTTTCTAGGGAATGGAATTTGCTAGAAAATGCTGCTGATACCGAAGTAATGTAAGTAAAGCCTTAAATGCAGTGATAGCGACTGGTATCAGGTTTATTAATAGAGATACATACTCTTATAAAAGTGTATTTTAAAACGTTTGCTGGCATGTTTAATCGTTTTTTACATATGTTTGGTGATAAAACTTATTGGGGCCTAGTTTTTTCCACATGGCTGGCTTGAATTTTGCCTAGAAACAGTTCCCTGAGGCTTCCCACTGTTGTAATATGAGTGGGAGGGGCCTATTTTGGCATTTTTTTGCACAGCAAAAATTACAGACACAGACATCCAGCTTCTTCCTGCATGATCCAGGACTTCTCTGAAGGGCTCAAAAGGCTTCAAAAGTCGTATTGAGGGAGGTAAAAAGCCACAGTAGAGCTGTGGCAGTTGTTGTGACTGTTTAAAAAACGTTTTTGTCATTTGTTATTCCGTTTTTGGTATTAAGGGGTTAATCTTCCATTTGCAAGTGGGTGCAATGCTCTGCTAACTTATTATATACACTGTAAAAATTTCGTTAGTGTAACTGCATTTTTTCACTTATTTCAAAATTTGGGAAAATTTGTGTTTCTTAAAGGCGCAGTAACGTTTTTCTTTCATGTAATTAGCAAGAGTCCATGAGCTAGTGACGTATGGGATATACATTCCTACCAGGAGGGGCAAAGTTTCCCAAACCTCAAAATGCCTATAAATACACCCCTCACCACACCCACAAATCAGTTTTACAAACTTTGCCTCCTATGGAGGTGGTGAAGTAAGTTTGTGCTAGATTCTACGTTGATATGCGCTCCGCAGCAGGTTGGAGCCCGGTTTTCCTCTCAGCGTGCAGTGAATGTCAGAGGGATGTGAGGAGAGTATTGCCTATTTGAATTCAATGATCTCCTTCTACGGGGTCTATTTCATAGGTTCTCTGTTATCGGTCGTAGAGATTCATCTCTTACCTCCCTTTTCAGATCGACGATATATACTCTTATATATATATATATATATACCATTACCTCTGCTGATTTTCGTTTCAGTACTGGTTTGGCTTTCTACAACATGTAGATGAGTGTCCTGGGGTAAGTAAGTCTTATTTTCTGTGACACTCTAAGCTATGGTTGGGCACTTTTATATAAAGTTCTAAATATATGTATTAAAACATTTATTTGCCTTGACTCAGGATGTTCAACTTTCCTTATTTCAGACAGTCAGTTTCATATTTGGGATAATGCATATGAATAAATCAATTTTTTCTTACCTTAAAATTTGACTTTTTTCCTGTGGGCTGTTAGGCTCGCGGGGGCTGAAAATGCTTCATTTTATTGCATCATTCTTGGCGCGGACTTTTTTGGCGCAAAAATGTTTTTTCTGTTTCCGGCGTCATACGTGTAGCCGGAAGTTGCGTCATTTTTTGACGTTCTTTTGCGCCAAAAGTGTCGGCGTTCCGGATGTGGCGTCATTTTTGGCGCCAAAAGCATTCAGGCGCCAAATAATGTGGGCGTCATTTTTGGTGCTAAAAAATATGGGCGTCATTATTGTCTCCACATTATTTAAGTCTCATTATTTATTGCTTCTGGTTGCTAGAAGCTTGTTCACTGGCATTTTTTCCCATTCCTGAAACTGTCATTTAAGGAATTTGATCAATTTTGCTTTATATGTTGTTTTTTCTATTACATATTGCAAGATGTTCCACGTTGAAACTGAGTCAGAAGATACTTCTGGAAAATCGCTGCCTGGGGCTGGAGCTACCAAAGCTAAGTGTATCTACTGTAAACTTATGGTATCTGTTCCTCCAGCTGTTGTTTGTACTGTTTTGTCATGACAAACTGTTAAATGCAGATTATATTTCCTTTAGTATTGTTACATTACCTGTTGCTGTTCTGTCAACATCTAATACTCAGAGTGTTCCTGATAACATAAGAGATTTTGTTTCTAATCCATTAAGAAGGCTATGTCTGTTATTCCTCCTTCTAGTAAACATAAAAAGTCTTTTAAAACTTCTCATTTTTCAGATGAATTTTTAAATGAACATCATCATTCTGATTCTGATAATGGTTCTTATGGTTCAGAGGATTCTGTCTCAGAGGTTGATGCTGATAAATCTTCATATTTATTTAAAATGAAATGTATTCGTTCTTTACTTAAAGAAGTCCTAATTGCATTAGAAATTGAGGATTCTGGTCCTCTTGATACTAAATCTAAACGTTTAAATAAGGTTTTTAAATCTCCTGTAGTTATTCCAGAAGTTTTTTCCTGTCCCTAGTGCTATTTCTGTAGTAATTTCCAGGGAATGGAATAATTTGGGTAATTCATTTACTCCTTTTAAACGTTTTAAGCAATTATATCCTGTGCCATCTGACAGATTAGAGTTTTGGGACAAAAATCCCTAAAAGTTGATGGGGCTGTCTCTACTCTTGTTAAGCGTACTACTATTCCTACGGCAGATGGTACTTCCTTAAGGATCCTTTAGATAGGAAAATTAAATCCTTTCTAAGAAAAGCTTACTTGTGTTCAGGTAATCTTCTTAGACCTGCTATATTTTTAGCGAATGTTGCTGCAGCTTCATCTTTTGGTTAGAAGCTTTAGCGCAACAAGTAACAGATCATAATTCTCATAGCATTTTTATTCTTCAACATGCTAATAATTTTATTTGTAATGCCATCTTTGATATCATTAGAGTTGATGTCAGGTATATGTCTCTAGCTATTTTAGCTAGAAGAGCTTTATGGCTTAAGACTTGGAATGCTGATATGTCTTCTAAGTCTACTCTGCTTTCCCTTTCTTTCCAGGGTAATAATCATTTTTCGTTCCTTTCGTCACAAGGAACAAAAACCTGATCCTTCATCCTCAGGAGCGGTATTAGTTTGGAAACTATCTCCAGTCTGGAATAAATCCAAGCCTTTTAGAAAATCAAAGCCAGCTCCTAAGTCCACATGAAGGTGCGGCCCTCATTCCAGCTCAGCTGGTAGGGGGCAGATTACGTTTTTTCTAAGAAATTTGGTTCAATTCCGTTCACAATCTTTGGATTCAGAACATTGTTTCAGAAGGGTACAGAATTGGCCCTAAGATAAATCCTCCTGCTAAGAGATTTTTTTCTTTCCCGTGTCCCAGTATTCCCAGCGAAGGCTCAATCATTTCTGAAATGTGTTTCAGATCTAGAGTTGACTGGGGTAATTTTGCCAGTTCCAGTTCTGGAACAGGGACTGGGGTTTTATTAAAATCTCTTCATTGTACCAAAGAAGGAAAATTCCTTCAGACCAGTTCTGGATCTAAAAATATTGAATCGTTATGTAAGGATACCAACATTCAAAATGGTAACTGTAAGGACTATCCTGCCTTTTGTTCAACAAGGGCATTATATGTCTACTATAGATTTACAGGATGCATATCTGCATATTCCGATTCATCCAGATCACTATCAGTTTCTGAGATTCTCTTTCCTAGACAAGCATTATCAGTTTGTGGCTCTGCCGTTTGGCCTAGCTACAGCTCCAAGAATTTTTACGAAGGTTCCCGGTGCCCTTCTGTCTGTAATCAGAGATCAGGGTTTTGTAGTATTCCTTATTTGTACGATATCTTGGTACTTGCTCAGTCTTCACATTTAGCAGAATCTCATTCGAATCGACTTGTGTTGTTTCTTCAACATCATGGTTGGAGGATCAATTTACCAAAAAGTTCATTGATTCCTCAGACTTAGGTAACCTTTTTAGGTTTTCAGATAGTTTCAGTATCCATAACTCTATCTTTGATAGACATGAGACGTCTAAAGTTGATATCAGCTTGTCGAAACCTTCAGTCACAATCTTTCCCTTCGGTAGCCTTATGCATGGAAATTCTAGGTCTTTTGACTGCGGCATCGGACGCGATCCCCTTTGCTCGTTTTCACATGCGGCCTCTTCAGCTCCGTATGCTGAACCAGTGGTGCAGGGATTACACAAAGATATCTCAATTAATATCTTTAAAACCTATTGTACGACACTCTCTGACGTGGTGGACAGATCACCATCGTTTAGTTCAGGGGGCTTCTTTTGTTCTTCCGACCTGGACTGTAATTTCAACAGATGCAAGTCCTACAGGTTGGGGAGCTGTGTGGGGGTCTCTGACAGCACAAGGGGTTTGGGAATCTCAGGAGGTGAGATTACCGATCAATATTTTGGAACTCCGTGCAATTTTCAGAGCTCTTCAGTCTTGGCCTCTTCTAAAGAGAGAATCGTTCATTTGTTTTCAGACAGACAATGTCACAACTGTGGCATACATCAATCATCAAGGAGGGACTCACAGTCCTCTGGCTATGAAAGAAGTATCTCGAATTCTGGTATGGGCGGAATCCAGCTCCTGTCTAGTTTCTGCGGTTCATATCCCAGGTATAGACAATTGGGAAGCGGATTATCTCAGTCGCCACACGTTTCATCCGGGCGAATAGTCTCTTCTCCCAGAGGTATTTCTTCAGATTGTTCAAATATGGGGTCTTCCAGAAATAGATCTGATGGCTTCTCATCTAAACAAGAAACTTCCCAGGTATCTGTCCAGATCCAGGGATTCTCAAGCGGAAGCGGTGGATGCGTTGTCACTTCTTTGAAAGTATCATCCTGCCTATATCTTTCCGCCTCTAGTTCTTCTTCCAAGAATAATCTCCAAGATTCTGAAGGAATGCTCATTTGTTCTGCTGGTGGCTCCAGCATGGCCTCACAGGTTTTTTGGTATGCGGATCCGGTCCGGATGGCCTCTTGCCAACCGTGGACTCTTCCGTTAAGACCAGACCTTCTGTCACAAGGTCCTTTTTTTCCATCAGGATCTCAAATCCTTAAATTTAAAGGTATGGAGATTGAACGCTTGATTCTTAGTCAAAGAGGTTTCTCTGACTCTGTGATTATTACTATGTTCCAGGCTCGTAAATCCGTATCTAGGGAGATATATTATAGAGTCTGAAAGACTTATATTTCTTGGTGTCTTTCTCATCATTTTTCCTGGCATTCTTTTAGAATTCCGAGAATTTTACAGTTTCTTCAGGATGGTTTGGATAAAGGTTTGTCTGCAAGTTCCTTGAAAGACAAATCTCTGCTCTTTCTGTTCTTTTTCACAGAAAGATTGTTAATCTTCCTGATATTCATTGTTTTGTACAAGCTTTGGTTCGTTTAAAACCTGTCATTAAGTCAATTTCTCCTCCTTGGAGTTTGAATTTGGTTCTGGGGGCTCTTCACGCTCCTCCTTTTGAACCTATGCATTCTTTGGTCATTTATTTACTTTCTTGTAAAGTTTTGTTCCTTTTGGCCATCTCTTCTGCCAGAAGAGTTTCTGATTTATCTGCTCTTTCTTGTGAATCTCCTTTTCTGATTTTTCATCAGGATAAGGCGGTGTTGCGAACTTCCTTTTAATTTTTTTCCTAAGGTTGTGAATTCTAACAACATTAGTAGAGAAATTGTGGTTCCTTCATTATGTCCTAATTCTAAGAATTTAAGGAGAAATCATTGCTTTCTTTGGATGTAGTTAGAGCTTTGAAATATTATGTTGAAGCTACTAAGAATTTTCAAAAGACTTCTAGTCTATTTGTTATCTTTTCCGGTTCTAGGAAAGGTCAGAAGGCTTCTGCCATTTCTTTGGCATCTTGGTTGATATCTTTATTTCATCATGCTTATGTTGAGTCGGGTAAAACTCCGCCTCAAAGGATTTCAGCTCATTCTACTAGGTCAGTTTCTACTTCCTGGGCGTTTAGGAATGAAGCTTCGGTTGTTCAGATTTGCAAAGCAGCAACTTGGTCTTTGCATACTTTTACTAAATTCTACCATTTTGATGTGTTTTCTTCTTCTGAAGCAGTTTTGGTAGAAAAGTACTTCAGGCAGCTGTTTCAGTTTTGATTCTTCTGCTTATATTTTAAGTTTTAAACTTTGTTTGGGTGTGGATTATTTTCAGCGGAATTTGCTTTCTTTATTTTATCCCTCCCTCTCTAGTGACTCTTGCGTGGAAGATCCACATCTTGGGTAGTCATTATCCCATACGTCACTAGCTCATGGACTCTTGCTAATTACATGAAAGAAAACATAATTTATGTAAGAACTTACCTGATAAATTCATTTCTTTCATATTAGCAAGAGTCCATGAGGCCCACCCTTTTTTTGTGGTGGTTATGATTTTTTGCATAAAGCACAATTATTCCAATTCCTTATATTTATGCTTCGCACTTTTTTCTTATCACCCCACTTCTTGGCTATTCGTTAAACTGATTTGTGGGTGTGGTGAGGGGTTTATTTATAGGCATTTTGAGGTTTGGGAAACTTTGCCCCTCCTGGTAGGAATGTATATCCCATACGTCACTAGCTCATGGACTCTTGCTAATATGAAAGAAATGAATTTATCAGGTAAGTTCTTACATAAATTGTGTTTTTATATTGCTTGTAAACTTGTTTTAAAGTGTTTTCCAAGCTTGCTAGTTTCATTGCTAGTCTGTTTAAACATGTCTGACACAGAGGAACCTACTTGTTCATTATGTTTGAAAGCCATAGTGGAGCCCCATAGGAGAATGTGTACTAAATGTATTGATTTCACCTTAAACAGTAAAGATCAGTCTTTATTTATAAAAGAATTATCACCAGAGGGTTCTGTCGAGGGGGAAGTTATGCCGACTAACTCTCCCCACGTGTCAGACCCTTCGCCTCCCGCTCAGGGGACGCACGCTAATATGGTGCCAATTACATCAGGGATGCCCATAGCGATTACCTTGCAGGACATGACTGCAATCATGAATAATACCCTGTCAGAGGTATTATCTAGATTGCCTGAATTAAGAGGCAAGCGCGATAGCTCTGGGGTTAGGAGAGATACAGAGCACGCAAATGCTGTAAGAGCCATGTCTGATACTGCGTCACAGTATGCAGAACATGAGGACGGAGAGCTTCATTCTGTGGGTGACATCTCTGACTCGGGGAAACCTGATTCAGAGATTTCTAATTTAAAATTTAAGCTTGAGAACCTCCGTGTTTTGCTTGGGGAGGTATTAGCTGCTCTGAATGACTGTAACACAGTTGCAATTCCAGAGAAATTGTGTAGGCTGGATAGATACTATGCAGTGCCGGTGTGTACTGACGTTTTTCCTATACCTTAAAGGCTTACAGAAATTATTAGCAAGGAGTGGGATAGACCCGGTGTGCCCTTTTCCCCACCTCCTATATTTAGAAAAATGTTTCCAATAGACGCCACTACACGGGACTTATGGCAGACGGTCCCTAAGGTGGAGGGAGCAGTTTCTACTTTAGCAAAGCGTACCACTATCCCGGTTGAGGACAGTTGTGCTTTTTCAGATCCAATGGATAAAAAATTAGAGGGTTACCTTAAGAAAATGTTTATTCAACAAGGTTTTATTTTGCAGCCCCTTGCATGCATTGCGCCTGTCACTGCTGCGGCGGCGGCATTCTGGTTTGAGGCCCTGGAAGAGGCCATCCATACAGCTCCATTGGAGGAAATTATTGACAAGCTTAGAACGCTTAAGCTAGCTAACTCATTTGTTTCTGATGCCATTGTTCATTTGACTAAACTAACGGCTAAGAATTCTGGATTCGCCATCCAGGCGCGTAGGGCGCTATGGCTTAAATCCTGGTCAGCTGACGTGACTTCAAAGTCTAAGTTACTCAACATTCCTTTCAAGGGGCAGACCTTATTGGGGCCTGGCTTGAAGGAAATTATTGCTGACATTACTGGAGGTAAGGGTCATACCCTTCCTCAGGACAGGGCCAAATCAAAGGCCAAACAGTCTAATTTTCGTGCCTTTCGAAATTTCAAGGCAGGAGCAGCATCAACTCCCTCCGCTTCAAAACAAGAGGGAACTGTTGCTTATTCCAGACAGGCCTGGAAACCTAACCAGTCCTGGAACAAGGGCAAGCAGGCCAGAAAGCCTGCTGTTGCCCCCAAGACAGCATGAAGGAACGGCCCTCTATCCGGAAACGGATCTAGTGGGGGGCAGACTTTCTCTCTTCGCCCAGGCGTGGGCAAGAGATGTTCAGGATCCCTGGGCGTTGGAGATCATATCTCAGGGATATCTTCTGGACTTCAAAGCTTCTCCTCCACAAGGGAGATTTCATCTTTCAAGGTTATCAGCAAACCTGATAAAGAAAAAGGCATTCCTAAGCTGTGTGCAAGACCACCTAGTAATGGGAGTGATCCATCCAGTTCCGCGGACGGAACAGGGACAGGGGTTTTTTTCAAATCTGTTTGTGGTTCCCAAGAAAGAGGGAACCTTCAGACCAATCTTGGATCTAAAGATCTTAAACAAATTCCTCAGAGTTCCATCATTCAAAATGGAAACTATTCGGACCATCCTACCCATGATCCAAGAGGGTCAGTACATGACCACAGTGGACTTAAAGATACCGATTCACAAAGATCATCATCGGTTCCTAAGGTTTGCCTTTCTAGACAGGCATTACCAATTTGTAGCTCTTCCCTTCGGGTTGGCTACAGCCCCGAGAATTTTTACAAAGGTTCTGGGCTCACTTCTGGCGGTTCTAAGACCGCGAGGCATAGCGGTGGCTCCGTATCTAGACGACATCCTGATACAGGCGTCAAGCTTTCAAATTGCCAAGTCTCATACAGAGATAGTTCTGGCATTTCTGAGGTCGCATGGGTGGAAAGTGAACGTGGAAAAGAGTTCTCTATCCCCACTCACAAGAGTCTCCTTCCTATGGACTCTTATAGATTCTGTAGAAATGAAAATTTACCTGACGGAGTCCAGGTTATCAAAACTTCTAAATGCTTGCCATGTCCTTCATTCCAATCCACGTCCGTCAGTGGCTCAGTGCATGGAAGTAATCGGCTTAATGGTAGCGGCAATGGACATAGTGCCATTTGCGTGCCTTCATCTCAGACCGCTGCAATTATGCATGCTAAGTCAGTGGAATGGGGATTACTCAGATTTGTCCCCTCTACTAAATCTGGATCAAGAGACCAGAGATTCTCTTCTCTGGTGGCCACCTCGGGTCCATCTGTCCAAGGGTATGACCTTTCGCAGGCCAGATTGGACGATTGTAACAACAGATGCCAGCCTTCTAGGTTGGGGCGCAGTCTTGAACTCCCTGAAGGCTCAGGGATCGTGGACTCAGGAGGAGAAACTCCTCCCAATAAATATTCTGGAGTTAAGAGCAATATTCAATGCTCTTCTGGCTTGGCCTCAGTTAGCAACCCTGAGGTTCATCAGATTTCAGTCGGACAACATCACAACTGTGGCTTACATCAATCATCAAGGGGGAACCAGGAGTTCCCTAGCGATGTTAGAAGTCTCAAAGATAATTCGCTGGGCAGAGTCTCACTCTTGCCACCTGTCAGCGATCCACATCCCAGGCGTAGAGAACTGGGAGGCAGATTTTATAAGTCGTCAGACTTTTCATCCGGGGGAGTGGGAACTCCATCCGGAGGTGTTTGCTCAACTGATCCATCGTTGGGGCAAACCAGAACTGGATCTCATGGCGTCTCGCCAGAACGCCAAGCTTCCTTGTTACGGATCCATGTAAAGGGATAGATGCTCTAGCAGCTCCTTGGTTCTTCAACCTGGCTTATGTGTTTCCACCGTTTCCTCTGCTCCCTCGACTGATTGACAAAATCAAGCAGGAGAGAGCATCAGTGATTCTGATAGCGCCTGCGTGGCCACGCAGGACCTGGTATGCAGACCTAGTGGACATGTCATCCTTTCCACCATGGACTCTGCCTCTGAGGCAGGACCTTCTAATACAAGGTCCATTCAATCATCCAAATCTAATTTCTCTGAGACTGACTGCATGGAGATTGAACGCTTGATTCTATCAAGGCGTGGCTTCTCCGAGTCAGTCATTGATACCTTAATACAGGCACGAAAGCCTGTCACCAGGAAAATCTACCATAAGATATGGCGTAAATATCTTTCTTGGTGTGAATCCAAGAATTACTCATTGAGTAAGGTTAGGATTCCTAGGATATTGTCTTTTCTCCAAGACAAAGGATTATCAGCTAGTTCTTTAAAAGGACAGATTTCTGCTCTGTCTATTCTTCTGCACAAGCGTCTGGCAGAGGTTCCAGACGTCCAGGCATTTTGTCAGGCTTTGGTTAGAATTAAGCCTGTGTTTAAAACTGTTGCTCCCCCGTGGAGCTTAAACTTGGTTCTTAAAGTTCTTCAGGGAGTTCCGTTTGAACCCCTTCATTCCATTGATATTAAACTTTTATCTTGGAAAGTTCTGTTTTTGATGGCTATTTCCTCGGCTCGAAGAGTCTCTGAGCTATCTGCCTTACAATGTGATTCTCCTTATCTGATTTTTCATGCAGATAAGGTAGTTCTGCGTACCAAACCTGGGTTTTTACCTAAGGTGGTTTCTAACAAGAATATCAATCAAGAGATTGTTGTTCCATCATTGTGTCCTAATCCTTCTTCGAAGAAGGAACGTCTCTTACATAATCTGGACGTAGTCCGTGCCTTGAAGTTTTACTTACAAGCTACTAAAGATTTTCGCCAAACATCTTCCCTGTTTGTCGTTTACTCTGGACAGAGGAGAGGTCAAAAAGCTTCGGCAACCTCTCTTTCCTTTTGGCTTCGGAGCATAATTCGCTTAGCCTATGAGACTGCTGGACAGCAGCCCCCTGAAAGGATTACAGCTCATTCTACTAGAGCTGTGGCTTCCACCTGGGCCTTTAAAAATGAGGCCTCTGTTGAACAGATTTGCAAGGCTGCGACTTGGTCTTTGCTTCACACCTTTTCAAAATTTTACAAATTTGATACTTTTGCTTCTTCGGAGGCTGTTTTTGGGAGAAAGGTTCTTCAGGCAGTGGTTCCATTCCGTTTAATCCTGCCTTGTCCCTCCCATCATCCGTGTACTTTAGCTTTGGTATTGGTATCCCATAAGTAATGGATGATCCGTGGACTGGATACACTTAACAAGAGAAAACATAATTTATGCTTACCTGATAAATTTATTTCTCTTGTAGTGTATCCAGTCCACGGCCCGCCCTGTCCTTTTAAGGCAGGTCTAAATTTTAAATTAAACTACAGTCACCACTGCACCCTATGGGTTCTCCTTTCTCATCTTGTTTCGGTCGAATGACTGGATATGGCAGTGAGGGGAGGAGCTATATAGCAGCTCTGCTGTGAGTGATCCTCTTGTAACTTCCTGTTGGGAAGGAGAATATCCCATAAGTAATGGATGATCCTTGGACTGGATACACTACAAGAGAAATAAATTTATCAGGTAAGCATAAATTATGTTTTCTAATGCTCACTATAGTCTAATCTTCCATAAGGAATGTGGCTAAAGTTCTTACATTTGTAAGCTTGGAAGAAATAGCAATAGCACTACATATATAGCAAGGGGTTGTTCTATTATTGTTACCTTTAATTATATTTTCTGAACTAGAGTGCTTGTGCAAAAAGAACTATATAAAGTTCTTACAGTAACTATGTTTTTTTCTATAGTCCTTATTAAAGGGGAAGCTATGGAGGACTCTGATGCGTTAGAGGGTATTCCCTCTTTGCCTAAATCTAATGCCTGTTTTTATTGTGAAGAGGCTACAATATATCTGCCTGCTCAACTATGTTCCACATGCCTTGATAAAATAGTGATATCTAAAAAGAACAAATGTTTAGTACCACTGAGCTGTCCACCTCTGAGGGTTCTCCGTCCCGCAAGGTGCGTTCCCTACAATCATCTACAATTACACATGCAGCCCCCAGTGCACTACTAATTCTCCTGCGGGAGGGGCCCTGTGGCCGCCAGATTTTGCTGATCAGTTGCAAAGGGCAGTGTCTGCGGCCTTCAGTGCTTTACCTCGCACTGCTAAGTGCAAGCAAAAGGTTAAACATTGCTATCCTTCCCCGGGGTCATCTACTCTGTTGGTATCTGAGTCTAGAGGACTCCGATACTTCAGAGGACTCTTTCTCTGGGTCGGAATCTGCAGCCTCTAAACCTCCGGTTGCGGAGGAGACAGACTTTAGGTTTAGAGTGGAGCACTTACGCTTTTTATTAAAAGAAGTGTATTCTAGAGGTTCCGGAAGCGAAGTTACCAGAGGAACCTTCTATTCCTAAGCTTGATAAGGTCTATGAGGACAGGGTGGTACCCCAGACTTTCCCGGTTCCCGTAAAGATGGCGAATATTATGAATGAATGGGAGAAACTTGGTTCATCTTTGTTCCCCTTTTTCTTCGTTTAAGAAATTGTTCCCGGTTCCTGATTCTCAGGTAGAATTGTGGGGATCTGTCCCCAAGGTGGGTGGAGCTATCTCCACTCTCGCTAAGCGCACCACTATCCCTCTTCAGGATAGTTTGTCGTTTAAGGAACCCATGGATAAGATATCAGTCTAATGCGGAGGTGCAAAGAGTTATCCTTAGTGCTGTATGTTAAAGGGCCAGTACTTTAAATTCATGTTAAGATTTAAAGGTCCGGTATTCTTATTAAAATATATATATATATATTCTATCATTTTGTCATGGAGCAGGAGGCTTCTATGAATGAAATGTTTAATGGTGCGCCTTGAGATCTTATTTGCATTGCCTTACCATTCTGTGTCTTCTTGTCTAATTTTTTGCTGATCCTACCGTCTACCAGGATGGTGTTGTTCAGGCAATGCCACAGCTTTCTCCTCTGCGTCCCAAGCCTCAATGGTGTCACATGCAGTGCCCTGTGGTTCCTCTCCTGGAGGAGTATATTTGCTATAGATCTTGCTACACAGCTATCTTCTGTGGTAGCTGTGGCATTATCTGATTTTCCTCTGTTTAGAGGGAAATTGCATGAGGAACTTTAGCGATTTAGATAGTAAGGTTTCTGTCCCGCTTACGGCTACAGGTTGCCCTCCCTCATAAGTCAGATGAGGGGGGATATGTCATTAACCTCTGATGGTGAGTTCCAGAACAGAATTTCGACTCTTAAGCTACTCAATTCTTTTATTTCTGATGCTACAATGCAAGTCATTTAGCCGTGAGCCATATCATCTGACTTTTCTGTGCTAGCCCGCGGGGCGTTGTGGCTATATTCTTGGTCAGTGGATTTTTCCTCTGAGTCCAAGCATCTAGCGATTCCTTACAAGGGTAAGACCTTGTTTGGTCCTGATCTGACAGAAATATTTCTGATATTACGGATGGAAAAGGGTCTTTTCTACCACAAGTTTGCCCCCAATCTGGGATCGGACCAAGTGGGGGGCTGAATCTCTGTTTTTTTTTCTTCTCAAACATAGATACGAGATGTCCCAGATAGACTAGGGACATAGTATTTCACGGTTACTAAATAGAACTCTTACCTTTCCTCCCAGAGGCAGGTTCCACCTCTCTCTTTTATTTGCGGACCAGATAAGAGAGGCATTTTTTAATTGTGTTTAGAACCTTTATTCCCTGGCAGTGATAGTTCCAGTTCCTGTAAGGGAACAGGGTCTAGGATTCTATTCATTCCTGTTAGTGCTTCCCGAAACAGAGGGAATTTTTCGTCCTATGCTAGACCGAAAGTGTCTAAACAAGTTTTCTCAGGGTACCGTCCTTCAAAATGGAAACCAATGGTTCCATTCTTCCTTTGGTCCAAGAGGGTCAGTTCAAGATGACCATAGACCTGAGGGACGCGTACCTTAAGTTCGTAAGATTTGCCTTTCTGTCAATCTTTTTCAGTTTGTGGCTTTTCCCTTTGGCCTAAGGGGACATAAGGGTGCAGGTGCTATCTTTTTAACAAGCAAACTCTCATACAGAGATCTTGCTGTCTTTTCATTGTTCCCACGGACGGGAAGTGAATCTGAAAATGAGTTCCCTTGTTCCAGTTACAGGGGTAGTTTTCTTAGGGACCATAATAGTTTCCCTATTTCTGAAAATATTCTGTCTGAGGACAGAAAATCAAAGATTCTTTCCTCTTGCCTTTCTCTGCAGTATACTGTTCTGCCTTCAGTGACTCAATGTATGTAATTGGTCTGATAGTTGCTTCATTGAACTTCATTCCATTTGCTCAATTCCATCTGAGCATTCTGCTGTTTTGCATGCTCAGATAGTGGAACAGGGATCATGTGGATCTGTCTCGGAGGATAGATCTAGTTCTGTCTACATGGGAATTTCTCCCATGGTGGTTTTCTCAGGAGCTTCTGTCTGAGGGCACATGCTTCCGGAGACCTTCCTGGGTAATAGTGACTACGAACACCAGCCTGTTGGGCTGGGGACTATGGACTCGGGAGAAGTCTGCTCTCCCCATAACCATCTTGAAGTTGAGAGCGATTTTCAATGCTCTGATGGTTTGGCTTCAGATGTCTTTAGCACGGTTTTTCAGGTTTTAGTTCATCAACCACCTGGGAGGAACCTTGAGTTCCTTAGCGATGATAGAGATGGCGTGGATTGTTCAGTGAGCGGACGCTCACAATTGCTGTCAATCTTTTATCCACATTCCAGGAGTGGATACTGGGAGCAGACTTCTTGAGCAGTCAGACATTTCATTCCGGGGAGTGGGCGCTCCTTCCCGGAGGTGTTCTCCAGGTTAACCCTCAAATTGTGGGTGCTGGAGTTGGATCAGATGGCAGTACACCAAGCTTACAAGGTACGTTTTAAGGTCAAGAGCTCAGCAGGTTACCCTGACAGATAACCTGGCGGTTCCTTGGGATTTCAGTCTGACATACCGGTTTCCTCAGTTTGCTCTCCTTTCACGAGTCATTGCTCGTATCAAATGAGAGAGAGCATTGGTAATTTTAATAGTTACTGCATGTTCTCGCAGGATCTGGTATGTAGACCTTGTGGAGATGTCATATCTTCCACCTTGGAGGTTGGCCCTGAGGAAGGACCTTCTAATTCAGGGTCTATTCTTTCATCCAATTTCGTTTCTCTGAAGCGCTCTGCTTGGAGATTGAACGCTTAGTTCTGTATAAGCATGGTTTTTCTGCATCGGATTGCAAGCCTGTTACTGGTAACTTTTACCATGAGGTATGGCGTAAATTCCTTTATTGGTGTGAATCCAAGGGCTACTCTTGGAAGTAGGTCAGGATTCCTAGGATTTTGTCCTTTATCCAGGTAGATCTGGAAAAGGATTTGTGAGTCAGTTCTCTGAAGGGACAGATTTCTGCATTATCCTTTTTGTTACACATCTGGTACAGACGGCGGATGTACCAGATGTGTAATCTTTTTGTCAGGCCCTGGTTAGTATTAGGCCTGTGTTTAAGTCTGTTGCTCCTCTTTGGAGCCTTAACCTTGTTCTTAAAGGATTACTTTCTGTTATAATTTTTAAGCTAAACAACTAACATATTAAAGTTAATAAACATTAATTAAAACCTACTGACCTATATTTTCTCCAAAATGAAGTTTCATAATGTTCTAAAAGTTATATCTTTTATTCGCCGATGATGTCACGTTATCCTGCCCACTATTTTCAGCACTGCATGTTCAAAATACTTAAACCAGTAACTTTGTGTTTAAAGCGCCATTTTGGAACCTAGGTATTGTAAACGGATTGGTACAGAGCAAAGGATACCCACGGAGTGGGTTTGGAAAACAATTACATTTGCAGACAAGATTTCTGATATATGGTAGAGATATGTTAATGAAATGCTATTGATAAAAAGCGTATTTGGGGTAGTTAGTTAGTAACAGGCATAGAAAATATTTACTTACAGTGGCCCTTTAAGGTTTTGCAACGGGCTCTGTTTGAGCCTTTGCCTTTCATAGATATTAAGTTGTTATCTTGGAAGGTTTTCTTTCTTTTTGGTATCTCTTCTGCTCAGAGTTTTAGAACTCTCGGCTTTGCAGTGTGATTTGTCTTATCTTATTTTTGAATAAGGCCGTTCTTCGCCCTATGTGGTTTCGAATAGAAATATTAATCAGGAACTTGTTGTTCCTTCTTTATGTTCTAATCCTTATTCTCTTAAGGAACGTTGTTGCACATCTTGGTTGTTGTGCGTGCTTTTAAAGTTTTTTTCTTCTGGCGACTAAGGTTTTTCGCCAGTCTTCTGCTCTGTTTGTTTTTTTACTCTGGAAAGTGTAAAGATCAGAAAGCTACTGCTACTTCTCTTTCTCTCTGGTTGAGAAGTATAATTTGGTTTGCTTATGAGACTTTTGGTCAGCAGCCTCTTGAGAGATTTACAGCTCATTCAACGAGGGCGGTTTCCTTTTCACGAGGCTGTAACTTGGTCCTCTCTGCATACTTTTTCCAAATTTTTAAAATTTGATTCTTTTGGGAGAAAGGTTCTTCAAGCAGTGGTGCCTTCTGTTTAGGTCTGCCTGTCTTGTTCTCCTTCCCTTGTCATCTGTGTCCTCTAGCTTGGGTATTGTGGACTCACCATATCTTAAGAAAGAAAACAAAATGTATGCTTATCTGATGATAAATTTATTTATTTCCGGATATGGTGAGTCCACAACCCCACCTCTTCACCTTTGTATTACTCTTTTTTTCCATTCCCTTTCGGTCAAATGACTGGGGTTTGTGCGAAGGGAAGTGATACTTCTTTGCTGTGGTGCTCTTTGCCTCCTCTTGCTGGCCAGGAGTGATATTCGGAAAGAAAGAAAGAAATTTATCAGGTAAGCATATATTTTGTTTGTTTTTTGTTTTGTTTTTCCGAACACATTTGTACCTTGTGATTATTTAATTATTTTCTCTCTCCCATTTTTTTAAACCTCTTTAGATATCTTGTGAGTTCTACACAAGTGAGCAAATATATAAAAAAAAACTAAAAATTACTTATAATTTTCCATTTTCATTTTACTACTCAAAGGGTCCTGCCCTTCTCTGTTTTGGCACTTTTTAAAAAAAATTGGGAATTGTTTTCAGAAGTTTAGAGCCAAGGTATTGAGATTCATTTACATGAAAATGGGACATAATACAAATCAAGACTAATTTACATGAAAAGGGAGCATAATAAATAATGAAACTATATTAAAACTTTTTTTTTTTTATGTATAATTTTATGGAAGTATATTTTGAGTGTTATGTCCTTTTTAAGTGACCAGATTCTACTGTAAACGTATGGACATTTAAATATTCCAGACTGTGCTAACATTTAGATAAATGTGCTAACATTTAGATAAATTCTGTTAAGGTGGTGGTAATGTATGATTGTGTCAGATTTTTAAACTTTTCTTTCCTTGATGCCTTAAAGCTGATAATGTTTTTGCATTACAGGCTGCTCACCAAGAATTCTCAAAGATGAGACAGTCAAACAGTGAAGCAAACCTAAGAGAAGAAGTTCTAAAAAACTTAGCAGTGGGATATGATAACTATGTGGAGCTTGTTGCTAATCTGAGAGAAGGCACAAAGGTTAGTGCACAGTGTGTCTTCTTAAATTGTGTGTGTATTTGAAAAGCATTAAAAACTGTTGCCAGTGGTGTGTGCGATTATCAAATGTGAGATACAGAAATAGAATAAAATACAGAGGAGTTTGTTATAGGCATTTTCCCTAACAGGGGAGCATCAAAGTAGGTTTTCAGTCTGTTGAGGCCCAGTCAGAATGATGGCACGCTTAGTTTTTTCACTCACTTCTTCCTTTTTTCCGTGCTTTGGCTTTCGGGTTAACCACATCAGGTTAGCACACGTATGCCATCTGGTTCATACTAGTCTGGTTTGGTGCACTAAGCTCTCTTATAACAGTTGAGTTTTCTCGTGTGTCTTCCTATTCAGCTGAGCGTTGTTCCGGCTTTGGATGTGGAGTTTGTGTGTCCACAGCTTTATTTTTCAGTACCAACCTAATGCTGCTTCTATGGGTATAACTGCCTTTTTGGTTTGTTCTTTACAGGGGAACTGTACAGATTTTGTTATAAGTGTGAAAACTCTCATCAAATCTGCAGTTTCTGAAGTGTTGGCAGCTCTCCCGCCTTCAAGTAAACATAAAATGCCAGCTCAGAATAGCCTAGATTACGAGTTTTGCGCTATACCGGGTGCGTAAATAACGCAATAAAATGAGCGGTATCACACTTTCCATAGGGCTGCCATTTTGAGTTACTGAAAAAAAAACCTTGTGCTGTGCGTTATGCTCCATACCGCACAAAAGCCAAGGGCTGAATTTACGTGCTTGTGCGCGCTTTCCCCCGTAGACATCAATGGGGAGAAAGTGTTAGAAACAAAACTAAAACCTGCGAACGTGGAATGACAAATCGTTGTAACGCAACCCAACCCCTAGTCTAAACACCCCTAATCCGCCACTCCCCGACATTGCAGACACTAAATAAAGTTATTAACCCCTAAGCCGCCGCTCCCCGACACTAAATTAAGTTAACCCCTAAACTGTCGTTAGCCAACACTAAATAAAGTTAACCCCCTAAACTGTTGCTCCCCGACACCAATGGTTTTAACCCCTAAACCACCGCCCTGTGAAATAAAAAAAAAAACTAAGATTAAACTATATAAATCAACCTAACATGATAAACTTAAATTACAAATTTAAATAAACCTAATACTACGAAAATATTTTAAAAATCTAACGTTACAAAAAATAATAAACACTAAAAATACGAAAAATAAAAAACGAAATTATCAAAAATAAAAACAATTACACCTAATCTAATAGCCCTATAAAAGTAAAAAAGGCCCCCAAAATAAAAACACCCCCTAACCTAACAATAAACTACCAATAGCCATTAAAAGGGCCTTTTGTAGGGCATTGCCCTAAGTTAAACAGCTCTTTTACATAAAAAAAAAAATTACAAAGCTGCCTAAAAGTAAAAAAAACCCACCCAACCAACCCTCCCAAAATAAAAAACCTAAGTCTAAAAAAATACTAAAATACCCATTGTCCCTAAATGGGCATTTAGCTCTTTTACTGAAGTCCGGTCATCCATCCTCATCCAGGCGGCAAGATTTCAGTCAATAGGATTTCAGTAGCTCTCATCCTATTGGCTGATTTAAAAATGTTAGCCAATAGGAATGCAAGGTACCCCATTTTTAAGCGGGTACCTTGAATTCAAGCTTCTGTGTATGGCGGTGATTGTTTCAAGAGGACGCTCCGTGCTGGATGTCATCGCCGGTCCTGGACAGCTCCATGCCACTGGGATGAAGATGGTCCAGCGATGGAGGAAGATGTCGCCGGATGGATGACCGGACTTCAGGAACCATAGATATTCTGGGGGGGTTAGTTTTTTGGGGGTTTTTTTTTTCATTTTTTTGGGGTGTTTTTTTTCTATTAGATTAGAACTTTTTGGGTTTACTCAAGAGTGTTCCTTTATTTGTGATGCTGTATTTGATATTATTAAAATTAATGTCAAAAGCATGTCCTTGGCAGACCTTTCTAGAAGAGCTTTATGGCTTAAGTCCAGGTCTGCTGATATGGTGTCTAAATCCAGACTTTTGTCTTTCTTTTCAAGGAAATAAATTGTTTGGTTCTGATTTGGATTGCCATGTCTATTGTTACTGGAGGCATAGGGTCATTTCTTCCTCAAAACAAGAAGTCCAAGGGGTAATCTGAAGCTTCCAATCATTTTCATTACTTTCACCAGAACAAGGAACTGAAATTTCATTCCTCTCAGAAACAAAGCAGCTCTGAGTCATTCTGGAGGCCTAGTGCCAATTGTAACAGACCCAAGCAAGCCAGCCAAATAATCCACCCCTACTTCCAAGTCTTAATAAAGGTGCGGCCTCCAATCCGGCGGCTTGGTTTCTGAATATATTTTCCCAGGGTTATCGAATAGGATTCAGAACATGGCCTCCCAGAGGAACGTTTTTTTCTGTCCAATATTTCAAGGAATTTTATGTCCACAAAAGATTTAAATGATGCTTACCTTCATGTTCCAAACCACAAAGAACATTTCTGGTTTCTGAGGTTTGCCCTATTGCAGTGTTTCCTTACCTGGACATTATCTTGTTTCAAGCTCCATCTTTTTATTTAGCAGAATATCACACCAACAGACTGTTGTTTCTTCAACAACATGGTTAGAGTATAAATTTACCAAAGAGTTCTTTCTTTCATGTAATTAGCAAGAGTCCATGAGCTAGTGACGTATGGGATATACATTCCTACCAGGAGGGGCAAAGTTTCCCAAACCTCAAAATGCCTATAAATACACCCCTCACCACACCCACAAATCAGTTTTACAAACTTTGCCTCCTATGGAGGTGGTGAAGTAAGTTTGTGCTAGATTCTACGTTGATATGCGCTCCGCAGCAGGTTGGAGCCCGGTTTTCCTCTCAGCGTGCAGTGAATGTCAGAGGGATGTGAAGAGAGTATTGCCTATTTGAATTCAATGATCTCCTTCTACGGGGTCTATTTCATAGGTTCTCTGTTATCGGTCGTAGAGATTCATCTCTTACCTCCCTTTTCAGATCGACGATATACTCTTATATATACCATTACCTCTACTGATTCTCGTTTCAGTACTGGTTTGGCTTTCTACTACATGTAGATGAGTGTCCTGGGGTAAGTAAGTCTTATTTTCTGTGACACTCTAAGCTATGGTTGGGCACTTTTGTATAAAGTTCTAAATATATGTATTCAAACATTTATTTGCCTTGACTCAGGATGTTCAACGTTCCTTATTTCAGACAGTTTCATATTTGGGATAATGCATTTGAATAAATCAATTTTTTTCTTACCTTAAAATTTGACTTTTTTTCCTGTGGGCTGTTAGGCTCGCGGGGGCTGAAAATGCTTCATTTTATTGCGTCATTTTTGGCGCGGACTTTTTTGGCGCAAAAAGTTTTTTCTATTTCCGGCGTCATACGTGTTGCCGGAAGTTGCGTCATTTTTGACGTTTTTTTGCGCCAAAAGTGTCGGCGTTCCGGATGTGACGTCATTTTTTGCGCCAAAAGCATTTAGGCGCCAAATAATGTGGGCGTCTTTTTTGGCGCTAAAAAATATGGGCGTCATTTTTATCTCCACATTATTTAAGTCTCATAATTTATTGCTTCTGGTTGCTAGAAGCTTGTTCACTGGCATTTTTTCCCATTCCTGAAACTGTCATTTAAGGAATTTGATCAATTTTGCTTTATATGTTGTTTTCTCTATTACATATTGCAAGATGTCCCAGATTGACACCGAGTTAGAAGATACTTCTGGAAAAACGCTGCCTGGTGCTGGATCTACCAAAGTTAAGTGTATCTGTTGTAAACTTGTGGTATCTGTTCCTCCAGCTGTTGTTTGTAATGAATGTCATGACAAACTTGTTAATGCAGATAATATTTCCTTTAGTAATGTTACATTACCTGTTGTGGTTCCATCAACATCTAATGCTCAGAGTGTTCCTGTTAACATAAGAGATTTTGTTTCTAAATCTATTAAGAAGGCTATGTCTGTTATTCCCCCTTCTAGTAAACGTAAAAGGTCTTTTAAAACTTCTCATTTTTCAGATGAATTTTTAAATGAACATCATCATTCTGATAGTGGTTCCTCTGGTTCAGAGGATTCTGTCTCAGAGGTTGATGCTGATAAATCTTCATATTTATTCAAAATGGAATTTATTCGTTCTTTACTTAAAGAAGTCTTAATTGCATTAGAAATAGAGGATTCTGGTCCTCTTGATACTAAATCTAAACGTTTAAATAAGGTTTTTAAATCTCCTGTAGTTATTCCAGAAGTTTTTCCTGTCCCTGATGCTATTTCTGAAGTAATCTCCAGGGAATGGAATAATTTGGGTAATTCTTTTACTCCTTCTAAACGTTTTAAGCAATTATATCCTGTGCCGTCTGACAGATTAGAATTTTGGGACAAAATCCCTAAGGTTGATGGGGCTGTCTCTACTCTTGCTAAACGTACTACTATTCCTACGGCAGATAGTACTTCCTTTAAGGATCCTTTAGATAGGAAGATTGAATCCTTTCTAAGAAAAGCTTACTTATGTTCAGGTAATCTTCTTAGACCTGCTATATCTTTAGCGGATGTGGCTGCAGCTTCAACTTTTTGGTTAGAAGCTTTAGCGCAGCAAGTATCAGATCATAACTCTCATAGCATTGTTAATCTTCTTCAACATGCTAATAACTTTATTTGTGATGCCATCTTTGATATCATTAGAGTTGATGTCAGGTATATGTCTCTAGCTATTCTAGCTAGAAGAGCTTTATGGCTTAAAACTTGGAATGCTGATATGTCTTCTAAGTCAACTTTGCTTTCCCTTTCTTTCCAGGGTAATAAATTATTTGGTTCTCAGTTGGATTCTATTATCTCAACTGTTACTGGAGGGAAAGGAACTTTTTTTACCACAAGATAGAAAATCTAAAGGTAAATTTAGGTCTAATAATAGTTTTCGTTCCTTTCGTCACAATAAGGAACAAAAGCCTGATCCTTCGCCCTCAGGAGCGGTATCAGTTTGGAAACCATCTCCAGTCTGGAATAAGTCCAAGCCTTTTAGAAAAACAAAACCAGCTCCCAAGTCCACATGAAGGTGCGGCCCTCATTCCAGCCCAGCTGGTAGGGGGCAGATTACGTTTTTTCAAACAAATTTGGATCAATTCAATTCACAATCTTTGGATTCAAAACATTGTTTCAGAAGGGTACAAAATTGGCTTCAAGATAAGGCCTCCTGCAAAGAGATTTTTTCTTTCCCGTGTCCCAGTAAATCCAGCAAAGGCTCAAGCATTTCTGAAATGTGTTTCAGATCTAGAGTTGGCTGGAGTAATTATGCCAGTTCCAGTTCTGGAACAGGGGCTGGGGTTTTATTCAAATCTCTTCATTGTACCAAAGAAGGAGAATTCCTTCAGACCAGTTCTGGATCTAAAAATATTGAATCGTTATGTAAGGATACCAACATTCAAGATGGTAACTATAAGGACTATTCTGCCTTTTGTTCAGCAAGGGCATTATATGTCCACAATAGATTTACAGGATGCATATCTGCATATTCCGATTCATCCAGATCACTATCAGTTTCTGAGATTCTCTTTCCTAGACAAGCATTACCAGTTTGTGGCTCTGCCGTTTGGCCTAGCAACAGCTCCAAGGATTTTTACAAAGGTTCTCGGTGCCCTTCTGTCTGTAATCGGAGAACAGGGTATTGTGGTATTTCCTTATTTGGACGATATCTTGGTACTTGCTCAGTCTTCACATTTAGCAGAATCTCATACGAATCGACTTGTGTTGTTTCTTCAAGATCATGGTTGGAGGATCAATTTACCGAAAAGTTCATTAATTCCTCAGACAAGGGTTACCTTTTTAGGTTTCCAGATAGATTCAGTGTCCATGACTCTGTCTCTGACAGACAAGAGACGTCTAAAATTGATCTCAGCTTGTCGAAACCTTCAATCACAATCATTCCCTTCGGTAGCCTTATGCATGGAAATTCTAGGTCTTATGACTGCTGCATCGGATGCGATCCCCTTTGCTCGTTTTCACATGCGTCCTCTTCAGCTCTGTATGCTAAACCAGTGGTGCAGGGATTACACAAAGATATCTCAATTAATATCTTTAAAACCGACTGTACGACACTCTCTGACGTGGTGGACAGATCACCATCGTTTAGTTCAGGGGGCTTCTTTTGTTCTTCCGACCTGGACTGTAATTTCAACAGATGCAAGTCTGACAGGTTGGGGAGCTGTTTGGGGGTCTCTGACAGCACAAGGGGTTTGGGAATCTCAGGAGGTGAGATTACCAATCAATATTTTGGAACTCCGTGCAATTTTCAGAGCTCTTCAGTCATGGCCTCTTCTAAAGAGAGAATCGTTCATTTGTTTTAAGACAGACAATGTCACAACTGTGGCATACATCAATCATCAAGGAGGGACTCACAGTCCTCTGGCTATGAAAGAAGTATCTTGAATACTGTTATGGGCGGAATCCAGCTCCTGTCTAGTTTCTGCGGTTCATATCCCAGGTATAGACAATTGGGATGCGGATTATCTGTCGCCAAACGTTACATCCGGGCGAATGGTCTCTTCACCCAGAGGTTTTTCTTCAGATTGTTCAAATGTGGGGACTTCCAGAAGTAGATCTGATGGCTTCCCATCTACACAAGAAACTTCCCAGGTATCTGTCCAGATCCAGGGATCCTCAAGCGGAAGCAGTGGATGCATTGTCACTTCCTTGGAAGTATCATCCTGCCTATATCTTTCCGCCTCTAGTTCTTCTTCCAAGAGTAATCTCCAAGATTCTGAAGGAATGCTCGTTTGTTCTGCTGGTAGCTCCAGCATGGCCTCACAGGTTTTGGTATGCGGATCTTGTCCGGATGGCCTCTTGCCAACCTTGGACTCTTCCGTTAAGACCAGACCTTCTGTCGCAAGGTCCTTTTTTCCATCAGGATCTCAAATCCTTAAATTTAAAGGTATGGAGATTGAACGCTTGATTCTTAGTCAAAGAGGTTTCTCTGACTCTGTGATTAATACTATGTTACAGGCTCGTAAATCCGTATCTAGGGAGATATATTATAGAGTCTGGAAGACTTATATTTCTTGGTGTCTTTCTCATCATTTTTCCTGGCATTCTTTTAGAATTCCGAGAATTTTACAGTTCCTTCAGGATGGTTTGGATAAAGGTTTGTCTGCCAGTTCCTTGAAAGGACAAATCTCTGCTCTTTCTGTTCTTTTTCACAGAAAGATTGCTAATCTTCCTGATATTCATTGTTTTGTACAAGCTTTGGTTCGTATAAAACCTGTCATTAAGTCAATTTCTCCTCCTTGGAGTTTGAATTTGGTTCTGGGGGCTCTTCAAGCTCCTCCGTTTGAACCTATGCATTCATTGGACATTAAATTACTTTCTTGGAAAGTTTTGTTCCTTTTGGCCATCTCTTCTGCCAGAAGAGTTTCTGAATTATCTGCTCTTTCTTGTGAGTCTCCTTTTCTGATTTTTCATCAGGATAAGGCGGTGTTGCAAACTTCTTTTAAATTTTTACCTAAGGTTGTGAATTCTAACAACATTAGTAGAGAAATTATGGTTCCTTCATTATGTCCTAATCCTAAGAATTCTAAGGAGAGATCATTGCATTCTTTGGATGTAGTTAGAGCTTTGAAATATTATGTTGAAGCTACTAAGAATTTCCGATAGACTTCTAGTCTATTTGTTATCTTTTCCGGTTCTAGAAAAGGCCAGAAAGCTTCTGCCATTTCTTTGGCATCTTGGTTGAGATCTTTAATTCATCATGCCTATGTTGAGTCGGGTAAAACTCCACCTCAAAGGATTACAGCTCATTCTACTAGATCAGTTTCTACTTCCTGGGCATTTAGGAATGAAGCTTCGGTTGATCAGATTTGCAAAGCAGCAACTTGGTCTTCTTTGCATACTTTTACTAAATTCTACCATTTTGATGTGTTTTCTTCTTCTGAAGCAGTTTTTGGTAGAAAAGTACTTCAGGCAGCTGTTTCAGTTTGATTCTTCTGCTTATAATTTCAGTTTTTTTCATTTTAAGATTTAAACTTTAGTTTGGGTGTGGATTATTTTCAGCGGAATTGGCGGTCTTTATTTTATCCCTCCCTCTTTAGTGACTCTTGCGTGGAAGATCCACATCTTGGGTAGTCATTATCCCATACGTCACTAGCTCATGGACTCTTGCTAATTACATGAAAGAAAACATAATTTATGTAAGAACTTACCTGATAAATTAATTTCTTTCATATTAGCAAGAGTCCATGAGGCCCACCCTTTTTGTGGTGGTTATGATTTTTTTGTATAAAGCACAATTATTCCAATTCCTTATTTTTTATGCTTTCGCACTTTTTTCTTATCACCCCACTTCTTGGCTATGCGTTAAACTGATTTGTGGGTGTGGTGAGGGGTGTATTTATAGGCATTTTGAGGTTTGGGAAACTTTGCCCCTCCTTGTAGGAATGTATATCCCATACGTCACTAGCTCATGGACTCTTGCTAATATGAAAGAAATGAATTTATCAGGTAAGTTCTTACATAAATTATGTTTTTCCTGTGCTGTTTTTCAGTAAGAATTGCTAAATCTTTCTAATATTCTTTGTTTTGTTCAGGCTTTGGTTCGTATCAAGCCTGTCATTAAGTCAATTTCTCCTCTTTGGAGTCTTAATTTGATTCTGAAGGCTTTACAGGCTCTTCTGTTTGAGCATATGCTTTCTTTGGACATTAATTACTTTTATGGAAAGTATTGTTCTTTTTAGACATCTCTTCAACTAGAACAGTTTTAAATTTTCTGTTCTTTCTTGTGAATCTCCTTGTTCTGATTTTTTATCAGGATAAGGTGGTTTTTCCTCATTTCAATTTTCACCTAAAGTTGTGAATTCTAACAACATTAGTGGAGGAATTATTGTCTTTTCATTGTGTCTTAATCCTAAGAATTCTTTGGTAAGATTCTTACATTCTTTGGATGTGGTAAGAGTTTTGAAATATTATGTGGAAGCTATTCAGATTTCAGACAGACTTCTAGTCTATTTGTTATCTTTTCTGGTTTTAGGAAAGATCAGAAGGCTTCTGCCATTTCTTTGGCATCTTGGTTAAAGCTTTTGATTCATCATGCTTATTTGGAGTCAGGTTAATCCCCGCCTCAGAGGATTACGGCTCATTCTACTAGGTAAGTTTCTGCTTCCTGGGCTTTTTAAGAATGAAGCTTCTGTTGATCAGATTTGCAAAGCAATGATTTGGTCTTCTTTGCATATTTTTACTAAATTCTACCATTTTGATGTTTTCTCTTCTTAGAAGCAGATT
Source organism: Bombina bombina (assembly GCF_027579735.1). Classification (NCBI taxonomy): domain Eukaryota; kingdom Metazoa; phylum Chordata; class Amphibia; order Anura; family Bombinatoridae; genus Bombina; species Bombina bombina. The sequence continues at coordinate 552,994,378 of NC_069503.1, read as the reverse complement.
TTGGTAGAATAGTACTTCAGGCAGCTGTTTCAGTTTGATTCTTCTGCTTATATTTCAGTTTTTTTCATTTTAAAAATTGAAACTCTTGATTTTGGTAGTGGATTAATTTTTCAGCAGGAATTGGCTTTGTTTATTTTATCCCTCCCTCTCTAGTGACTCTTGCGTGGAAGTTCCACATCTTGGGTATCTGCTATCCCATACGTCACTAGCTCATGGACTCTTGCTAATTACATGAAAGAAAACATAATTTATGTAAGAACTTACCTGATAAATTCATTTCTTTCATATTAGCAAGAGTCCATGAGGCCCACCCTTTTTTGTGGTGGTTATGATTTTTTTGTATAAAGCACAATTATTCCAATTCCTTATTTTTGATGCTTTCGCTCCTTTTTTATCACTCCACTTCTTGGCTATTCGTTAAACTGAATTGTGGGTGTGGTGAGGGGTGTATTTATAGGCATTTTGAGGTTTGGGAAACTTTGCCCCTCCTGGTAGGAATGTATATCCCATACGTCACTAGCTCATGGACCTTTGCTAATAACATGAAAGAAATGAATTTATCAGGTAAGTTCTTACATAAATTATTTTTTTGTATTGGTCTCCAACTCTTATCTAAGAATTTACTTTTAACCACACTTGATATGAAAAGAAGTAATGGTCGCCCTCTGTGGGATAGATTTGGCTTAACTATTTGCTGGTATATTTATGCTCTGCGTCATATTTTAGAATATAGTCCCCTATTTTACGTATTGCGACAAAACTGTAATTTTGCATAACTCATGTACTTGCTCCTTCTGGGCAACATATGGTAATATGCTCTTGAGTCTCAGCAATGCACATAGGGTCTGGGCCTCTATTGGCAAGTTCATTCTATTACTGTATAATTCACCAGCATTCATTATTTTCTATTGCAAAATATATCATATGAAAATGATTTCTCTTGTAAGGTGTATCCAGTCCACGGATTCATCCATTACTTGTGGGATATTCTCCTTTCCCAACAGGAAGCTGCTAGAGGATCACCCACAGCAGAGCTGTCTATATAGCTCCTCCCCTAACTGCCACTACCAGTCATTCTCTTGCAGCTCTCGACAAGAAAGGAAGTATCGAGAGATGTGGTGAATTAGTGTAGTTTATCTTCAATCAAAAATGTGTTATTTTTAAACGGTACCGGCGTTGTACTGTTTTTACCTCAGGCAGAAATTAGAAGAAGAGTTTTGCCTGAGGTTTTTGATGATCTTAGCAGGTTGTAACTAAGGTCCACTGCTGTTCTCACACATAACTGAAGAGTATGGGAAAACTTCAGCTGGGGGAACGGCCTGCAGAATTAACTGCTGAGGTATGTTCAGTATATTTTTTTTTGTAGAGATAAGGTCTAGAAAATGCTGACAGTGCCTGATATATTTAAGGTAAGCCTGATTACAGTGATTTAACAAACGACTAGCATCATGCTTGCAGTAAAGGGTAATATTCATGTTACTTGCTCTTATTACTTAGTATGTAAAACGTTTGCATGATATATAAAAAACGTTTTTTACTGAGGGTGATAAATCTTTATTTGGGGCCTAGTTTTCCACATAGCTGACTAGATTTCTCCTAGGAGTAGTTATTATGGCCCTTTCACTTTGAGTGCATGGTGGGAGCGGCCTATTTTCGCACACTAATTGCGCAGTAGTTCTTACATTCTGAGACATCCAGCTTCCCTGAAGGAGTCCCCTGACATATTGGACCTCTGTAAAGGGTTTTTGTGCCTACAAAAGTCGTTTTATGGGCAGGTAGCAGCCACAGTAGAGCTGTGGCAGTTTGCTTATGACTGTTATAATGGTTTTTACCGTTTTTCTGCTTTGTTTTTGAGCTTGAGGGGTTAATCATCCATTTGCAAGTGGGTGCAATGCTATATTAGTCTATTATACACACTGTAAACATTTCGTAGAGTTAACTGCATTTTTTCACTGTTTTGCAGTTTTTGTGTTTGTTTTTTTCCCTTAAAGGCACAGTACCGTTTTTTATATTCTGCTTTTTCACATTAATTAAAGTGTTTTCCAAGCTTGCTGGTCTCATTATTAGTCTGTTAAACATGTCTGACATAGAGGAAACTCCTTTTTCATTATGTTTAGAAGCCATTGTGGAACCCCCTCTTAGAATGTGTACCAAATGCACTGATCTTACTATAAGTTATAAAAACCATATTCTGGCTTTAAAAGATTTATCACCAGAGGAAATTAACAAGGGGGAAGTTATGCCGACTAACTCTCCCCACGTGTCAGAGCCTATAACTCCCGCTCAAGGGACGCCAAGTACATCTAGCACGCCCATTGCGTATACTTTACAAGACATGGCGGCAGTTATGAATCATACCCTTACAGAGGTATTGTCCAAACTGCCAGGGTTACAAGGAAAGCCTGACAGCTCTGGGGCTAGAACAAATACAGAGCTCTCTGACGCTTTAGTAGCTATGTCTGATATACCCTCACAATGTGCAGAAGCCGAAGCAGGAGAGCTTCTATCTGTGGGTGATTTTTCTGACTCGGGAAAGACACTTCAACCTGATTCTGATATGTCTACATTAAAATTTAAGCTTGAACACCTCCGCATGTTGCTCAGGGAGGTTTTAGCAACTCTGGATGACTGTGACGCCATTGTAGTCCCAGAGAAATTGTGTGGATTGCATAAATACTATGCAGTGCCTATTTACACTGATGTTTTTCCAATACCTAAGAAGTTTTCAGAAATTATTACTAAGGAATGGGATAGACCAGGTGTACCGTTCTCTCCCCCTCCTGTTTTTAAAAAGATGTTTCCTATAGATGCCGCTACATGGGACTTGTGGCAAACAGTCCCTAAGGTGGAGGGAGCAGTCTCTACCCTAGCGAAGCGTACAACTATCCCTGTCGAGGACAGTTGTGCTTTTCTAGATCCAATGGACAAAAAATTAGAGGGTTACCTTAAAGGGACAGTATACACTCATTTTCATATATCTGCATGTAATAGACACTACTATAAAGAATAAGATGCACAGATACGGATATAAAAATCCAGTATAAAACTGTTTAAAAACTTACTTAGAAGCTGTCAGTTTGGCTCTGTTGAAAAGGCAGTTGGAAAGCCAACTGCAAGTGGCAAATAAGTCACTCCCCCCTCCCCCTTCTTTTGCATATGAAAAGGCCCTTTACACAAACAGGAGCAAGCTGGAGAAGGTAGCTGACAGTATTCACATAAAACTTTGGGGCTTGGTTATGAGTCTGAAAATCAGAGCAATGCTATTTAAAACTAAGCAAAACTATACATTTATTTTAAAAAAAAACTTTATGGGCTATATAAATAGATCATCTACAAAACATTTATGCAAAGAAAAAATGAGTGTATAATGTCCCTTTAAGAAAAATTTTATTCAACAAGGTTTTATTCTCCAGCCCCTTGCATGCATTGCCCCTGTCACTGCTGCTGCGGCCTTCTGGTTTGAGTCTTTAGAAGAGGCTCTACAGGTAGAAACCCCATTGGATGATATCCTTGACAAGCTTAAAGCTCTTAAGCTAGCCGATTCATTTGTTTCTGACTCCGTTGTTCATTTAACCAAGCTAACGGCTAAAAACTCAGGTTTTGCTATTCAGGCGCGTAGGGCGCTATGGCTTAAATCCTGGTCAGCTGACGTTACTTCAAAGTCTAAGCTTCTCAACATTCCCTTCAAGGGGCAGACCCTATTCGGGCCTGGACTGAAGGAGATCATTTCTGATATTACTGGAGGAAAAGGTCACGCCCTTCCTCAGGATAGGTCCAACAAATTAAGGACCAAACAGACTTATTTTCGTTCCTATCAGGCCAAAAAACCTGCTGCTGCCTCTAAGACAGCATGAAAGATCAGCCCCCGATCCGGAAACGGATCTAGTAGGGGGCAGACTTTCTCTCTTCGCCCAGGCTTGGGCAAGAGATGTCCAGGATCCCTGGGCATTGGAAATTGTGTCCCAGGGATATCTTCTGGATTTCAAAGCTTCTTCCCCAAAAGGGAGATTTCATCTCTCACAATTATCAGCAAACCAGATAAAGAGAGAGGCATTCTTACATTGTGTTCAAGACCTCCTAGTTATGGGAGTGATCCACCCAGTTCCAAAGGAGGAACAGGGGCAAGGCTTCTATTCAAATCTGTAGTTCCCAAAAAAGAGGGAACTTTCAGACCAATCTTAGATCTCAAGATCCTAAACAAATTTCTCAGGGTCGCATCCTTCAAGATGGAGACTATTCGAACCATCCTACCTATGATCCAGGAGGGTCAATATATGACTACCGTGGACTTAAAGGATGCTTATCTTCACATTCCGATACACAGAGATCATCATCGGTTTCTCAAGTTCGCCTTCCTAGACAGGCATTTCCAGTTTGTGGCTCTTCCCTTTGGGTTAGCTACGGCACCAAGAATCTTTACGAAGGTTCTAGGGTCACTCCTAGCGGTCCTAAGGCCGCGGGGTATAGCAGTAGCCCCTTACCTAGACGACATTCTGATATAGGCGTCAAATTTTCAAATCGCCAGGTCCCATACGGACATTGTGCTGGCATTCCTGAGATCTCATGGGTGGAAAGTGAACGAAGAAAAGAGTTCTCTATCCCCTCTCACAAGAGTTTCCTTCCTAGGAACTCTGATAGATTCTGTAGAAATGAAGATTTACCTGACAGAGGACAGGTTGTCAAAACTTCTAAATTCCTGCCGTGTTCTTTATTCTACTTCTCGCCCTTCAGTGGCTCAGTGTATGGAAGTAATCGGCTTAATGGTAGCGGCAATTGACATAGTGCCGTTTGCCCGCCTACATCTCAGACTGCTGCAACTCTGCATGCTCAGTCAGTGGAATGGGATTACACAGATTTGTCCCCTCTACTAAATCTGGATCAAGAGACCAGAGATTCTCTTCTCTGGTGGCTATCTCGGGTCCATCGGGGCCAGATTGGACTATAGTAACGACAGATGCCAGCCTTCTGGGGTGCAGTCTGGAACTCCCTGAAGGCTCAGGAGGAGGTACTCCTTCCGATAAACATTCTGGAACTAAGAGCGATATTCAATGCTCTTCAGGCTTGGCCTCAGCTAGCGGCAGTGAGGTTCATCAGATTTCAGTCGGACAACATCACGACTGTAGCTTACATCAACCATCAAGGGGGAACAAGGAGTTCCCTAGCGATGTTGGAGGTTTCAAAGATAATTTGTTGGGCAGAGATTCACTCTTGCCACCTATCAGCTATCCATATCCCAGGAGTAGAGAACTGGGAGGCGGATTTTCTAAGTCGACAGACTTTTCATCCGGGGGAGTGGGAGCTCCATCCGGAGGTGTTTGCACAGTTGATTCAACGTTGGGGCAAACCAGAACTGGATCTCATGGCGTCTCGCCAGAACGCCAAGCTTCCTTGTTACGGATCCAGGTCCAGGGATCCCAAGGCAGCGCTGATAGATGCTCTAGCAGCGCCTTGGTCCTTCAACCTGGCTTATGTGTTTCCACCGTTTCCTCTGCTCCCTCGTCTGATTGCCAAGGTCAAGCAGGAGAGAGCATCGGTGATTTAGATAGCACCTGCGTGTCCACGCAGGACCTGGTATGCAGATCTGGTGGACATGTCATCCTTTCCACCATGGACTTTGCCTCTGAGGCAGGACCTTCTACTTCAGGTTCCTTTCAACCATCCAAATCTAATTTCTCTGCGGCCGACTGTTTGGAGATTGAACGCTTGATTTTATCAAAGCGTGGTTTCTCCGAGTCGGTCATTGATACCTTAACACAGGCGCGAAAGCCTGTCACCAGGAAAATCTATCATAAGATATGGTGTAAATATCTTCATTGGTGTGAATCCAAGGGTTACTCATGGAGTAAGGTCAGGGTTCCTAGGATATTATCTTTTCTCCAAGATGGATTGGAGAAGGGTTTATCAGCAAGTTCCTTAAAGGGACAGATTTCTGCTCTGTCTATTCTTTTGCACAAACGTCTGGCTGAGGTTCCAGACGTGCAGGCGTTTTGTCAGGCTTTAGTCAGAATTAAACCTGTGTTTAAACCTGTTGCTCCGCCTTGGAGTTTAAATTTAACAAAACTTTCCAAGATAAGAGCTTAATATCTATGGAATGCAAAGGTTCAAACGGAACCCCTTGAAGAATCAAGGGGTTCCGTTTGAACCTTTGCATTCCATAGATATTAAGCTCTTATCTTGGAAAGTTTTGTTTTTAGTAGCTATCTCCTCGGCTCGAAAAGTGTCGGAGTTATCTGCTTTACAATGTGATTCTCCTTATCTCATTTTTCATTCCGATAAGGTAGTGTTACGTACCAAACCTGGTTTTCTACCTAAGGTGGTATCTAATAAAAATATAAATCAGGAGATTGTTGTACCGTCACTGTGTCCTAATCCTTCTTCAAAGAAGGAATGTCTTTTACACAATCTTGACGTGGTTCGTGCTTTAAAGTTTTATTTACAAGCTACTAAAGATTTTCGTCTGGACAGAGGAGAGGCCAAAAGGCTTCGGCAACTTCTCTTTCTTTTTGGCTAAGGAGTATAATACGCTTAGCTTATGAGACTGCTGGCCAGCTGCCTCCTGAATGGATTACAGCTCATTCTACTAGAGCGGTAGCTTCCACATGGGCTTTTAAAAATTAGGCTTCTGTTGAACAGATTTGTAAAGCGGCGACTTGGTCTTCGCTTCATACTTTTTCAAAATTCTATAAATTTGATACTTTTGCTTCTTCGGAGGCTATTTTTGGGAGAGAGGTTTTGCAGGCAGTGGTGCCTTCCGTTTAAGCACCTGCCTTGTCCCTCTCTTCATCCGTGTCCTATAGCTTTGGTATTGGTATCCCACAAGTAATGGAAGATCCGTGGACTGGATACACCTTACAAGAGAAAACATAATTTATGCTTACCTGATAAATGTATTTCTCTTGTGGTGTATCCAGTCCACGGCCCACCCTGTCATGGCAGGTGTGTTTTATTTTTAACCTACAGTCACCACTGCACCCTATGGTTTCTCCTTTCTCTTGCTTGTTTTCGGTCGACTGACTAGTAGTGGCAGTTAGAGGAGGAGCTATATAGACAGCTCTGCTGTGGGTGATCCTCTTGCAGCTTCCTGTTGGGAAGGAGAATATCCCACAAGTAATGGATGATCCGTGGACTGGATACATCACAAGAGAATTAAATTTATCAGGTAAGCATAAATTTTGTTTTCCTCTCAGAGTGCAGTGAATGTCAGAGGAATGTGAAGAGAGTATTGCCTATTTGAATACCATGGTCTTCCTCTCGAGGATCTATTTCATAGGTTCTCTGTTATCGGTCGTAGAGATTTCTTCTCCTACCTCCCTTTTCAGATCGACGATATACTCTTATATACCATTACCTCTACTGATTCTCGTTTCAGTACTGGTTTGGCTATCTACTATATGTAGATGAGTGTCTTAGGGTAAGTCTTATTTCTATTTATGACACTCTAAGCTATGGTTGGGCACTTTATATGTAAAGTTCTAAATATATGTATTAAACTTATATTTGCCATGATTCAGGATAATCAGTATTCCTTCTTTCAGACTGTCAGTTTCATTTTTTTGGGAAAATGCATTATATTTTTCTTACCTTAAAAATTTTCATTTGACTTTTTTTCTAAATTGCGGGCTATTAGGCTCGCGGGTGCAGAAAATGCTTCAATTTATTGCGTCATTCTTGGCACGAGACTTTTTTGGCGCAAAAAAATTGCCATTTCCAGCGTCATAGTTGACGCCGGAAATTTTCATGTGGTTGCGTCATTTTTGACGTGTGTGTTGCGGACGTTTTTGGCGCCAAAAAATATGGGCGTCATTCTTGGCGCCAAAAAATGTGGGCGTTATACTTGGCGCCAAAAATATGGGCGTCATACAGTTTTTTTCACATTATATCAGTCTCACTTTTTAGTTGCTTCTGGTTCCTAGAGGCTTGTTTTGTATTGCATTTTTTCCCATTCCTGAAACTGTCATTTAAGGAATTTGATAATTTTGCTTTATATGTTGTTTTTTCTATTACATATTGCAAGATGTCACTATCTGACCCTAGATCAGAATCTACTTCTGGAAAGACGCTGCCTGATGTTGGTTCTACCAAAGCTAAGTGCATTTGTTGTAAACTTTTGGTAACTGTTCCTCCGGCTGTAGTTTGTGTTAGTTGTCATGATAAACTATCAAACGCAGATAATATTTCCATTTGTAATAATCCATTACCTGTTGTTGTTCCTTCAACATCTAATGTTCAGGATGTTCCTGTTAATGTAAGAGAATTTGTTTCTAATTCTATTCGGAAGGCTCTGTCTGTTATTCCTCCTTCTCGTAAACGTAAGACGTCTTTTAAAACTTCTCATATTTCAGATGAATTTTTAAATGACCGCCATCATTCTGACTTATCTATTTCTGATGAGGATCTATCTGGTTCAGAAGATTCTGCCTCAGATATTGACACTGATAAATCTTCATATTTGTTTAAGATGGAGTTTATTTGTTCTTTACTTAAAGAAGTGTTGATTGCATTAGATATGGAGGAGTCTAGTCCTCTTGATATTAAAACTAATAAGCGTTTAAATTCAGTTTTTAAACCTCATGTAGTTATTCCAGAAGTTTTTCCAGTTCCTGATGCTATTTCAGAAGTAATTTCTAGGGAATGGAATAGTCTGGGTACTTCATTTACTCCTTCTCCAAGGTTTAAGAAATTGTACCCTTTGCCATCTGATAGATTACAGTTTTGGGAGAAAATCCCCAAAGTTGATGGGGCTATCTCTACTCTTGCTAGACGTACTACTATTCCTACGGCAGATAGTACTTCTTTTAAGGATCCTTTAGATAGGAAGCTTGAATCCTTTCTAAGGAAGGCTTATTTGTGTTCAGGTAATCTTCTAAGACCTGCTATTTCTTTGGCTGATGTTTCTGCAGCTTCCACCTTCTGGTTGGAGGCTTTAGCGCAACAAGTGTCAGACCATAATGCTTATAGCATTGTTAAACTTCTTCAACATGCTAATAACTTTATTTGTGATGCCATTTTTTATATAATTAGAATTGATGTCAGGTATATGTCTTTAGCTATTTTAGCTAGAAGAGCTTTATGGCTTAAGTCTTGGAATGCAGATATGACTTCTAAGTCAACGTTGCTTTCTCTTTCTTTCCAAGGTAATAAATTATTTGGTTCGCAGTTGGATTCAATAATTTCAACTGTTACTGGGGGGAAGGGAGCCTTTTTGCCTCAGGACAAAAAATCTAAAGGTAAATATAGGGCTGCTAATCGTTTTCGTTCCTTTCTTCAGAATAAGGAACAAAAGCCTGACCCTTCCCCTAAAGGAATAGTTTCCGTTTGGAAACCTCCAGTCTGGAATAAATCCATACCTTTTAGAAAGTCAAAACCAGCTCCCAAATCCGCATGAAGGTGCGGCCCTCATTCCAGCACAGCTGGTAGGGGGCAGGTTACGATTTTTCAAAGATGTTTGGATAAATTCGATTCAAAGTCTTTGGATTCAGAACATTGTTTCACAAGGGTACAGAATAGGTTTCAAGGTAAGGCCGCCTGTGAGAAGATTTTTTCTCTCACGCATTCCAGTAAACCCAGTAAAGGCTCATGTGTTTCTGAAATGTGTTTCAGACCTAGAGTTGGCTGGGGTAATTGTGCCAGTTCCAGTTTTGGAACGGGGTCTGGGGTTTTACTCAAATCTGTTCATTGTACCAAAGAAGGAGAATTCCTTCAGACCAGTTCTGGATCTAAAAATATTGAATCATTATGTAAGGATACCAACATTCAAAATGGTGACTATAAGGACTATTCTGCCTTTTGTTCAGGAGGGCATTATATGTCTACAATAGACTTACAGGATGCATATCTTCATATTCCTATCCATCCAGATCACTATCAGTTTCTGAGGTTCTCTTTTCTAGACAAGCATTACCAGTTTGTTGCTCTTCCTTTTGGCCTAGCAACAGCTCCAAGGATCTTTTCAAAGGTTCTCGGTGCCCTTCTCTCTGTAATCAGAGAACAGGGTATTGCGGTATTTCCTTATTTGGACGATATCTTGGTACTTGCTCAGTCTTTACATTCTGCAGAATCTCATACGAATCAACTTGTGTTGTTTCTTCAAAGACATGGTTGGAGGATCAATTTACCAAAGAGTTCCTTGATTCCTCAGACAAGGGTAACCTTTTTGGGTTTCCAAATAGATTCAGTGTCCATGACTGTCTCTAACAGAAAAGAGACGTCTGAAATTGGTTTCAGCTTGTCGAAACCTTCAGTCTCAATCATTCCCTTCGGTAGCTTTGTGCATGGAAATTCTAGGTCTTATGACTGCTGCATTGGACGCGATCCCTTTTGCTCATTTTCACATGAGACCTCTCCAGCTTTGTATGCGGAACCAATGGTGCAGGGATTATACAAAGATATCACAATTAATATCCTTAAATCCCAATGTTCGATCTTCTCTGACTTGGTGGTTGGATCACCATCGTTTAATTCAAGGGGCTTCTTTTGTTCGTCCAACCTGGACTGTGATCTCAACAGATGCTAGTCTTTTAGGTTGGGGAGCTGTATGGGGATCTCTGACAGCGCAGGGGGTCTGGGAATCTCAGGAGGCGAGATTACCAATCAACATTTTGGAACTCTGTGCGATTTTCAGAGCTCTTCAGTTCTGGCCTCTTCTGAAGAGAGAATTGTTTATTTGTTTTCAGACAGACAATGTCACAACCGTGGCATATGCCAATCATCAAGGGGGGACTCACAGTCCTCAGGCTATGAAAGAAGTATCTCGGATACTTGTATGGGCGGAATCCAGCTCCTGTCTAATTTCTGCGGTTCACATCCCAGGTATAGACAATTGGGAAGCGGATTATCTCAGTCGCCAGACGTTACATCCGGGCGAATGGTCTCTTCACCCAGAGGTATTTCTTCAGATTGTTCAAATCTGGGGACTTCCAGAAATAGATCTGATGGCCTCTCATCTAAACAAGAAACTTCCCAGGTATCTGTCCAGATCCAGGGATCCTCAGGCGGAAGCAGTGGACCCATTGTCACTTCCTTGGAATTATCAACCTGCTTATATCTTTCCGCCTCTAGTTCTTCTTCCAAAAGTGATTTCCAAAATCCTAATGGAGCGTTCGTTTGTACTGCTGGTGGCTCCAGCATGGCCACACAGGTTTTGGTATGCGGATCTTGTTCGGATGGCCAGTTGCCAACCTTGGACACTTCCGTTAAGGCCAGACCTTCTATCTCCAGGCCCATTTTTCCATCAGGATCTCAAATCATTAAATTTGAAGGTATGGAGATTGAACGCTTAATATTTAGTCATAGAGGTTTCTCTGATTCAGTGATTAATACTATGTTACAGGCTCGTAAATCTGTGTCTAGAAAGATCTATTACCGAGTCTGGAAGACTTACATTTCTTGGTGTTCTTCTCATAAATTCTCTTGGCATTCTTTTAGAATTCCTAGAATTTTACAGTTTCTTCAGGATGGTTTGGAAAAAGGTTTGTCTGCTAGTTCCTTGAAAGGACAAATCTCTCCTCTTTCTGTACTTTTTCACAGAAAGATTGCTAATCATCCTTATATTCATTGTTTTGTACAGGCTTTGGTTCGTATTAAGCCTGTCATTAAGTCAATTTCTCCTCCTTGGAGTCTTAATTTGGTTCTGAGGGCTTTACAGGCTCCTCCGTTTGAGCCTATGCATTCTCTGGATATTAAATTACTTTCTTGGAAAGTTTTATTCCTTTTGACCATCTCTTCTGCTAGAAGAGTTTCTGAGTTATCTGCTATTTCTTGGGAATCTCCTTTTCTGATTTTTCATCAGGATAAGGCGGTGTTGCGGACTTCATTTAATTTTTTACCTAAAGTTGTGAATTCTAACAACATTAGTAGAGAAATTGTTGTTCCTTTGTGTCCTAATCCTAAGACTTCTCTGGAGAGATTTTTACATTCTTTGTATGTAGTTAGAGCTTTGAAATATTATGTTTAAGCTACTAAAGATTTCAGGAAGACTTCTAGTCTATTTGTTGTCTTTTCTGGTTCTAGGAAAGGTCACAAGGCTTCTGCCATTTCTTTGGCATCTTGGTTAAAGTCTTTGATTCATCATGCTTATGTGGAGTCGGGTAAATCCCCGCCTCAAAGGATTACGGCTCATTCTACTAGGTCAGTTTCTACTTCCTGGGCTTTTAAGAATGAAGCTTCTGTTGCTCAGATTTGCAAAGCAGCAACTTGGTCTTCTTTACATACTTTTACTAAATTCTACCATTTTGATGTGTTTTCTTCTTCTGAAGCAGTTTTTGGTAGAAAAGTACTTCAGGCAGCTGTTTCAGTTTGATTCTTCTGCTTATAATTGCAGTTTTTTTTCATTATAAGATTAAAACTTTTTGATTTGGGTTATGGATTATTTTTTCAGCGGAATTGGCTGTCTTTATTTTATCCCTCCCTCTCTAGTGACTCTTGCGTGGAAGTTCCACATCTTGGGTATCTGCTATCCCATACGTCACTAGCTCATGGACTCTTGCCAATTACATGAAAGAAAACATAATTTATGTAAGAACTTACCTGATAAATTCATTTCTTTCATATTGGCAAGAGTCCATGAGGCCCACCCTTTTTGTGGTGGTTATGATTTTTTTGTATAAAGCACAATTATTCCAATTCCTTGTTTGATGCTTTCGCTCCTTTCTTATCACCCCACTTCTTGGCTATTCATTAAACTGAATTGTGGGTGTGGTGAGGGGTGTATTTATAGGCATTTTGAGGTTTGGGAAACTTTGCCCCTCCTGGTAGGAATTTATATCCCATACGTCACTAGCTCATGGACTCTTGCCAATATGAAAGAAATGAATTTATCAGGTAAGTTCTTACATAAATTATGTTTCTTTCATGTAATTGGCAAGAGTCCATGAGCTAGTGACGTATGGGATATACATTCCTACCAGGAGGGGCAAAGTTTCCCAAACCTCAAAATGCCTATAAATACACCTCTCACCACACCCACAATTCCGTTTTACAAACTTTCCCTCCCATGGAGGTGGTGAAGTAAGTTTGTGCTAGATTTCTACGTTGATATGCGCTTCGCAGCAGGCTGAAGCCCGGTTTTCCTCTGAGTGCAGTGAATGTCAGAGGGATGTGAAGAGAGTATTGCCTATTTGAATACCATGGTCTTCCTCTAGGGGATCTATTTCATAGGTTCTCTGTTATCGGTCGTAGAGATTTCTTCTCCTACCTCCCTTTTCAGATCGACGATATACTCTTATATACCATTACCACTACTGATTCTCGTTTCAGTACTGGTTTGGCTATCTGCTATATGTAGATGAGTGTCTTAGGGTAAGTAAGTCTTATTTCTATTCATGACACTTAAAGCTTTGGTTGGCACTTTATATGTAAAGTTCTAAATATATGTGTTAAAACTTATATTTGCCTTGATTCAGGATAATCGGTATTCCTTCTTTCAGACTGTCAGTTTCATTTTTTGGGAAAATGCATATGAATTTTTCTTACCTTTAAAAATTACAAATTTTCAATATACTTTTTTCAAAATTGCGGGCTGTTAGGCTCGTGGGTGCAGAAAATGCTTCTATTTATTGCGTCATTCTTGGCGCGAGACTTTTGGCGCAAAAATTTCGTAATTTCCGGCGTCATAGTTGGATCTGGAAGTTTTCACTTGATCGCGTCATTTGTGACATATGTGTGTTGCGGGCGTTTTCTCTTGTTAAGTGTATCCAGTCCACGGATCATCCTTTACTTATGGGATATTAACTCCTCCCCAACAGGAAGTGCAAGAGGATTCACCCAGCAGAGCTGCTATATAGCTCCTCCCCTAACTGCCATTACCAGTCATTCTCTTGCACCCAACGACTAGATAGGATGTGTGAGAGGACTATGGTGATTATATTTAGTTTTATACCTTCAATCAAAAGTTTGTTATTTTATAATAGCACCGGAGTGTGTTATTCCTTCTCTGGTAGAATTTGAAGAAGAATCTACCTGAGTTTTTACTATGATTTTAGCCGGCGTAGTTAAGATCATATTGCTGTTTCTCGGCCATCTGAGGAGAGGTAAACTTCAGATCAGGGGACAGCGGGCAGATTAATCTGCAAAGAGGTATGTAGCAGCTTATTATTTTCTGACAATGGAATTGATGAGAAAATTCTGCCATACCGATATAATGTAAACTCAGCCTTAAATGCAGTAGCAGCAACTGGTATCATGTATGTATATTTTACACTTCAGTATTCTGGGGAATGGCACTTCACTGGAATTATACTGTGTGCATAAGACTTTAGCCTAATTTGCAGGGACTGGCAACAGGCTCTTTAATAACACTTAATTTATGTTAAACGTTTTTTGCTGGCATGTAAAATCGTTTCATTTTCTGAGGTACTGGGTGAATAAAATGTTTTGGGCATTATTTTTTCCACTTGGCAGTTGTTTTATTTAATTTATGACAGTTTACTGATCTCTCTCACTGTTGTGTGTGAGGGGGAGGTCAAAAAATTCAGTCAGAAGCTCATTGTATTTCCTGCATGATCCGGTTCATCTCTACAGAACTCAGGGGTCTTCAAAACAAGTTTTGAAGACCC